>NC_052537.1:17432314-17742314 GCF_016699485.2 Gallus gallus
CTCAGGTAAGTCAGCATCTCCCACCACCATCTTCTATGACTCAGAGCCAGAGACGCCGATAGCTGCACTACAGCTCCATGGTAGCTCACCTAGGCTTTCCACACCGGTTCAGAGGCTTCGAAGCTTTATAGAAAAGTCATTAAGACACAAATGAGATTCCTTCACAGGAATCTGCAATCGCTAAGCAAAGGGCAGGTTAGAAAATACTCTGCCAGTGCTCACACCGTTGCCCCCAAAAAAGGACATCTTGCAAGAACGCAGGAAAGCCCCAATCAAGAGTCAGGCTTATTCTCACGTCTGCCACTGTGCAGGCCCTCCCAGGGTGAGAGGGCTGGATTCACTGAGTAGCCTGCAAAGAGCTTTCAAGCTTCCCTGCTTATGTGATGGATCTGTGCTCCAACGGAGGAACTCAAAACCCAAGCAATATTCATGAAAGCTGGACTTTACAGATTCCCCCCCTCCTCCTTCCCATTTGATCAGCCTCCCCCCCCCCCCCAGGGCTTTCAGTTCCTAACAGTGAGCTCCTCAGCTTCCCAAAGAAATGTCCACATGTGACTTCTGAGTTTTATACTACAACTCAAGTGAAATTCACTACTGCCTCCAGGACAAAAGGCACTGCCTTTACAGAGGGAGAGCTAGGAGGAACAGAACAAAAGCAAAGCAAAGCACAATTTGCATCTCCCGGTGGGAAGTTCCCTCTGAACAGCACTCAGTCAAGGCTTAAGACCTCTGTTGTGGGATGTTTAGAATCTGGTGGATCAAACCAGCAGGAAGAGATAGACACAGTGCTAGCCTATGACTAGGCAAACAGCATCCAGCCTTGAAAGGGCAACGGTTTGGCAGGAAGAGTTGCTCTATCACTGTCACATTTCTTTTCTAACAGCTTTTCAAGTGATAAAGAAACAGGAGATAAGACTACTGTCATACTCTCCAGTACTCCCTTCACACCTGTAGCCTCTGCTCTTCCCCTTTCTGAGCTCACATCCCAGCACTCTGCAAAAATCCTCATGGAAGAACTGAATTTTCTGGTGCTACCTTCTGTTTTGCAGCCACTCTGTGCCAGGCTCGGTTTGCTCAGCCATGAGGAGACTGGGAAGAGCCCTCACGGCGGCTGCAGCTCCTCGCAGGGAGCGGAGGGCAGCGCTGAGCTCTGCTCTGTGTGACAGCGACAGGGCCTAAGGGGATGGCATGGAGCTGTGTCAGGGGAGGGGCAGCTGGGGGTGTGGGACAGGGTCTGCACCAGAGGGCGGTGAGCATGGAACGGGCTGCCCAGGGCAGATGGCATGGCCCAAGCGCTGGAGTTCAAGCAGCGTTTGGACACCACTCTCAGACATCAGTTTCAATTTTACGTGGTCCTGTGTGGAGCCAGGGGTTGGACTCGATGATCCCTGTGTGTCCCATTCAACTCAGATGTTCTACGAACCTCCATCTTTAGCTGTACTCTGTGAGCAGCAGATCTATCCTAAGCACAGGTCAGGCTTATGACATTTTTCTACTTATAACGGAGCCTATCTGAGAAGGAACCTTTGTACCACTCCCTTTGAAAAGCCCCACTGACATGGCACAACACTCAGCAAAATCCACCAAGCAGAGTCAGCACCGTGATCTCCCCTGGCAACCCAAACCAGCTGTGCAGCCCTGCCTCAGTTCTCCCTTCACCATTCATTCAGACATTTCCTACCCTACCGAAAGCAGGAGAGCAGCCATAGATTATGAAAAGGAAATAGAGGATGGCTGGAATTAAAGGCTAAGCAGCAGTGAGAGGCTACCATCAGCTGAATCCTGGTGACTGGACGCATTTATACTTGTAGCCCAGTTGTTGCAGTGACTTGACAGGTTACTGCACTGTGCTGCTGTGTGTCTCACCGTGCTGTTAGAGACTATCATACCCTTAGCAAGTGCAACAGAGGGAAACGTGTGCCAGGTTTTTCGCTGAGGGCCTAGCAGATGAACCATCGACAGCCTGCGCTCACCCTCAGGGCATGAGCTGCAGGGTAAGGAATTGGCAAGCTTTCACCTGCCAGATCTAAACCCATCATGTCCTTTGGGTCACAGCCATTAGCCTGCAGAAGTGAAGTACAGCACGGTAGTTTTAACAGCTCCGGAAAACATTTAATTAGAGGAGCTGCCTCTGTCTTTGCAATGGGCTAGAGTCTGCGTGTATTCTGCAGCCACAATACCATACACAGGAGGCTGTAACTGCAGCGATAGCAAGAATAGCACCTCAAGTCTCACAGTGCCAGCTTCAAAGACAACCAAAAACTTGCCCTCATAAAGCATATAGCATCTGAGCTGTTCACAGCAGGGTCTGCAATCACTGCCCTCTTGCCAGTCATACTTCTAGGCAAACCTTGATGATGTCTCACTAGTGGAGAAACAGGCTCAAGGAAGTTAAAGAGACTTGTCAGTGTTACAGCACATCAGAAACAGAGCTTGACAGATTTCCTACATAGCCATTAGAGAAGTGCTCCTATATAGCCCAACTTAGAGGGCCAACTCTGTTAGAGGTGTCTTCACCACGTATCATTTACAGAGGTGCAGTTCATTAACTTTGGCTGGACTTCAGTACTTTAGGAGGATGTTTACAGCACAGAACCCCTGCTTATGTCTGTTAAAGGTCCATTACTGGAAGAGGAAGAAGCATGTGAGTGAACAGCAGGGAGAGGAGGAGGGGTGATGTCTAACAGCTCCATGTGGTAAAAGTCCTGCCTGCTTTGGTTTTGGGTTCACTTCACAAACTGGATCTGCTCAGCGCATAGAGACAGTACACAGCAGGTAGGAACTGTCTCGCAGCCTCAGGTGTCTGTACCTCTGTTCAGACTGAGACGGCCCACATGGAGAAGAGGTGGCTTAGAGAGCCAGAAAGCACAATGTATCAGGACAGACTGGAAGAGTCATACTGCCAGCAGGAAAGCAGACTGGGACACATGAAACACAAAAACAAGCACAGCACACGAGTGAAAAAGGCTGCAACAAAGGAGAAGTACTGTCCGCCGCACCCATAAGGACTGGGCGGAAAAGGCAGACTTGAAGTGCAGTACCTGGAGCCCCAGGTTAGGCAACAAGAAAGCCACAACAGCGGTGGTCTGGGCTGGTTGAGAGCATCCACCAAAGACAGAGGTTTACCAGCACAAACACCAGCCTGGTCTTGAACTCGAGAAGAGGACTGTGTGATCTCCAGAGGTCTTCTCCGCTCCTCTTCTGTTGGAAAGACACTGGAAAAGTATTAGAGACAAACAGGGAGAAATGAGAATTGATCCTGACTGGAGTGAACTGACAGGAATGATACACACCAGGCTTATATGCCGATCACAAGAGGAGGTGAGGATGTGTGATGAAGGGAGGCGTCAGCGCAGGCTCTGTGTACAAGCAGAAGTGAGAGGTGGAGAGCCTGGAAATGAGGGAGCTGCAGGAAAAGCAAAGAACCTGCAGCAGAGGCAGCTAATTGACAGGTTGACTTTTTTTTCTCTTTCTCTGCCACAGGTTCCCTGAATGATGTTGGTAAGTTAATTAAACTTCACGTCTCCATACTGAATCACAGCCATATCACTAAAACGCGGCTCTTCTGGAAAGAGATGAATTCATTACCAAATAAGAGGCAGACGCGAAGCTGGTAAAAGCATGTATGGGTGGACTAGGTCTCACAATGAATAGATACATACATGTAGCATATCACAAATGGCTTACTGATGAAGGGAACGCTTTCTGCAAGCAACAGCCTGCAGATTAAAGAGGACTCCGATTAATTCTGGAATAAAACGCTCCACTCGTAACACAAACTACACACAAGGCCAGCTAAACAGCCTGCCATATAGGATAGAGAGAGGAGCTCTGACAGATGTTGTATTGATGGAGTTCATCTGTGTGCAGACAGAGCTACAGACACCCTGAGAGCAGCCAGAAGACGGCTGGTATGGAGGGAAGCTGTCATTACGTGAAGGCTTGGGGACCAGGAACACCCCATGTGAAGAAAGTCCCTCCTGTAGCATCAGGAAAAGAAGACTTTGCACAAAGTTATCTGTAAATGGAGTACGAGTAACAGGATATTGATTACGGATTTCCTAGCAGACAAGCCATTGACAAGATCGAAACATCAGCTGATTGCCAGAACCAAAAGGAATAACGATCACACTGAGAGTACGACCCAGTTTTCCTAGGAGAAAATCTGAGCTGATATTCCCTGCAAACTGAGATCCGAGTGATGATGGAAGCTCTTGAGGAAATCAGAACGGTTCAGATGAGCTCGGAAACAGCCCGACACAATCCAGCGCAGGAACGAAAAGACTCCGAGAGAGACACGAAGGCAGCAAGCGGAGCCTTGCCAGGAAGGAGACGGCAACTTCGACACGGGCAGACGGGCAGGGAGGTCTGGCTGATGCGTGAAGCCGGAGCTGGCGCCGCTGTCACCGGCTCGCACCTCCGCCGCCTCCCCGCGAGTGGGGAGCGCCGGGAGAGCCCGAGCGACGGCAGGCACAGCTGCGGGATGGGAGCAGCCCGAGGAGCGCTGGCGCGGTGTTGCCTCTCCGAGGCACGCACCGGAACTTAGGGAACAGAGCCGTACACCGGGACAAGTTGAAACAGCCACCAACACGCTGCAAAAATGCACAGAAAACGCTCGTGTGGGGAAAAAAAAAATGCAAAGCCCTGTTGGGCATTTCCTTCGCGTTTTAGGAAAGCTCTCGTTAGGGAGCGGCAGGTGACAGCGGGGGGGGGGGGGGGGGGAGAAGGAGGAGATGAGACCAACGCGGCGTCGTTTGCTAAAAAATGCACGCGCGCCCCACGCGCGGAGCTGCAGCTCGCGGACAGCGGAGCAGCAGACCGGGACAGCCCTGCACGGCCGGCAGCAGCCGCGACAGCACGCGCCGTTACCCCGCTCCGCGCTCGGCTTCGCAGAGCAGCGGGGACGGCAGCCCCGGGCGGCCAGGTGAGCCCGGCGCGCGGCCGGCCGACCACCTGCCCCGCCGCGCGCACCCAACCGCCGCCGGCTGCCAAACTTCTCGCGGAGTTGCGGCCCTCCAGCCCGCCCCCCTACCGGCTTTGCAGGGGTCGCGGTACTCCATCTGCTCCTCCGCCGTCTCCGGCTCCCCGGCCGCCAGCCCCGGGCCGGGCAGAAGTAGAAGCGACAGCAGCAGGCGGCGGAGCGGGGTGGCCCCGCGGCCCATGGCGGCGGCGTAGCGGGGCGGCACGGCGCGGCTGCCCGGGATGCGGGCACTGCGCGGCGCCAGCAGCCCCGCGCCCGCCCCTGCCGGCCGGCCCGCCGCCGCCGCGGGCCGGCCCGCCGCGGGGGGTACCGCCCGCCCGCCCCCTCCCCGGCTGGCCCGCTCCGCCGCCACTCCGGGCGTCGCCAGCCAATCCCGGCCGGGCCCGCGCCGCCGTCCCGCCCCGCGGGCCGAGGTTCCGCCACCCCCGCAGCGAAGCGCCGCTCCGGGCCGGTGGGGCGGCGAGCGCCGGTACCTTCCTTCCGTCCAACTGGGGTACCCGAAGAGAAACGCCTCGTCCCTGGGTCGCCGCACCGCCAGCACGGACAGCGGCACAGATTGTCGCATCGCGGTCGTAACGTCTCTTAGGAAGCGGTAATTGGATTTGCAGAACCTCGAGCAGAACACTGCACCGAGTGGCACGAGAAGCATCCGTCCCTTCACCTTCCTTTCAATTATCTCAGCTTCCACCGCACCCTTCACTCCCCACTGCCCAACACAAACCCAGGGCTGTAACACCAAACAGGGTGAGCGCAAGCCTGGAGAGTAAGGCCCGTATGGGTACACGTCCTCATCTAACCCATAAGGATGTGAAACGTGCCCTTTGCTC
Organism: Gallus gallus; assembly: GCF_016699485.2. Lineage (NCBI taxonomy): Eukaryota > Metazoa > Chordata > Aves > Galliformes > Phasianidae > Gallus > Gallus gallus. Next base: position 17,438,123 of record NC_052537.1, read on the forward strand.
TCATACGAGAGCTCCCAGTTCCCACAGGGTAGGAACGGCAGGTGCTCCCTTCTCTCCTCCGCACAGAAGGTCGGGGCTGAGTCACTTTGTGAGAACTACGTGAAGCTGTACCATAACGCCCCGAGCCACCCGCAAGGGAAAGTTGACAGATGCTCTGCTCAGCATCACGGAGCAGCAGAGCAGGCAGGGCGCTTGGCAGCACTGCAGAGATGCGGGCTGTCACCCACCTAAAGAACAAAGTCTTTTCAACACACAGAAATCATCAACTTCTCTCATGTTAACAACGTGTACTTGGGAGGCCAAGTTCTACACATGGAAGCTCTATTAGAGATGGGGATGGGACGCAAGCAGGCATCCTGAAGGAAGAAACAAGCTAAATGGTGGTTCTTTAACCACATAGTTAGAATGAGCTCCTGAGAGAGTTCAAACAGGAGCTCATTACTGCTATGCACCAAACAAAATTCCTCCGCTCCAGGAGACACTTTCTAGAAAGCCATTCCCTAACATGAGCACAGCTCAGCCTTTCCAGAAGCAGCTCTCACTTTGCAGCTGGCAGTCCAAGCAGTGCACGCAGGGCAGTGGCTGCTTCTAAGCGTTCAGAGACCCGTTGGTGTCATCTCCCATTGGCAGGTGCCTCATCGGCACAAATAAGGAACAAAAAACCCCCATGAAAGGTTTTGTTTGTTTGTTTTCTAATGGGAGCTGCTCACACGGTTGGTAAAGTTTCAAGCAGGCAGCGCAGCTCATGGCAGCAACAGTTAAATAGCTGGAAACAAAGCAATCTATATCTATCGCTGTCAAAGGCGCTCTTTTCCTTTGCTCTCAGAATCCCCCCTGCCCAATGCATGCAAACAAAATCCGCTGTGTTTTCAAGCCTCGCTGAGCAAGAATGCACACAGCTTGTTTTGAACAGCATCCATGAGCAAAGCTATGTGGGAGCCACTTAGTGTTGATGGAATATCTCTGCACACAATATGTCCCGAGGCTAAAACACACACACACACACACACACACACGGTTGTTGGTTTTCCACAAGACCTGCTTCTTGCTGCCTGCCTACACTCGGCTCCATCACACTGAACCGAGTGACCGAGGCACTCTGCTGCCCATCCCACTGTTCAGTCTCCAGTTGTCTCCAGGCTCACGAGCAGAGATTTCCTCTCCTGCCCTTCGCTCTCCAAACACATAAATGGAAGAAGAAAAATCTTTATTGGATCGCTATAGGGCTAGATGCAGCAGGTCTCTCTGTAATCATAGCACCCCTGTTTCTCTTTCCTCTGCATTTCCAGAATGCCCCTCCTGCTTACTTCATTGCCTCCTTCTTAGAAGGGAAGGATCACTGCTGTGGCTTTAACTCACGTGCCACACATCACTTCCTGCAGGCACTGCTGAGCACTGCAGAGGCATCGCTTTCCCCCTGCTTCGTGAGTTACCAGGGCTCATTTAGTCTCTTAATATCACCATAGCTTCCCATCCCACAACGCCTGTCCGCCTTCACCCTATTTCTTCTTGCTCATTTCCTCCATCAGGTTTTTCTCCACCAGCCTATTGCTCCGGACCCCCATCCTAGAGCTGGCTCCTCCTAGGACACTTTGTTTTCCCTGTTTGGCCCACGGCATCGACACATCCAAACGGATAGCAATGAAAGCACCGTGAAGGTCATTGCCAACCACCACTCCTCCTTCCTTCCAGAACCCACTTCAGTCACTCCTGCAATAGGTTGGAGGCAGGCTGCTCTTTTTCCAAGTTCGTTGAGTTGCCGCCCAGCCAACAGCTCACTTCAGCTCATGTGATTCAGTGCCCAGAAGTAATCCATGAAGGCGCTGCCATGTCTGCTTACACACGTTCCAGGGGCTCTGAGATCTGCCCTGGAAGACACTCACCGCAGTCACAGCCCTTCACATACGTATTAGCAGTTAAGCATTAACGTAACATTAATTAATGTCACAGTTACTGCAGTGATTTATCTGCAGTGACATCTCCATCCAAATCACACACCCAGCTACGGTACAGACCACGCAGATACTCCACCTCATGAAGCAAGACATACTTCAGGTCACCTCACACGCTGCCCTTTACACGGCTAAAACCAGGATACTGTTTCCTTTCCCATTATTTATTTAGCTACGCATATAATGAAAGAGATCAGTTACAATTCAGACTCAAACAACGGTTAGATTTCAATCACTGTCTGGTAGTGACATAAATGGGGAAAAAAAAATCTCAAAAGCAAAGACAGCCGAGCAATCCAAACTAATCCAAGTCATTCTGCAGTCAGTATGTGTGTTTAAGGAACCCAACTGCACCTCTTCCGCATTGGATTTGAGAGAGCACTGTCTCGGTTTCTTGCAGGTAAATGGGTGTCTGTAGAACTGTCAGATCTCTAACACAAACTCCTTAATAACACTGATAACACCTGCTGGTTCACCTACCAACTTCAGGCCAGACATCAGAAGGGAACGAGGAGATTTCCTTCCTATTCTTGTTGCTAAACCTCCCCGGGAAAGCAAGAAAAGCCTTAGGCTAAACTGATACCAGTAAAACGATACGGCTAAACCAAGACTCAAGCGACTCAAATCCAATAACTGCGTAACGTGAACTCCAAGGGAGCATCACATCGCTAGCAGCACAGAAAACAACCATGCCTTGTCTAACACTTCAGTGTAACACACAGTTCCAGAACACCTGACTCAAGCCTTTGGGAAATGAGCACCACCGGCCACAGAGAGGAGCCTCGCAGAGCTCAGTACTGCATGATGTACTCATCCATGTTTGGGAGCTCCTCAGAAACAGTCCCTGTAACTCTCAGAGCTTTTCAAAAGCCAAGCAAAAGCTTGCCATGCAGTCTTCAGGCAGAAAGAATAATCACAGTGCACTAAGAACTGCATCTGGTTCTCTCTGGATTGCTCAGCTTTTTAGACAGAAACACTACCCAAACCTTTTGGCTCAGATCCAGCCACAGCGTTTCAAGTTTACAGTGTCTATGATTTGGTGAACTGGATTCTATCGAGGCAACTATTGCACCCTATGGGTTAAGCATGCCTCACAAGACTACCAAAGTGTATTTATAAGGCTATTTCATGACAACAAAAGAGGCAATGTTTATTTCACATCAACTCCCAACTCTAAAAATGCCTTTATTTTCCAAAGTCCTGTAGACTTGCAAAGTCAGCTAAGGATACCCCTTTCCCAGTTTGGCTTCAGCCCTTTAAAGTGATTCTGTCCAAAAATTGCCTGAATTTATCAAAACTACAGAAAGCCTCTCAATATTCATGGGGTTCTGCAGCTTTTTATTCTCTCTTCCATCCCCTCTCCACCCCTCTGTCCAACATATACCTTCAACTGACTCTTAAACAAACTAAAAGCCACAGTTAAAAATTAATTGAAGGGGACCTTCTCCAGTAACTCGAGATCCACACTGGAGAGGAGGCTTGGTTTTGTTTTTCCTGAGCTTATCCTTTTCTGACAAGTGAGAGGTTGTGGATGCCCCATCCCTGAAGGCATTCAAGGCCAGGCTGGATGTGGCTCTGGGCAGCCTGGTCTGGTGGTTGGTGACCCTGCACACAGCAGGGGGGTTGAAACTCAATGATCACTGCGGTCCTTTTCAACCCAGGCCATTCTATGACGCTACGATTCTATGACGTTCCAGCAGTAATTGCTGATGCAGTCACAGTTACGCAAGCCTACTGTTTCCAGTGAAGCTGCCTACATAGCTTTGGTCGGGCAGATTTGGCTCTACGCCGTTGCTGCTGAACCAGAGGAAAATACAACTCTCCCATTTGTTTTGACTCTGCATTAATTAAAAAAAAAAAAAGAATCTTCACAAAAGCCAACAGGCACCATTTTATACAAATATTTTGAAGCGTGCTATCAATTTTATCCAGTTTTATAGCACCGAAAGTGTAACGTTCAACAGTATTGTTTTTCTAAGAGCTGAAACTTGTGAGAAGTTCACCCAGACTATCGTACAGAAAATCATCTGTGCACCCTTTATGCATGCTTTGGAATGTAAAGCTGGGGAGGATTTAATAGACCACTGTTGTTTCAAAACATTTAGGCATCAGAAAAGAGCATAATTGAGACTGTAAACAAACATCACACCATTTTCAATCTGGTATTTGTCCACTTCTCATAAAGAAAGTACCAGGGCTAACTCTTATCACTACATGCTACTTGCTGAATGCTCTGGCTCCAGTCACAAGAGAAGCGATGATGGCCAACTGAGGAGTCATGAAAAAGCTTCAATTCAAGAACCAGAAACTCCTAAGAAACAACCATGAAAAGATCAGTGTTGGCTGTAAGATCTTTATTTCTTCCATAAAAGAGGAAGGGCTACATCATCTAAGCAGAGAGCTTCCAAATTCTACTCAACAGAACAGTTCACATCAGAGCCACTTTTTTTTTTTGGAGGGGGGGAGGAGGGTGGGGCAATTAAATGGCCTTACTCCCAAACAGCGACCACAGAGACAGGCTGTTCAGAACGAGTCGCATTTTGCACTCCTTCAGAAACCAACGTAAAGGGGAAAAACAAAGCAAACCCCCAACTTCTTCATATACTAAGGTGAAAGTATAAAAACGTCAGTTATTTCAACACAGTACTCCTCCAAAGGAACGTGCCTGCAGAAACAAAAGCGATGCCTGAGCAGTAAGTATCTTTTCAATGTCACTTTAAAAGCTATACAATCTTATCTAGATATGCAAAAGCTAATAATGTCAAAGGATAGAGAAAGCAAGTAGGCAGCCCACCATTCTGTGGCATTAAAAAGTGATTAAGTGAAATTCACAAACGGTTTGGTGACATTTCTGATAGACTAATCACATAGCAGTGCTCTAAATAGAAAAACAGACCCATTATCAAAAATATTCCCTTTAAACTTGCATCTCAGAGGAGTACTTTATGTATTTATTGTGTACAGATAATGGCTTCTCACTTGAGATTTAGAACATAGATGAAAAAAGGGCTTCTCACACTAGCAAGAACTAGCACAAAACCCCTTCTCTGCTTTAAGACTCCATGTTTGTGAACAAAGGAATACTAATTGTTGACCCAGTTTATGGGTCCATCTCAAAATCAGCCAGTACCTTAAAAAAAAAAAACAACCCTATCTGTGTTAAATGCCAGTGCTCTACTGCAGACACCACCCATTCACTTGAAGCAAAACCTAATTATTTTCTGACAGATTGGTTAAAATTGGCCAACAGAGTCAGAGCTGAGAGCTCACATATGTTACAGAAGCTATACACAGCCAGATGTGTTGCTTCGTATTACTACCTTTAAGTTCAGTTCCCCCAACCCACCCCTGCAGAAACAGGATTGTTCCTCATTGTGGCTACCGCATTATCTGTACTTTTTATATAGAGACAATAAAGTATTGATCAATACAAACACTTTGCTCATTCTTTAAATTAAAGAAGCCACGTTCTCCATGGTAGATGCTCTACTTCAGACAGTCACACCAATAAAAACATCCCTGTGTAGCAGATGCCCTCCTGGCCCCCCAGAAAAACAAAACCCAAAAGGCATCATTACTAAACATGTCTTAAATCTGTCACAAACACACTCGGGATCTTTCTAGCTAAATACAGTGCATAATTAACAGTCATCTTAGAAAGACTCAACCTTTATTTGCCCATTCATTTTAGCCCGTGCTTACCCCATTTTTTCTCAGTATAGCAGCTCCAGCACAGAACAGATTCCCCCCACAGACAGTTCAGCCAAGAAGAATTCCATGCTGCTGCCCAGCCACTACGGAGCTGTATCGTACAACACAGTTGTAAGGAAATTCTGCATTCAATGTGTGGAGTTTTGACACTTGAAAAACATACTGAGGTCATATACAGAAACAGGCATTCGCTGCCTTTTCAAACATTTTCGGCTGTAAACTCATCTATTTTCACAATCAGAACATTTTTGTCTGAAAAGTTTATTTTAGTTTTCTGAACACTGTAAAGCAGCTGTGCTTCTGATGTTACACGAGTGTCCAGATAGGATTAACAAAAATTAAAATGTTCTAAATTACAAATTTAATTCCTGTAAGAGCTTGAGAAAGGAAAGAACAGAAAAGCATGACATACACACATTGTGAAGAAAACCCAACTTTTCATGCAATGGCAGGCAAGATGTAAAAAGCCACCCAAATTCACACATTTTTACACCGAATCATCAGAAAAGTACTCTGTAGTAAATCTGTACATCCAAATACATTTGGGATCTACACCTAAGTTACATTATTTAATGTTATATACACTTATTACCCCTTGTATAATGTCTAAAGGAAAATCTTCATTCAAACCCCCCCCAAAAAAGCAAGAATAACTTGGGAAAAAAAAAAAAAGGAGAATCACTTTAGACATTCAGTTAAAATGTTGGTTTTGTTTTAATCTAGACCTCAGAGTGTTTATTAAAAAACAAACAATCCTCTTCATTTAACATTTTGCTTTCTAACTGTACAGTAAACTGCATTGCAGAGAACACGTCCGTCTTCAAACTCTATTTTCTTTGGATGGATTTAAGATATAGCTGGATATTACTTTCAAGATAAATAAAGGGAAGTTGGTCCAACTAGAACGAGAGCTGATATATTACATGCATGTGGGTTCTTTTATATATTTTTAAATTATTTTTTAACGAATGTAGGGCATAGTTGATAACGCAAATAAACCAAAAGCACCCGGATTCAGAATATAAAAGATACCTCCTACCCTGGCAATGGCAGTAAAAATCAGAAAAGTAATCTTTCTGGAACAGCATTTTCGCATACGTTCGAAATGTTAAGTACCAGGAAGACTACTGATCAAGTAGTTTTAGCAGCCAAGCTTCCCCCTTCTTATTGAATGGAACAAATGCTTTAAATAAACCGTTTGTCCTCTTCACTGAAGAGAGCTAGTCTATTCATCTTAAATGCGCTGGGGTCTTGTTTGTTTGTTTGTTTTTTGGGAAGATTAGCCACGTACTGTAGTAATGCCTACTGCATATAATCCAAGCATTTGCTGTGAACAGTTGGAGAAAGCAGTCATTAAGAACCTAGGATCAATGAAATAGATGTTACTTTAAGCCATCCACAAAATGGAGACCCATACAGTGCCCAGTGTTAAAACCCAAATCTCTTCTCGCGCTTTTTGTTGTGCAAGTTCATCCCCCTGAAAACAGGAACTGATCCATAGTTCAATTTTCTTATTTCCTTAATCAATTTTCACATTAGTGTAGATTTTTCGAACAAAGGCACTTGTTCCCATGTAACCAATAGCTCCTGCAAAATAAACAGAAAACGTGGAATGTTAGAGAGCTGATGAAAGCAAACCACGAATAAACACACGCAGTCGCACAAAACCACGCTCCCCACACACACAATTACTTATCTGCAATAGTTGTTCTCAAACATTCTCTCCAATTATCCACGCTCCCAGCAATCATCTGGCAAGAACTCCCCTAGCCTAGCAAACTAAATCCATTAAGCCATCTTACCAAGGGGCCACGCTCACTTGGCCTCGATAAATATAGCAGCCCCCCTACTGCTGCCAATAACTGGGTCCCTTCTTCCGAACAGAGGGTAAAAAACATACAATCACCCACTCTGCAGGGAAGGTAGATGGGAGGGCAGGTTTTTATTATAAGTTGCATGCCTTCTGGATGAATGTTTTATTGGCAGATGGCTTTTTTCTTCCCACAAGGCACAAATAATAATAGATCCCCATCCCAGGAGTCTTAAACTCCAAGGAGGTCTGTGCAAAGAGATTAAACTAGTAGCAGTTAGTAGTTAAAGGAAATTGCAACCTGTGGTTTTCAAATTAGTAAGAGTCATGAGCAGATTACGCATTGTCACAGCAGTAGTAGAAGAACAGGTCACTGGTTTTTTTGGTTTGGTGGGGTTCTTTCGTTTGTTTTTTTTCTTTTAAACAGGGACAACAGTTTATGCCATGCCCAAAATACTGCAAGACTAAGCACACTTAGGAACATGAAGACATAGACGAGACTGAGACCTTTTCTCAGAAAGAGATTCAGCAACCTACTGGTAAAACTCAGAACCAAGTTTGCCAGGCTGAGTAAACACCGTTGCCTTACAGTATCTGCAGCGAATAACAGTGCTTCTTTTTCAGCTATTGCTGTGGACCACAGATTTATTCAGAACCACAACAGCTCTTAAAATTCTGGGGACTGCTCAGATAATTCATGAGTCCAGCCACTAAACCTGCTCAAAACTCTGTTTTTCAAGCTCTAAAAGGCCAGCGTCCATATGAAATCAAGAAACCTGAATAAAGCAAACCTGATGCATCATTTCTATAACAACTGGAATAATAAAGAGCCTGCAGAGGCAGTCTGTGCTGTTGCATGACATTTCAAGCAGGGCAAATATCATGGCAGTCACTCCACTGGTCAGCAAATGAGGTACTTGTATTACAAGCCTGGACAAGGTAGAGTATCATTAAAATGAATACAGTACACACAACATCAGGCTGCTGCTCACAAGCATTAAATGCACTGAGGATGCAACAGAGAGGAGGCCTGGCAGTGATGTGCAGGCATGACATAAGCTTGGAGTTAAACAGCAGCACAAGTAGACTTTTCTGTAGCCTGTTAACAACACTAATCTTCTGTCTCAGACAGCAAATGGACAAAATAAGGGTATTCAGTTCCTGTTCTAAGATTCATCATGTTTTGCCTGTTAAAGCAGGCGCTGCCAGCAGATCCAATGCCCAGTTCAGTTCCTAAACTCAGAACTTGTTTGAGAGCCTCTCTAGTGATGTGATGCCAGATACCACAAGGTATTTGGGAGAACAAACAACTAATTCTGCTTCATTAGGGATCTACAGAATGTGTGGATGCAATAGAAGTGAGGAGGAGTAGTAGAGAACAGCAGTCAAACGAGACTACAGCTCTCAACTCCATAAGCAGGTCACAACTCACTCTGAACCACAGCAGCTGTATCAGTGAAGTACCACTACTGGCCATGCCCAAGTTCAGGGGTTCAATCTAAAAGCTACTTCACGGGCAGTGAAAAAAAGTCAGGGGAGTGGACAAGGAACACTAGGCAATTCAGAAAATAAACAGTAAGCAAGATGCTATTCAGCACAGCTCCATGAGAAGACTCTTAAAGAGCTCCATAAGTAGGGAAAAAATTAATATCGTGGCCAGCAATTATCAAACTACCACAACACCCTGTGTTAACATGCTCTGGTCAGATCTGCTGTTATCTCAACCCTTTGGGCCCCACGTTGGGCACCAAAATGACTGCTGTGGTTTAACCTGGCAGGTGGCGGAGTGCCACACAATTGTTTGCTCGCTTCTCCCTTTCCCAGTGGGATGAGGGAGAGAATCGCAAACAACAAAGCAGAGTTTTATTTCAACCCACCAACTATTTACTAAGATAGAGAAAAGATAAAGCGAAATAGCATACATTTATATAACGAATGTATATAACAAGTGCTGCACAAGCAATTGCTCACTGTGCCCTGACCAATGCCCAGCTAGCTCCTCAGTGGGAAGAGGGCAAGATGAACTCCCAGCTCCCTTTGAAACTCCCACATGATGTTATATGGCATGGAATATCCCTTCAGCTAGTCTAAGTCAGCTGTCTTCATTTTGTTCCCTTCCAACTCCTTGGGCCCTTAGCTGCAAATGGCATTAGCTTGGTACAACACTGCTTAGCAGCAACTATAAACATTGATGTGATGTCAACATCCCTTTTCTCCTAGAAGCAAAACATAGCAAAATCATATCAGACACTCTGAAGAGAACAATTCCATCCCATCTGAAACAAAAACAGCCATACACTGAGTTTGGGAATCAGTTTTATTCTCTGGCAGTAAGAGGGAAGCACACAAATTTGGAAGTTCTCATGGGGTCCCCACAGTCCGGTTCCAGAACTTCTGGATGTTCTACAGAGGGCAAAAGACTTAATGGATCAAAGTATCCCACTACACGTGGGATTTGAGTTCACTAAGCATTATCAGCAGCACTTAAAAAAAAAGAGTTGGATGATACTAGCCTGCACACTAACTGCCTTGGTCCAAACTAGTCCATCTTATAGCCAACTGTGATACTGAACATGCCCATTTGCATAAGCATCCAAACCACAGCTCTACAAACATCACACAAGAGATGTACACTCAGTAGAAAACTGTGCTAGCTTCCTGGACAAATGCTTTTTCACAGGGGACTTTTCCCCCCACATGCTGAAAATACGAGTTCTCAGTAAAGAGGAACCTCACAGCTTCTCTTCCAACACAGTTAAAAAAGACCAGAAAAAAATCTCAGTAGAGGTGTGGGAATGAAACGTAACAGAAGTATTTTCTGATTCTGAAGAAATTTAGATTTTGTCCTAATATTCCACCAAGTATAGTACTGCCATGACAGGAAAGCATCTGATAACCTGACTCTTCCATGTTGTAAAAAACATTTTAATTGCAGGAACTGGTGGGCAAGCTCAGCTTCTGCATCACAGACATTTTAATCAATACCAGCCTGAGCACTTTATAAAGAAAAGATTAGAGCTGAAAAGTATAAGCCTATTAAAGAAAAAAAAATGGCTGTGAGACTACCAGAACAGCAGGGAAGTCCTGTAATGTGCCAAGAACCCAATGAGGCAAGATTAGATTTCATGAGAGGAAAGAGGCTAAGAGATGATTCTCCCCTTTTTAAAAAGCACTGTGATATTATCCTCTTGAGATAGCAGGAAATGTATACTTTACAGAAAGTAAACTCAACTCCAGTAAGACGCCATGGGTCCCAAATATCTAACTCAGAGAAAGCCTTCCCCTGGAGTCTAGAGGACTATTCATTCACTGCTATGAAGGGAAGTATTAAATAAGGATCATGCATAATGCATAAAAGAACCAAGAAGCACTTTCTTTCTGGAAAAAAAAAAAAAGATAAAACTATCAGATAAACAAATATATGTGGCTTCATTGGATGACTTCCATGACAAGCAATATTTTTCACTAAACACATGTTAAAAAGGGTATCTTAAAAAGCAATGAAATCCTGCTGAACATGGGAGCACTCTGCATTCTCCTTCATCTCTGAATATGCCAATACTTACTGTATAAATGCTACCCTGATGTTCCAGTCCTTTCTGAACTGTCACCCATACTTTACCACGTCACAGGATACAGAAGGTAGCGTCATCAGTACTACAATACCAACGATGCCTCAGTGCATGTATACCTAGCTGCCTGGCAGAGGGCAACACTAAGAACTCCAGAACAAAATATTAACGTGGACTCGACTGAACATGGAATTTACTTTAAAGAAGTTAGACTGCACTAAAAAAAACCTATTCCTGTATTCTTGCCCAATACTGAGTCTTTCAACTTTGCAGGGGAGCTGAAACTTGCTCCACACTACATAAATACTCTTCCTTAAAATGCATACATATTCCTTCACCAAAAAAACAGAGCTAAAGTGAGAAACATAACAGTGAAAAATTCTGATTGAAAATTTTCAATATATTTGAAACTTACCACACATTATTCCCAAAGCTGTGCTAAATACTGCCATATAACCAAAGTAAAATGATGTTTGAAACAAGCCATACATCCTGAAAAAGAAAAAATATGAATTTATGGTAGGTATTTTTCCCTGTCTTTCCCAATAAACTTGTTTGTCAATCTGATATTCAAGTAAGACAACTGTCACTTACTTTGTCTTGAAAAAGTAGTAGTAAAAGGAGTACATGTAAACATATATCGCAGTTGATGCGGCAGAAAGAAAGCTTGTCCATTGCCTGAAAGTAAACACACACACCCATCACACATCTACTGAAAACACTTCCCAAGAAGATGCAGAGTGCACTAAAAATAAAGCATCCTAAAGACTTATTTATCAAAATCCACATCTGCTACACATGACAAAAGCTGCTATTGCAAGATCAACAAGATCAACCACTGATATCAAATGATGATCCTTTCTTTATATTCCTTTGTACCACAATGTATTTTTTAATGCATATATACATACATGCACAGATGCAAGAAAGGATCCAAGGACTTGCTTTTACTCCCTAGAGATGAAATCTGGACATGGGATACTTTGAAAAGACCTGTCAAGACTCTTGATTCTATAAAACTCTCACTCTGGTCAACTGTGCAAACACCACAATACTTACCACCTGTAATCCTCTGCGTTTAGCAGGAAATATGTACAAACGATAGTCACACAAACTGTCACAATGCAGAGGATAACCAGAACCAACATCATAAAGCCATAAACATAGTAGATCTTGTAAGCCCAGAATGAAGTAAAAATGAAATACCTGCAGAGAGTAAATAAAATATGCAGATAATATTGCAATTCGACTTAACTTACTGTTTTTAATCAAATGGGCAAATAGCTGTCAAACTCACATTTCAATAAAAATTGATCCAAAGGGGAGGATTCCACCTAGGCAAACAATAACAGCTGGTTCCATGAACCTGAAAGATATTAAGACTAGTTTAGGGACAATAGTAATATTTCTAGAAATATATTGCAACATATAATTAGGTACTTTATAAAGCCCAGAAAATTATTTAAAGGCATGCTAAGAAGAATACGTCTCATACCAGTATATTAGAAAGAAGGCATCCCCAAGGATGTTGTATATGGGTAGAATGACAAGCCATTCTTAGGGAAACATGAAACAAATGTAAGACTCACACCAATCTACAAGCATAGAGGCATGCATCTAAGCAGCCTTAACAGCTACTGAAAGAATTTCTCTCGCCAGGAAAAGGCCTAAGCAATCAAACCCCACAACATCCACCAGCCTCAAATGAAGTCATTAAAACTCAGTGCTGTTGCTGACAACAGATACTGCAAATACCCAAATGAAAATTCCACAGGGTCACTCTTATATGATTAAGAATCAGTGTTCATTTTAATGCTTATTGAGTCATAAGCATATGGCTAAAAATTAATACTTACCTACCTGCAGATGAACCTGTGACCTAATAAAGGTGATCTGTCCAGTACTTGCAGTGATTCCAAACATAGCTGGTAACCAGTGATTTAATTTAGAGCTTCTTTTATTATTTATAGGGAGGGCTGTCTAAACTGACACCATGCAACTACATTATCTTTATGGAAAGCATCTTCTTTTTTTTTTTGTCATGTCACCCTATCCTGCAAAATTCATCAGATTCCCAAGGTACAGGCAACAGCATAAATCAAATCCTAACACTGGAACTGCACAATCCACCACTAACAAGAGATTAAGAGCGCTGCAATGCCTGGATATTGTGAGTGTACACGTTTCAGTGCCCCCTTCACACTGCGTTCCTCTGAACAGGGAAAGCAAGAAAAATCTATTAAGAAAATCCTCTGAGAATATTTTCATCTCCATAGCTTGCTGCCTCATCTCTACGTTAAATTAATATCAAAAAGTGGCTGCATTCAAACTTTGCAAAAAAAAAATGAAGTCTGATTTTTGAGACCAGGCACTCCTTTACAAATCCTTCAAAAATAATTAAGGCTTATTTGTAATTCAAACAATATACTTCAGAATATTTTAGGCTCCGTACCATCAACAAAAGTACAGAAGAGCACTACAAACTTTTCCCCACCTTTACCCTGCAAATGTCTCCACTTGAGCATGGAGACAATTAAACAGAACAGTTTTGCCTCCAAGGCACACTGAATCCTAAACCTGTAAGAGGCATTAACTAAGGAAAACAGGTTTAGTTTCAAGACATCCATATCAGAAATAGGTTGGAACCATCCTTTTTATGTAAGGGACTGGAGAGCATTTCAGGCCAAACGTAAATCAGTGATCCAGGACTGTAAAATCTGCTACATATGTCAAATCTGCTCCATCTATTACCCATTAACTGTGCTTGGTGTTTGTATTCAAAAGAAAGAAGTCATACTTACAAAATTTTAGTAAAGGTACTCTTCCAGACGTAACTCTAACTAAATAAGTTACCTTAGAAAGCTGTAGTGATCATGCCTGAGAAGTCACTTTAAATGTACTGAAGCAAATGCATTTACTTAACGTGTATGGGGTTTTTTTTTTACCATTTTTTTTCTGGTATGGGACGAGGCACTGCATTGACACGGCATGGAAAATTGGGCTGTCCTGACAGATTTCGGCCAAGAATCGTACCAACGAGGTTCAGTGGAAGAATGACAAAGAAACAAATACAACATACTGCCACCTGTAAATGAAAAACAAAATAATTTTAAACGAGAAAAAAAAACATCAAAAAGATAAGGGATGAAAGAGGATAATCAACCAACACTCTCTGACTGTATCAGTTACTGCTGCAGAATCATACTCTTGGTTATGAAGCATTAGTTAATATAAAACTATTTTAGCATATGAAGTATTTACTCCCTGAGAAACTTCATAATAGATATTATTAGAATTAGAATATTCTCTTACATCAACTATAGAACTATTGCAGATCCTTTATTTTATTGTTTTCCTCTAAACATATATTAATCGCAATGGAATTAAACTGAAACCTCAATCATGTTTCATCACCGGCAGCTTTGTCAGCTTCTCTTAACTTTTTGCAGCTATCCCTGGGAGTCAGTCTAGAAGTTAGGCAGTTGCATACAAATCTACAACAAATACTGTTGGGTACAAGAATTTAAACCCAATCCCCACAAGAAACCTAAACAAGAATTGCAAAATCATGTCAGAACACTACCAATCAAAATATTAGGTCTGATTTTCTCCACTATCCATCATGCAGGTAATTAAGAAACAGATGGCCAAAGACACAAATGACCACTGGTACATATAAATACTTAGTTTAAAAGCACAATGGCCCTACTTACATATAAAAATTAGGTTTAAGCACAATGCAAAGTCAAGCTAACGTTCCAGCTCTTTGCAATGAGGCATCCTTCCTAAAAGCTTAGCAGGACTGCTTTTCCAGTATACATATGTATCTCTACTACTATTCCTGGAAGGTAGTGTATTTATGTATATATATCTGTAGCTTCACTTCAGTTCTTGACCTCATAAATAAATTTTGACTGTGGATATCAGTACAAAGCAAATCCACCTCAGTATTTTACTACACAAAAACTGTCCAGCAATGGCCTTGAATTTCAGTCTCACAAAGGCATCCAGCATCATCACACTCTAGCGATACAACCAGAGCTGAATGGCTTCAGATCAGGTGTGCAAGGAACAGGCCCAACTTGCTCCTGCTGGGCATGGCTGTTGCATTTTTTGGGAGAAAGACCCACCAACAACTCTGAAATCTAGAAATGATTATCTGCATAAAACGAGCTATGACAGACCAACATTCCTTGAATAATGGCTTCAGTAAGTACTGCCAACCTGTCCTCAGTATATCCATAGCTGGCATCCATCAGAAAACCTGAGTGCTTGCAGTTTCATTATCATATCAGCCAAAACATGACTAATAATGTTGTAATATATTCTATTTGGTAGAAAAATGAACAGATTTCAGACTAAACAGCCAGAACCTTTGCTGAAATCCAGTATGTAGTACAATGCACCACTTGTAATGCTATAGTATGTTCTGAGGACACCTGGCTTTAGAGTGCATTTTTTTTCCTGGAGCCACTAAGTCTAAAAATTAACTGAGATAATTTTGCAGTGCAAGGGTGGGCAAACAAAATGAACAAGGGGAGATCACGGTGCAGGCTTAGCAGTGCCTCCCGCTTCCACCTGCCTCTGACAAGCTGCACTAGCTGATAAAGACGTGAATATTCTGTCTTCTCAAACAACAGCACTCTGGTGACAGCAACCTGCTGTTCTTAGAAGGCTGATCAGCAAAACCGGTGTTGCTTACAATCAACACACACCACTAACCTCAGCAGCACCTTCTCTCTTGCTTTCACCTCACTGCCTGACCTCAAGGTAGATCTCAGACTGATGCTAGCTGAAAATTACTTTCTTCATTCTTGACATTCTTTGGACATGACAAATGACCAGAAATAACTAGCTTTTTTTAGCTTCTGACATCCTATTTATTTTAGATCTGAGATGAAAACATTACTCCTCCCAAGACAAACATGTACTGCCTATTGCCACAGATTACCGTGTAGTTACAATGCAAGCTAGGCAATTCCTAAACCCAGAAGAGTTAAAGCCAAATCTGAAACAAATAGAGTTGGTTTGGGGGCAAAACAAGCTCTCGAGAGAAAAAAGAAAAAAAAAAGAAAAAAAAAAAAAGAAAGTTAAGAGGAAAAAGAAAGATTTCTTCCCTGAAGGTTTCGAAGAATGAGATGACAATAGATTACAATAGTAAAAGCAGCTCAGGCCCTTATTGGCCTCCATCTCATCGTCACAAACAGTAAGAGGGAATGAAATCAGGATGAATGGAGGTTGCTCTGCTTTCCCACAGAAGCACCTCTCCAGAGGGACCAGCAATTTTATTCATTTTTTAAAATTTTAATAAGAAGCAATAATAGCAGTTGTGCAACAGGCAGAGATGCAAGAATTACATCTTAATGAGTCTTTTAAGAGACTAATTCAGCAGTGTTCACCATCACTTCAGAAAACAAATTACATGAACAGCAGATCTACTACAACTGAAAAAACTGTAGTTCACCAAAAAAAGAACAAGCACACATTCTCTATAATTCACATACATGCAAGCAAATTACACGAGTTTTTCTATCGAGACATTGCATTATAGCATAATTATTTCAGCTACTGCATTTTTGTTACATATCTTCTTCACACCTGAGTATGTGATTCGGTACACAGATTATAGTTGTCACAGAAAGAACCCATCAACCTCACCGAGCTTGTGTTGGTTCTACACCACACCTTTTCTTTGTTTGTTTTAAGGGGGAAAGATTTACTGCCCATGACTGAAGGCACAGAAATCGCTTCTCCTTATTTGAAAGGAAACATTGTTGAGAGGGAAATAATTTATGTTTGAGTGCCACGTGTTTCATATTTTCTGACAACTGTAGATTAAACTTCATTCGAAGGTGATAATTAAAATTTTTATGGGCATATCTAATATTAAACAGCAACTGGCAGGCTGTGGTGCCTTGACTGCTTAATGCACAAGGGAGAAAAGCAATAAAAATTAACTGTCAAGGCAGCAGCTTGATCTTTCCTGTCACCTACCAAAACTACACCCTTAGACAGCATGAAACCCTCCCCCACTATAAGAGGTAATGAATCTGTACAGTGAAAGTTTTCTACATGGAATTGGCAAAACATCACACACGGCAAGAAAAGGAGGCTTCAAAATAAACTGTTTTTCATTTCATAGCAACTGAATTGCTAATCTAGGATGTTACTTTGAGTAATAAATAGAACTGTTAAAAAATCTAGCCAGAAGCGTTAAGCTGTCTCAGTTTCAACATAAATGCTGTTTTTGACCAAGGACTCCACAGTCACTTTCAAGCAATATGAGGGAGCAATCTGCTGAACACATATAATGAGATTTTTGCCCTTTTTTTTTTTAGGCAGGTCTGTTTCAGCCAGTTCATTTCCTGACATGGCCCAGTGAATGAAGATCTGTGGTGCTAACACATCCAACTCTTCTGGTGGCAACCAACACTTCTTTCACCTTACAGCAGTCAGGGATGGCCATAGCCTGGATTAAGCTATCTGTCAGAGAAAACATTTGTTTCCAGTTTCAACAAAGAATAAAGGATGCAAACAGTAGTTTCTTGATCCCAAGATAAGTACTTTGTAAATAACCTAATATAATTAAATCATTAAAAACGCACACTAGAAATGTTAGCCACACAGGAAGCTACTGTCCAAACAAAACAAAAATGGTACAGCCCAAATAGTTCAAGCTGCTTGGATTCTGCAGTCAGAATATTACATTACTCATACTAGTCTTAACGGGAACCTTTAAATTATGTATTACATGCAGAACAAGGTAAGCAGTCACAGCTTGTGAGATGTCAGAATTCAGGAGGTTTTACCATGGTATACTCTATAGAAATTCAGCATTAATTAGTAATTTTGCATAGAACTACCCTCATACTCCTTCAAAAAGCAGAGAGAGTTCACTTCACTTGCTATTACTTGAAATTATTTTTAGTTGCCCTGTGCTCTATTTTCCATTTATAATTCAAACACAACAAAACAGAATGATTAATACACTGGAAAGTCTCAGCACTCAATGGGAGCTCAGCTAAGGCGTACAACAGCTTCAGAAGAATTCCACATTCAACAGTAATGAGATTCTACAAACAAACACAAACTGGAAACAATTTTGGGCTCCAAAAGAACAAAGAACAGAACATCACCCAAGGAGCACGTATAGAGGTGAAGAGATATAAGAAAAACAGACTTTTACATCTACTTGAAAAGCTAAGGGTACTGAAAGCTTTAAACCACCAAGTTTTAAAAAGCTCTCATATTTGAGTAAAATCTGCCACATTCTTAACTGTATTTTGAAGGGAAGGGCAACTGCAGGACGTCCCAGTGAAGAAGTTAAGCCTTTGCTCAGGCTCAAGTACTGCACAAAGCTTGCCCTAGTACAGCTGGCATGAACATCTGAAAGGGCTAGAGGAGGAGTGCCAACACTGACGAAACACTGCAGGAAATAACTGTGGGTCTTCCTAGACCTTGCCGCAGCTTTGAGGCAATCTCAGACATCAGGAAAAAGATATTCAAAGTGGACAAAGCTTTGATGTTCAAAACTGACTAAAATGACGGCAAGGTGTACGATGGTCCTGGCGGGATCGATGATGCTGAGTACTTAAACACAAAATGCAGAGAAGCACATAGGAGGTAGATCAAAGATGCAGAAACTGTGCGTCAACTTGCTTATCTTGGTTTTGACAGCATCAGCTGCCCTTGCCTAGAGTTAACAGAAAAAAATCTGTCTGCAGGAAGGAATTAAGGCACAGAGAAGCGAACCTTGTGGTTCACTTGCAAGTAGCAATGTGAAACAGGGCAAATCACAGGATGTCATATTAAAGCACAGTCTCTTAGCAACCTTTTAGCCCAGAGATTCTTTTCAGCAATTCAGTTTCGGCTTTTTCCACTTTTACAGCACTGAAGAAGTGGCTAATTCTTGCCAGAAATTTTTAATGAAGGAGGGTAGCTTCAAGATATCCCAGGGTAGATAAGTCACTTCTGAGTTGCAGTGTATTCAGCTGACAGAGATCTTAATTCCACAAAACAGAAGCAGCAGCAAGTCTACATTAGAGAATTATGGAAGATTCTTTACATTAAAAACAAAGGTGACAAGATGCAGAGGTATCTTATCCATATACCTAGAGAGCTTCCCAGGAACTTCAGACCACAGCACAATATGGTAATTTCAAACGGTTTTCATGGCCAGCTCCGTTAGTTAATTTGAATTCATTAGAGCGTTGATGATTCTGATGAAGTTTCCAATTCATAACCTGCTCCTACTAAAAGTCCTCTAGCTCCACTGAACTTTTATTACCAGTCATAACGATTCAAACACGCTCATAAAACCTTGAGACTGTTAAAATCACTATGTATAAAGAGCCCTAACATCCCTGATTAAGTGACCCCTGAAGATTTATATTCCCATTTGCTTTTGCATGTCCATGTCTCCATGATCTTAAAATACACATCAGCTGAACAGATTTACAGGACAAACTCCAGCGCAGGTGGAATTCCCTTTCCTCAGCATTTCTGAGTTCCAAATGGGAATACAAAGTGAGAAATCTGATATCGTAAATGCTTGCTCAGCAGTAAAACACATCCTCTTTGCATATGCCAAAGATCAATGTTATAAACTTTTCTAACAATACTGTACATGACTGCAAGCTTAGGAAAGAAAAAACGCTACAGTATTCCTTTGGGACACAGGCTGATAAGTACAAAAATAGTCAAAGAAAATTTTAGTCTACCTTCTTCAAGAAGAAAACCACAAAAATTAAATGAATGCTTTACAAACACATTTAACTTGATTTTGTACTTAGTTTTATAACAATTAATGAATGCAAAAAGCTGGTAATTTGGTGGACATTGCAAATACTCCTAATAAAGAACTATAATCAGCACAAACATGAAAAGCAATTACTATTCTATCAGGAAAAAGTTATTGAAAGCCTTTGCCTGAAACTGAGAATTGTCTCTCTCATTTTAATTACCATTTATGATCTCTACCACATTTATTATTTAACAGTGTGTTCTTCAGAAATATTTTCAGTCATATTGAATTTGATTACATCTCTAATACTACAATTTATAAGATAAAAATTGTGTTAAAAAGCTTGATTTTGTGATAGACAAACTAAGAAGAAATCCATGGCTGCTCAAATCTCTCTGATCAAACAATTCATTAAATCTGATGCGAAAAGAAGGGAGCTGTGACAAAGGTTACATATTATGATTTGCTACAGATACTGTAAAGACAACAAATCTTCTTGCAGTATTTCTTGAAGGACTGCAGTGTAACATTTTAAAAAGTAGCACAACTTTAAAAAGTTCTGCTCTGAAATAACACCCCTTGTAAGTTCAAACAGAAATTCTGCTGAAGTGCCAAGTTATTATTTCCTATTTTGTGCTCACAGGGTTATTTCAGGTTACTTGAAAGGGCCAACAATAGCACAAAAAACCCCCTCACAAAAGCCATGAGAAACAAGAAAAGTTACACTGATTAAATACTAAAGTAATCCAACAAGCATTGTTCTCCAAGTGACATGTTTAACACACAGTCACGAGACCATAACTGGATACTAAATACCTATTCAGAAAGTAAAAACAGTGACTGTTTTTCTCAAACCCAGATCTCCTGAGGACTTGTTGTCTCAAATTTTAGCTTTTTTTTTGGTTGAGTTTTGTTTTTTTTTTTTCTTTCTGCTTGACTACAATAATTTGGAAGTGGTTTCCAGTTGGATTACTTTTGGATTATGTTTAAGTTCATAAACAGTTTGCATTTGTCATCCAGTTGAACATTCAAGCTGCTGACTTCCCGTGTTGTACAAGATTACTACAGAATGAAGATCGAGCACAAAGCAGAAGGGACATTTTAAGAAGAGAGAGGCCTGCTGTTGGAAATCAGCATGTTACGATTAAAGGAAATTATTCTCGAAGCACATTAAAACCTTCCCAGATCAAATTTGTAACAAAAAAGCTGAAACCACGACTCACAACCGTATTTTGATTAAAAGGTAGTTTTCCCACATCTACAGTGGTTTTTAAATTCTCCACTAAAATGACTCACCATGGTTCCAAACGGTATAGCTCTTGAAGCATGGTAATAGATGGCAATGAAGTTAATAAAGAAGGCAGTTCCACACACCATTGCCGGAATAAGGAAAGCTCCAATGAACATCTGTTTTATCCACCGCCTTCCTGTAAGAAGGAACATTCCAATGGAATCAGTTTAGAAAGTTCTTATAAAATACCAGCAAGCTCTCCAGAGTTTAGATGTCTGATTTCTTCTCCACAAAAAAGATGAAAGATATAAGTAGCAACAAACGGCAAGGATACAAGAGTCAAAAGCCAACTAGTACTTTTATTTGTCTTCTGGAAACTTCTATGAGACAGTAAGTGAACCAATTTACTAGGCCATGTGAAAAGAAAAACAGATGTGGTGTGAGCACGTTCTGGCTGAAGAACAGCATGCACTAACAAAGAAACTGGGGTGTGAAACATAAGCACATACCCAGGCTACAGAAGGGCAGTGAGAGATACTAGAGCTGGCTCCACTGCAAAGCCTGCGCACATCCTGGGTTTATGGCTACACTGCATGAGAACTCTGCTCTGGGGCCAGCTCAGCAGTACAGCAGGCAGCTGCTCCAGGCTGTCTCAACCCAACTAAGCTGAATTCATGCATTCAGGATGCACTAAACAACTAGCTAACCTGGGTGTAAAGCAAAATATACAGCAAAATAGAACTCAGATCTCTTCAGTAGCAGAAAGGTTAGAAGGAAAAGGATTTCTAAAAACCACACGTTAGGGGAAGAACAACATTTGGTAGCAGATATTACTGTCTATAGCTCCCTTAGGAGCATCAAAACAAAGCTTCTCTTGGACAACAGCTCAATAATTTTCACTGTATGTATTCACCTTCGAAAGCTCTTAAATAACAAATATGTTTAAAGTATATACAACATACACGGTTCTGTAGTGTGCACTAAATGTAAAACAGTCAGAAGAACAGCATATGTTTTTCAAGACCATCATATGCATTTTCACCATGAGCCAATATGATAGCATTTCACAGTCTACCGCATTTGATCTGGAAACAAAATGCAAATCTGGCTGAACTACAGAGCATGGAACACTATTTGAGGTCCGTAACTGATTGACCTAGAACTGCTTTTCTAGAAGTCACTAGGTTGACATGTAGGCCACACATATAGAGAAGTCTATCCTCCAAACTCATGATGGATTTCAATGCAGTTAAGATTGAATAGTATCAACCTCACCATAATTATTTTTCCTATATTTTTCCTAGAACACTGTATAAGATAACAGACACTGATTACTTTTTTACTGCAGAGTAAGGGATGGATGAAGCTAGTAGAACCGCAAGGATTATTATCTTGATATTAATCATAGTTTTGCTATTTTTACACAGAAAACAGAGCTAATGTGGAATAAAGAAATTATGTGAAACTTAGATATATTCAAAATAATTACTATCTTAATGGATTACAACTGAATGATGTTACTCCATGAGGATACTTCTATGTCACTGCAAACCAGAAAATAAACTCTCCACAAAACACTGTAATGAAAATGTTGAAACACGAAAACAATTTACCTCCTTGTCTAGCATAAAGACTTCCTCCAAAATATCCATTCACTGGGGATGTTGCAGCATAAACAAATATAGCTGTACTAAGCATTGATCCTCTCCTACAAGTGATTTTGTAAACGAAATAGAAAAGCAAACAGTATTAGAGAAAAGATCACAGTAAAATGTGCAAATGTAGGTAAAGTCCACATTAAAATGAGAACTATTTGTATTCAGAGCTTCTGGCCAAGTATAACTCAATCTGGGAAACATGGGTCTGACATACAAAATTCTTTCCTATTCTGCACTTATTCTCAGTAGAGTTAAGTACAAAATCTCACCTCTGCCCAAAAGACTGGCATTTGGGCATTTGGATTTGTACTAGGGAATGCAATACTTAACTGACATACATTAAATGTAAGAGTTAACTACTGCACATAAAAGTTACTCTTTGCTTAGCATAGAAGTCAGTGACTAAAAAAAATTGACTGTGATTCTGAACAATGTTTCTGCTAGAAACGCTGGTAATTTGCCTTCTGATAAACAACTGCTGGATGCCTGCCTTCATCAAAGAAGTCATCTTTAATACAACCAGCTTCCATGATTGGAACAACTGAACAATGCAAATGTAACTGCTGGTCACACACACATTACAGGAAAAGTACACTAACATTTGCTTGTTCATAAATAAATAACATTTCTATTTCAGAAAGCTAACATTTTCTATTTAGAAAGCTAGACAGAAGCCAGTTTTAACAGTTGTTCTAGTTTAAACCAACTTGGAAACTGTGCAAAACCCCAGGAGACCATGAAGTTTGATGTGATGCATGTAAATCTAAGTTAGCTGTAAAGTGATCAGCAGATGCTCGTCTAAAAGTAAAATCTCAAGATTTCTTATTCTCAATCTTACTCACTTATATTTCAAATACTCTTATGGCAAAGTCACTCAAAACACAAATCACTATAATAAATGAATAGCTGGCATGGTCCAACTTCACCGAGAGGCTTTTGGATGGCATCTGGTGCATTACTTTAAGAGTTTTAATAGACCTGAAGAACACTGACAGGCAGTCATTCCCATATTCCTACTTTATGGCATTTTTGAAATTGCACTGCTACTTTCATCAACATATGAACGTTCTGGTCCAGGTTTGGTGAAGCCGTCAGTTACACACCCAGAATTCACTTAAAGTAACATAAAGACCTGCTGCAATCAAAGGCAAAGTGCACATGTATTTTGTTTAGTTACTGTTCTGTTGCATTTTACAATCGCTGTTACCAACTTATAGCTTCACTGCAGTGCACAAACATTCGGAAATTGCTTCATTCCCTCTCTTGAAGTGCCAACGTGTTGTGTAATTACAAATGTGTATAACTGTACGCAGAAATACAGACAAGGAGGCACAAAGGGGAATGGCGTCATATGAAAAATGAAAATATGCCAAGATACCAACCACAGAGCAGGTTTTTAAACATGCCACTAAAAAGCAGTGAACTTCAGTACCAAGAGTTCTCTCTAGTGGTGCATTAGGAGTACTGCAACTTTTTAAAACCAATGGTGGCAAGAAATAGATAAGGGAAAACAGAACACAAAGCAATACAGTTTTCTTCATTATCCAAAACACAATCACTACAGAAACCGAGGAATACAATCCAGAACAGTGAAAGAACTCAAAGCAGATAGAAAAGCAAGGAAGAGAACTAGGTGAACCAAAACTGGTGTCTTAAATTACAACTGGAGCACTGCTTAAGAAAGTTCTCCCCAGTGAGGACCAAAGGCCACCTACTACTGTAGGTTCTGCATGCAACACCAGCTGAGCGGCATCTGTCATCTGTTTGAAAAAATGTAAGAGATTCAATTCCCAAACCTGAGACTCATGGATCAGATTGACTTAATGCACTGTCAGCAGAGAACAGGATTATTCACAACACAGTAAGCCCATAATTTAATCTTTACAGGACAGAGGGGAATAAAAAGTGTAATACAGTAATACATGGTCTCTGCAGATAAAAGCAGGAGTGAGACATGCATCTTCAAACACTTATTTCCCAAACGATCTATCAGCAATACCACAGAAGAACAAACTACTTCCACAACACATCACATAAAAAAGCAAGAATTCATGAAGGTAAAGACGACCAAATCATACAATCAGATTACAAGAAAACTGTCACTAGAATTCAAGACTGCTCCAAAATACTACTGATTATTTCCTATGGACTCTGGAATACTTTTGTTTTTTTTTCCCCCAAGCCAGTCAGAACTATCACTTTTAAAATTATTTTGTTCACTTAAGCATTTATACGTGAAAGGCACTGCACAATTATACTTACTCTGTGTATAAATCTTCTATCATTGCAACAACAATGACTATAAGAGACACAGCAAAAATCTGACACCCAGAGCCAATAAGTGATGAGAATATGAGAGGATGACTGGATGGTCTAAAAACATCTCCATGGACCTGCTTCCATCCATACTCATCACCTAGATCTCTGTCCTAGGAACGACAACAAAAAAAATTAAATCTATTCATTGTAATTAAACATTATCATAATTAGATAAGCACACAAGCTAGGAACAAATTAAAGATTTAATTTAGTAAATTAATTCCAAGCATATTGCTTTTCCCCTAGATCTGATGCATTCAAGAGAGAAATTTACCCTTCAGATGCTTATTAAGATGACAAAAAATACTACCTGAATGCAGGATGCAGTAACATCTGTTAAATTTCCTTCCTGTCTCTAAAATCCTCTGAAATGAAGCACATGCAGGCTTCTGTTACGTACTCAGACTAGATCTCATTTAATCTAAATGGGGATACAAACACTAACATAACAACAACACAGAATTCTGGGTTGCAACCTAGATGTTGTTGTAAAGAAAAGCAATAACACTTCCAAAACACCCACAGGGAGTTTTCTGACAAGTGAAGAAAGCCATTCAATTGCAGCTACGTCAATGAATGCATGAAGAGAAATTGTTAAGCCTTAAATAAAATTGCTAATGCAGATCTTACCATATCGTCCATTTCTTCCTCCTTGCTGTATCTTGCATAATCTTTTCGCAAAGTTCTCATTAATATCATAGACACTAGGCCAACCAGAAAGATCACCATCATGAAAGAATTGAAAATTGAAAACCAGTGAATCTACAAAAAGAAAACATACCCTGAAGATTTAGAATCATGTGTTTGAAATCTGTTTCAGTACAGATAAATTATTGCTTGGTGAGACAGCCTGTCAGCGCTAGCTAAGCAACAATAAGCCCCCATTGTATGCAGTACTACGTTTGTAGAAAGTCCCACTAAAGCTGGCCTCTGAAACACTACACAAAGCTTTTCAACAGCTGAACTTCCTCGTGACCACGTTATCACAAATTACTCAAGCACCAGCAAAGCCTGAACAACTCCATGCATGCTCCCCTGGGCAAAGTAAAGGCACAATGTAGTGCTGTCTTACTTAAGGAGGTATACACTGGTAAAATAAACGTTCACAGGTCACAAAAAAAATCAATGGAATAAACAATTGCACTGCACAGGACTAAAATGTGCAGCAGCAATACTTTGCCTCTAACAAGCACACTTTTCTTACTAAGCTCAAACAGTGCAAATCTTCTAATTTCAGAAAGAAGCGTTGCTCAGTATACTACCCTAAAGGAAACTGCAATGACAGGCTTAAACCATCACAACTGGTATCATCCTTTTGCTTTCCATTTACTTCAGTCAAGCATACACACGAACAACTGCAGTTACGTGACTGACAAGCAGTGGAGTTGCACGGTTTTGTCTCTAGACCAAGATTGCTCCTGAGCATGTGAACGTATTTACCTGAACCACTCTGCTATTTGCAGCTCACTTCAAACTGTCACACAGACATTTTCTGAAGCACTTAAGAAGTCTGGAGCCATCCTATTTAAGTACCAGAACAGTCACTTAAAACCTGCAGTCCTAGAGCTGCCTGATTGTCCAGAACACCTTACAATGAATACTGCAGTACCACTAGGCTTCAGCCTGCATCCTTATAGCAGACTAACAAGAATTAAATTTCACAAGACCTAGTAGAGAGAAATGTTTCTTTAACAGTTGCTGAATGAGAGGAAAACCTCACAGACCCAGATCTACAGGCCACATCAAAGACACGAGGAACAACAAACAGTGGAAATAACTTGACAACTTTTTAGTTTATTTTTTTAAATAACCTTCCACTGGCTAGCAGCTGTATGCCAGATCAACTGGATTCTACGCAGAACGCTTCTATACTGCTTACTCTACTGCAACTTAAATGCCAGAAAGTTATTTTAAATTAACTTATTTTTCTAACTTGCAAAAAGTTTACCATACAAAAATACTGAATTTAAAGAATCCAACATAATTAAGCTTTTTGTTGGCTATCAGATGGCCAATGTTTCAAAGAGTTCCATCCAAAGTACTTGTAGAAAATTGTATTTAGAGACAGTCCCAACATTCACTTTATGACTGGCTGTGACTGTTTGAGTTCATGTTTGTGGCTAAAAAACCAAGGAAAACAACAAGTACAGTTTCCAACAACCGTACGCTGCCTTTTGGTCTGATGTTCAGAACAGTACAGTGCTGGGCAATTTCAGGAAGCTGAACAATGCAGCGTGTGATGGTACCTCTGCTTCAGTGGAAAGGGCAACTTATGAACCTAAAATTAGAATTCAATTTTAAAAAAGCAATACAGACAAGACACTGAGGGAACAAATTAAACAAACAGAGGTGAGTTGAACAGCTGTTGCTTCAAAACGGCCCTCCGCTACATTTTCTCTATAGAAGAACAGTAATGAGGGCAGCCATAAAAACTTCCATTACATCTTCTGAGCTAACACACACATTTCAGAGGAATATTTCATACGGTTGTCTTAGTACAGTACATACTCTGTGCTGAAAGAAAGATGGGTCAAGGTACTTGTCAAATCGGTCTTCAAATTTCACATCTGACTTCTTCCACTTCACCTAAAGAGAAAAGTTTACAACTGAGAAGCTTATCATAATGCATTCAGCTATAACCACAAAGAAACCAAACCACATTTTTTAACTTATCTACTTCAGAGATTTTCTTCAATATGAAAGCAGGTTTGGGCAAAAGCAAGACCAGAGTTCTTAAAGCCTGCGATCTACAGTCCAGGCACAGAACAAACATCAGCCACCTTGCCTTATGGACATAACCTTCCCCGAGCATGTTTAGGAACAAAGAAGAATCAGCCTTCCAGTTTCTCAGCTGTCTATCCTTTCTGCCTGACTAATCACAGATGAAACTTCCAGATGCCAAATACAACAAACCCTTCTCATGACTACAGAAGGCACTCAAAGATTCACACTGGTGGTGCCAAAAAAAGTCCAAACAACTCTACTTTCAGTTTTGTCAAATGATAGTTCATTGCTGATGGTTTTCTACAGTACATACTGGTAAAACTGGTAATTTTCTTGAATTATTTTTGTGCAAGATATCAGAAAAAATATCAAAGTATGATGTGCTGGAGAACATTGGAATTTTTCCAAGGGCTGTTTGCTGACTGCATGCTCCCTTTCTTACCACTGCCATGTACTGAGTTGTATGGAAAGAGGCCTGTGAAGAACATTACCAACCTTGCATTAAGCAATTAAAACAACTGCTACTTCTGCTCCCCCCACAGCAGTTCATATCTGTTTTACTGCCATGCATTCAAACTGGTATTCAGTAACACCATCTTCTCATACTCACATTCTCTGAGTATAGTATAAAAGAAAAAGGAAGCGGTTCAGCAGAAGTGAGGGACATGAGAAGATACAACAGGAAAAGTAAGGGAGATTCCAAGAAGAAAGAAAAGTGCATAAACTGAGATACAAACTGGCTGGAGATGCAAACAATCACAGGAGAGTAGCACATATTGCTGCTACTTGTTACTCTACAAGGTCCACAGAGGACTGCTTTGGATCTGACACTAAGAAGCACTGCTTGGAACAAGTTAGAACAAGTTCACCTGATACAATTTGTGAACTAAACACTGCACAGATGCCAGACCAAAAATTGCCCAGTGATGCCAAAACAGATGCAAAGGTAAGTCTTGAGCTCTGTACAGCCACAAGTATTTAAAAAGAACATCTAATGTCACTCTAATTACTGGCAGCTACTCCACTTCAAGTGGTTCCACTCCTCCACAATCCACTTCACCAGTGCTGTCCACTTCAAAATTTACAGAACATATGAATTTCACAATGCTGGTAGTATTTGAAACTATAAATTTTGCAGTAGAAACGATTTGAGAAAGCACAGATAAATACAATTATCTGCACTTTGAGCTCTGTGACTTGTTCAACATAAGACAAACATAATAGTGGCAAGAATATACTGCAAAAAAAAAAAATCTTACACTGACACCTACTGCTAACACGCTGTAGAAAACTAATGCATTAAGAACTGGCTTCTGTGAGTTTAGAGAACATGAGAGAATTGACTTAAATGTCTAATGGACCAAATAAACAAGGAAGGAAAATCCAAAAATCTCACTCATTGGAAAATATCAGAAAATATTCTTTATTCACTACCTTTTATCATAGCAACTCAAGAGAAAAGCAGAAAGCTTCAGAAAAAACCTTGTGAGGCTATATAAGTAAGAAATTTCTACTGTAACTGGAAAAATAAAAAAGTATTAATAGTAACAGCCTACAAAATACAAACGTTCAAAGAGGGTTTTTCTCTTAGTTCAGAATCCAGCTCAAATCTGTGACATGCAAGTCACAGCTCCAAGCATTAAGGGAATACATAGCTGCCTGGGGGTCCCCAAAGACAAGGAGATGAACTTTTGAGGACAACACCTTCACTTCCCAACAAAACACTTTTCTGCAGACTGCACAAGCTCTGGTATGTTTAAAGGATTTCAAAACCATCATTTTCATTTTCCATTTACTGCCATTAAACCTATCAAGGTTTTTCAGAAATGAAAAAAATGGAATTACGTATCTTCCACTAATACAGTTTTACACTGATACACAGGTATACAAGTAACTATCTTTGATCTCTTTTACCACATAAAGTTTCTTCTTACATATTCATCAGACTACTTACAGAATATGACATCTGGATTTTTGTATTTGGTACCAGTTTCACCTTTCCTTCGCTGGTAAGATTGACATCCACAATTCTATTTGTATTGTAACCAATTTCAAGTTTTTTGTAAGTCCAAAGGTAATAGTCTTCCCCATTTTCATCTGCTTCTCCAACAATGCCTGCACAGGAAACAAGTGTAAGCACCTATCACAGCTTGTTTTTCAAATATTATACAATTATGTTCAAAAATATAGATTTCTAAAGTTTTGGCAGGTAAAAAGCAATATTAATATAGCCAAGAGAATGCAGCAGACCCTATGTTTTGCTTTTCAAATGCAATACCTGGACTATGACTTTAATCACAGATATCTATAAGAAGTGCTTTGCAACAGCTTTAAAACACCACAGCACACAGCTACAAATGCTGCGTGAAAAATGTGAAGTAACAATTCCTCTAATTTTATGTGTACTTCTTGCCAGATAAAGAACTACCTGAATACACATTTAAAATGTAAGAACACAACTTAGCCTTGGACCTCCATATCTTCCCATCACCTTGTTCAGTCTTCCCCTCCACTCATTTCTCTTTCTTTACAGAACTCTGCTTTCACTGTGCTCTCGTTAGTTGATCCTTCAGCACACACTTTTTGCTCTCGAGGATCTCTCTCTCAAGGATATACAAAGGTGAGGACAGCGAGGGAGTAAGCAGGTGAAGGACATGAAAAACACTCTTACAAAGAAGCAGGTGTGTGAAGGAATGGCACTTACATGCTTTTTAATTTTTAAGGAAGTATTTTTCTTGGCATAATTTTACTCAGGCTCATCTGTCAGAATTGCCTTGCATATGCCACACATGCAAAACAAGCCTCAGTTTGTGCCTATGCCATACAGCCTAACACCTGAAGTACTACCTGTTCCCATGGTATTAGCAAAATAATGAGGATGCCAACCTCCCTGCCTCATAAAGGACATTCTGATCAGTCAATACCTGAAGGAGTGAACTCATACAGAGCTCCATATACTTTGGGGGATGGCAGAAAACAGTCATTTCTAGCCACTCCACTGGAGGATAGCAACACAGGTGAAAACAGAAAACTGAATCATTGTATCTGAATGTGCTTAGGAAGAGCTGGTTGCTCTTTTCAGGTCAGAAAACAAAGTGCAAGTCTTCCAAAGCCTTCAAACGACTGTTTGAAGCCATTACATTTAGTTACAAACAGTTAATGAAAGGTATTTTATATCTGGACTTCAGTAAAGTAGAATATGGATATTCTGAGGACTTACTAAGGATCATTTCAAATTTAAATGATCGTGTATACATCACACTGACTTTAACATTAGTGAGCCCTACCAGGGCAGAAAACCATGAAGAACCTAAAACACTACTTTTACTTTGGTTAATTGCCATCACTGTAAAATGCCAAGAGAAACATGCAGAGTACTTCTTTACTAGGAATGTAGTACTGAGATACAAGGGAGGGACAACACTGGAGAGTTTAAAAGACGTGGACATCATCTCCACCCAAATACTATTCACTTTAATATTTAAAAGATGAATTTAACCATAGCAACTTAGTACTACGAAAGAAATGCTTGAGAAACAAAGCTGTTTTTCATTGTCTCCTTAGTACCGATCCTCCAACTCTTCTTTCAAAGCAATAATCCTTCTTCTTACTTGTATTATTTGGTTACGTAAATTCTACAAGCTTGTGAAATTCTTCTAAGGAAGCTTAGCCATTGATGACTCCAGGAAACCCACTAGCACAGTGGGCTGTAATCCTGTAGTTGTAACCTAGTTGTTAATGCAATGCATTACTCACCCCATATTGGCAAGTCATCAATATACATCTGGTACCAATAGTGATTTTTGATAGCATACACAAAGGCTTCTCTTCTTCCTTTGTCCAAGTCAATTTCACAGTAAGTAGTCTGCATTACATCGTCTGCAAAAAAAAAATTAAAGCACTATTAATGATTTATTAAAGAGCTGGCTCAAACTGAACACAGCCAAGCCGATCAAGGAATGGGCACTGCTGGAGTCTTTGGCTACACTGAAGTAGGTAACAGAGAAGGACATTTAAAACTGAAGTATTGTAAAGTTCTGAGTGATTTCCAAGAAGAAACAGAAGCAAAGAAAAAAAGGCAGAAAACAGAAGTAGGAACAATGCAAAGAATGCACGAGAGGCTGCATTTGGAAATAAATACATTCTTTGAAGCCAGAAAATTATTTTTCAGCATCTACAATTCATAAGTAATGCAGTTAACAACCATGTGTTCACGCCTCCATTTCCATTTCAAGTGAGAGGCAGTAAAAGGGCTCACATGCAGAAGAACTCATGCAGCAATGGATTTAGAGATCAAAAAAAACATCAGTTGCTTCTGTGAGAATGTTTTCACTCTCCAGAAGTACAAAATAAAGTGAATGTAAACAAATTCCTTTTGTTATCACTGAGAACAGCAACCCATTCCTAGTAGATAATCAAAGCTCTATTTTGTATTGAAATTCAGCCTGGTTGAGCTCTCCCATATGCTATGGAAACACAAAGCTTAAAAAGAAAATTAAATTAGCTGCACAGAAAGAGCAGTGACGAGTATTTCCAATACAAAACATAGTTTGTCTGATGACAACAATTTGTGAAAACAGAAGTCCGGGCAGTATCTCTGGTCAAGCAAAACTGATGTAGAGCCTAGAGAAGCAGGGCAGCAAGAAACCAACCAACAGCAGTCCTGCATAATTGGAGCAATTTCCTGTAGTCCTGGACAAAACAGTGCCCCTGGCTACTCATCCCATATGCTATTCTGGATATTCTAGATTCTACTTCTCTTCCTATTTCTTATGGAAACATTTTTTCCATTTTTGTTTTTTGATCTAATGAGTGCATTCTAAGCCTCATATGCACAATGATAAAAATTACTTTCCAGATTGACATATTAGGCAACAAAATATTTTACTACACTGAAGTCACTTAGCCAGGAACAAAGAGAAGAACAATACCATTCTGGTCAGCATTCGGACTGTTCTGACTAAGCATTCACAGGCTACACCCCCAAGATCTATACTGGTACATTTAGGAGAGGTAAGTCATTAAAACTGACACCACAGTTTTTAAACAGACTCACAAAGCCAGGCCTCAATTTCCATCTATGCCTCATCTGAGCTGGATCCTATACTTTTTGGACAACAACAAAGTTCTCTTTTGGCATTTTTTTTTTCCACTTAAACTGATTATTTGAGTCCTCTTGACATCAATTAAAGAAAAAAAAAAAAACAGCAAATGCCTACCTTCTGGATTTGTTGCTAAGTAGGGGATTCCTTCCTTCCAAAATACCTGGCACTTAATTACCACCCTCTGGCAGTCCCACACTATACACCAGTAATAAGCCCTTTCTGATGTTAAACTCAATTCAATGGGATTCTTCAATACACAGAGGTCAAATGAAAATGAACTATGAACTAGCATCAGGGTGAAAGTACTTCAAAAAGATAAACCAGTGGAGTCTGTTAGATGAAGCACTGCATAGCACCAGAGCACAGAAACCTGCTCTGGGGGAAGTGGTAAGAGGCCAGACTCTTCTTAATCAGGTCTCTGTCTTGCCTGTGTCATTGACCATATGGCCACACAAACAGCATTGGTACCAGCACCACTGAAGAACACAAGGACAGGAGCAAGTGCTACTATGAAACTACAACATGAGGTACACATACATTTGTCGTTTAGAGATCTTCCCCATTTTAGCCTGAATATGACAGCCTTTGTTTGCAGCTATTAGCTAAAATAAATCTAGTATTGAACTATAATCTAACGTCAAGTTTCTCCACGGGCTTTCAGACCCCAGAAATAGGCTTTTTGTGCTGACTGAAGTGTGTTACTCTGCATTTAATCCTCTGGGAGGTAAATACTGTCTCCTGCTGCTGTAAAAAAGACTGTGAAGTATCATGTGAAGGGAAGGGACTGCATTGATGCTACAGCAGCATGCCACCAAAAAGCTGTCCTCCACTTTTAGGGATTTTCACCCCAGTGTGCAGAATACCAAGAAGACCTCACAGTGATATAACCATCAACTATGGATCAACCGTGTCACAAATTAATCCAGTGCATTTACAGAAAAGCCAGTACAATTATTAGAAAGAGCCTTAGTTAATTCTTACAACATATAGATGTGTGATTTTAATAGCATACATTTCACTTTCAGCCACAATATGCTGTATAGTTCCTCCTGCCCCCTACCAGAACAATTCCTCCAGGAAGAAAAGGCAAGGAGAACCAAGATAAGCGCTCTTTTCTCAAGCCACTGAGAATGCTGAAGATATAACTTAGTTACAGAACAGGATTTGATTGCTAAGCTTAAGTCTACTGTGCGAAACGATTAAATGAAAGTAGCTTAGATCAGCATTCAGCAGCTGGGGCAGCTGAAGACTGCATCAGCTTTACAGGTCTAAAGCTTTGCCTTTCTGAGATACTTTTTATCCAAGTCATGGTTACAAGAGGAATGTAAAGTTAATGATAGCTAGTATGTAGCCATAGATATCATTGTCTGTATGATAGCAGCTGCTAAAACATGCCTGCTATACAATACAGGTTTACTAACGTCAGTAACACAGTAACAAAGTTTTAAAGTTAAGAAAGCAAGACCCAGGAGGTGCCCTCAGGTCGGAATTTGTATTTTCTGTAACGCCTGATCAATTAGGTTTCATTCCGACCTGTAAGTCATACAAAACCTTGTATCTGACCATCTCCCAGTACAACACTGAACACCATCCTCAACAGCCACCATAGAGATGGTGCAGAAGAGAAGTCTTGGGCAAGGAGTTCTCATTCAGAAGTACACTAATTCAACATCATTTCTAAATAAAAGCAAAATTTAAATATGTTTAAAAAAAAAATCCTTTCTTCTTTACACTCACCTTTGCTAATTGTTACGGTATTAATGACAATACCAAAAATTAATTCTCTAATTGAAGTTGCTACGATGGCAACGTTCAGAATGTTTAATAATTCACTAGGTCTCCAATGTAATGTATGGAGGATGACAGCTCAACTGCTTAAGTACTAATAACTACAAGGAATTCATGCTTGTTACTCTGAAAGCTGAGAAAAAAAATAAACACGAATTACAGAGAGTAAAGCAGAGTTGACTCCCATTCAGGTTTCCTTTCATGAATCCAACACTAAAAGTACGACACCACTTCCTGATACAGAAGCTGCTGGATGCTGAGGACACAAAATGTAAGGGAAAAATACCAGAAGTGCACAGGGACAGCTTCATCTAAACAACTACCACTCTACTCTACTATGCTCATTCAGATTCTGTTTTGAATGACATTATGGACAGACCGTTTAGAAAAATATGCCCCAACAGAGCAACTAGATATTAGCATGGAGCAGCAAAACAATTAGAGATGCAAAAGGGCACATGAAAAATAACCTGGGCAGAAGATAAGCACCGTAAGCCCTAGAAAAATTGCTCTCCATTTTTCACCTTAAAGAATATTTGAAAAATATCTAGAGCTTTCTGTGTAAAAACATCAGCTCAAAGAGTTGTGAATCAGAACTGGGAAGTACTAACCTCAAAGGAAAGTAAAACCTAAGGAAAACAGGTTTACCTGTCGTTAAGAACCATGGAAGGCAACAGACATACTAAACTGGCAGGGACATCATCAAAATCAAACCAATCGCAAGGTACAAAAACCAATGCACTTCCTCTCTTCTGAATTCCTGTTAGTCTGGAATAAATCTGTCTTCATTGCAAAAGACCCCTCCTAGGCAAATAGGAATGGTACCAATTTGCGCGTTGAGGAGGTGGAGGTTCAGAGTCACTGAAGTTCTACTTATCTTTGTGCAAGAAAACAGGCATTATGTATCTTTTTTTCTAAGTGTTGAATGAGTATCACCGAAACAAACGCATTAATTTCTCCATTATCAAAGCATTTTACAGAAGCATTTGAGACCGTATTCACAGAAGAAAGGCAGAAAAACATTCTGGAAGGATGAACATGAAACTGCAGGCTATAAAGAGGAGGTGAAATCACTCTACTTCATCTGTTCTCCCAAGTAGAACAAGCTTCACAAACCTAAGCCAAACTCGGACATGTACTTCTGGGACAGCAGAGGCTCTCTCTAGACTTTTTCCACCTCTGCAGAAGAAACTTTCCCAAGCATTTCAACCAGCTGCTGAAGTTAAGCCAGTTCATCTCCTTTCCTTGACATCACATCAGTGCTTCCACTATAAAACTAGACAGGTAAGTTACTACCTCCAGGTCCACCAGGAAAAGACAGGTCTGAGAAGTGCTGAGCAGTGAGGATCAGCACAATCTGCTGCAGTACTCCTAGACTGCACTAGCAAAATGTTGATAATGACAGGGGAATAAACTAACCATGGCTGATTTTCAGAGAACAAGCTGGGGGAGGGGGCAATAAATTAATGAAATAAACCTTATTTTGTTTTACAAACACAATGGAGAAAGAGTCCCATTTAACAATATTTATGCCTTTTCAATCTGGTGTATCATCTAGAACTTATGCTTGTCTCTGGAATAGCACAATCTCTCTGCAGAGATGTGACAAAGGGAGTAAAAATTAAACATAACAGGCCATAAAAATAAATACTTATTGTATTCAGACAACAGAAGCTTGGCTTAATCTTCACAATCACGATGAATTGCTGCCAGTTGCCCTCTCTGCTTTTAGCAGTTTGTTTCTGAACCTTTTCTACACTGTTTGGCAGGAAATCTATTTCCCTCGCATTGATTAAAATTTTCAGCAGGCTGTAAGTCCTCTAAAGAAACAATAGGACTGTTTTCTGGTGTTTATACAGGCACAGCTCCCTTCTTCAATGAAAGATTCAACTCCAAACTCCTTTAATGCTGAGATGCAACCACTTATGTGATATAAAACTTTCTGAAGAATGTATGGTTTTAACAAAATCATAATTATTTATTCAATTTACCCAGTTTATAGGAGAAGTATAATCATGAGATGTTCAATTCTGGATAAAATTTTGTAGACTACAGAAACCAAGTCCCTACTGAAGGCAAACGGTCAGACAAGAGACACTATGCTTAAGTTCTCTACCCAGTTAAAAACCAATAATGCAATACTAACACTACACATATATAACAATACAAACATTGATTTCCAAGTTGGATTAATCACAAATGTTAAATTCAATATAAACAAAATAAATCTGTTATCTGAAGCTCTGCAACTGCTAGTTACAGCACATGGAAGGACTCAGGGTACCAAAGAACATAGTTCAAAGAAATTCTGTGGTAGAAGACTTGGTCCCTAACACCAATAAATGTATCTGCAAAAAGAAGTTAGAGTCAATATGTTACAATAAAAGTATTCCTCAAAGGTATTTTGAAGTAGACAGCAAACAGACAGATACAGTAACTAACTTAGTGTGAGGGTAGAACTTGGGAGACCCTGAGCACCTGCTTCTCCTTTCCTATCACAAAGGACATGCATGTACTCAACACCACAGAAAAAAACATTCAGAATTTATAATTACAGAATAATCCCAGTAAGTATATTTTTAATCATTCATATGCAGAAACCTTATTTTTATTCTATAAAACATAATCACTTCTTTCACAAGCATTTATCCGTTGTGAGTGCCTTTAGGGTCATACAGATGGAAACTTTGTAAACTGAACATCCAGAAGTGGCAGACAACCTTGCACGGCTTCTGAAACAACAATGTGAAAGACACCCATCTGCTGGCAGCAGCTAACTTCCAACTCTTCTAACTTCAAAATCTAATTCTATTGGTTTGTGTGTTTTTGCTTGCTTGTTTTTAAGCGACTGTGTGCTTTCACATGCTTACCTTTGAATTTGATGTCAAGACCACTAAATTCCAATTCAACTCCTTGAAGTGCTTCTCCTAGGGTTTCGTGGTAATGGCTGATGCTTTTTTTTGATCCCACGCAGAAAGGAAGAGAGAAATATTTGTATGTTTCTTGGCGATTGTGATAGGGTCCTACTGTATTCATCCATAAAACAACTTCCTCTTTATCTTGGTACTGAAAGATAAAGTTTATTGAGTTAGGTGAGAATCCCAGCAGACTAAAAACATTCTAGAATCTTTCCCATTCATACAACTAGTAAGGCAGGGTAACTCAATCACAATAAACAGTTACTTTTAAAGATGGTCTGGCGTTATCTTTTGGGTGTCAGTAGATACAGAACAGGATTTTTCAGTGTGCTTTCCAATGAAATAAAGGATTTAGCCAAGCACCTACCACTAAGTATCAGAAGAGGGGATGCATCACACAAATTTGAAAGAGAAACAGAACATACAAATAGAACTGGAGAAAAGCAGAAATTGCAAACTAACTTCTTACAAGTTTTGGGGAAACACGCATCAGTTGAAAGTAAAACTCCATGCACCTCCCATCACAGAAAGAAAATACCAAAATTTGTTAAACAAAATCTTAGCAAACAAATCAGACAACCAACCCATGGTGACAGACACATCGCTCTTTCCTAAAATACAACTCCTCTTCCTTTTTGTGATGGTATGAATTACATACAGAATCGCCAGGAGCACGCAGTGCCTTACAGGAAGCACTACAGCTCAACTGAGGCATACCTACAGGAGCTGAAAGACAGAGCTGTCAGACAGAAGGACTGTTACTTTGATACATTTCCAACATTCTCTCTGAAAAGCCAGACTGGCGATGAGTCTGGTGGCTGTCATGAAATTCTTTGTGGGAATAACTGCCTTCAACTTTCCACGGCTACTGTCAGCCAGCAAAACTCACTCCATGGCTAGCAGCCACCAGGCTTTTTCAGTCGCTGTTTAAGAAAAGTTCTTATCGCCATTCATCTATCAGTATTCCAACATTGCCTAAATTCAAGAGAATTAAGTGATTTGAAACCACTACTTGCACTGCATCCGAATGTACCTGGGTTAGATACCAGGTTTGCAGGTAACTACAAAGCTTCTCACCTCCAAAACAATTCCCTCTCTACTGTAAACCCAATAGATTAGGAGGCAGTGATCTAACTTCTCAGGCAGAAAGAAACTGCTTGCACACCTGCAAACATGCGCATCATACAGACCTTGGTTTTGTACAGTACACAAGAAAAAAGTACTATTTTAAGGCTGATTTGCAAATACCAAACACACTGGAGAGGAAACAAAAGCCAACTGTTAAATAGCCTATTTCATAGAGTAGAACTGAGATATTTAATATAGCTCTCCATCTCCCTTTTTAACAAATGAAGAAGTGTTCTTCAGCTGCACTCCCTTTGAATAACCACTGTCATACCAACATGTTAACTCAGACATAATTAGCCATACTTGGAATGCAATAAATTCTACAAATACAATGCTTAAAAGCTGAAGTTAACAATTCAAACAAGCATATTATGGGAAATGTATTCCTTTATGCAGACACATCACCTCAATCACATGCCTTATCTTTTTGTTTCCAAAAATACACTCTCTTATGTGTGCTCCCACAAGAAATGCTAAATATCTCACTAATTTTATTCTGAGCAGCAACAGAGGCCAAAGAGTCAGCAGTTCCACATAACCGGCCGTGAAAGGAGCACACACAGTGGAACAGCTCTGAAAGGTAAAGAACATCAGCAACAGAGAAAAGAAAAAGTAAACAGCACAGCAAGAGAAGTAGACATTCCTCCTCTCTGCCAGCAACCAGAAAGGTTATATTAGTGCAGTACAGTTGCCCAATTTCCAATAGATGTTGGGAGAAAAGGAAGAAAGAAAAATTAGTTCCAGTCCCCTCAGCAGCAGAAAGCGGAATGCACATGAGCACGCTGCCTTCACCTCCTGCCAATGTAGCCATGGACCAGTTGGTCAGTACCTCTTTCTGTTGTTATGCCTAGACCACTTCTGTTTCTTCTCTAACAGCTGTAGGACACATTTACAGCCCTTTCTCGGAACAGTAAAATTGATGTCGAGACATCAATTTAGTCCTCGTAATGCAACTGCTTACATGTAAACCGAGTTACGCCTCTCTACAGCCTTTACTAATGGAATAAGACAACATTTTCAGGTCTGTAAATTCATCTTTGATGGTGCCTGGAAAAAAAAGAAGGCATTGATCACTGTTACACTTAGCTATTTTTTTCTGCCTTGCTTGATACTGAGTTGGGAATCCTGTATTTTTGGAGCTATACTGGATCACCCCCAAGTGACACAATCCAACTTCAACACATAGAGCAGCTGAAGTACCTAGCTGCGGGCAGCAAACTTCCCTCAGCAGAAAAATACAGAAATAATCAGAGACACATGGAAGAAAACATCTCTACTCTTTCAAGGAAGTCTGTAATACAAGCAGTCACAACAGCTCATCTTAAAATTAAGCCTAGTTTTGTGCTGTAGCCCAAGGAGTTCAGCACAATCTGCCATGAGTTACATTGCTTTTCCACCAGAAATTTCTCCATTTGTTTTTCTCCAAAAATGCATACAGCCAGCCTTTCCAACTAACCTCTGCATTATGGCGTTCTTTTCTATAACACAGATCTTCTCTTTGCTCCTGAGGCCTCAACAACCAAGCAACAGTCAATCACAAAGCCACTGGGTCTCCCCAGTGAAGCCCAATAAGACTTTCTCACTCTTTAGATGACAGAAGATGCTCCCAAGGCTGGTTCTATCAAACCTTTTTTTAAGTGGTAATGCAATTAGGCATCAAGAAACCCAGTGATATGAAGCAACATGACTATCTTCACAACGTCCAAGTGCCTACAATTAGCAGTGGCAAAGCACTTACCAAAAGC
This sequence comes from Gallus gallus, assembly GCF_016699485.2. Classification (NCBI taxonomy): domain Eukaryota; kingdom Metazoa; phylum Chordata; class Aves; order Galliformes; family Phasianidae; genus Gallus; species Gallus gallus. Next base: position 17,478,527 of record NC_052537.1, read on the forward strand.
ACTATCAGAAATAAGTCCTGTTTGGACAAGACAAAGACACTGAGACTGCTCAGACTCTCCTGTCACCTCTGTATGATGATTTCCAGCAAAAATGTCAGATCAGGAAAGAGATCATGTAAAACAAGTTGCTAAAAAAGACCTGGTTTAATTGGAACAAAAGCACTCAAGTATGCTCCATCAGTACAGATTAGATATTGGTCAGCCCATTCACTTGCAGAGGTTTCAGCTACTGCTAGCTCCTTTATAAATTCTTTCATGGTATTTGAAGCCTCTAGCAGTCTGTGGGGAACTGGAGGCCATAGAAAATACGGAGAAAATTCCAGTTCCACCTTTCATTCTTGGCAGGAACAACACACTGAAGAAACTATGCTTGTATCAGTTATCAGCCACAGATAACACCAGACAAAATAACCAAACAGAACCTTGAACTTTTTCTATTCTGATACTGCCTGATGAACAACTGTTCAGCTCTATCTTTTGGGTTTTGAATGCATCAGAGCAAAACAAAATCCTACAGCTGTTTGTTAACTTTAAGAGGCAGGTCAGCAATAGCATATGGTCAGTACCAACACGGAATAAGACAGGAGGCAGTCTAATGACCTCACTTTAACAACTGTCGTTGAGCAATATGAAAATGGTGTAACCAGCATTAAGTGTGATAGTTTCCTTCCTTCTTTCACCTCACTGTGCTCACATCCTCCATTTGGTTTCCATCAACATTCAGCAAGCATTGATGAAAGTCAATGGGAGCTATTTTTTCTTCATGGAGGAATTCAATGACACACCTTTGCTTAATGCTCAATTTCACATCAAATACCATTTTGTCAGACTGCGCCCCTCTGCTGCCATCTGTCACACAGGCAAAACATGTAACAGAAAGTCGGTGGGAAGTTTCAACCTCTACTGCCATCCCCCCCAACATCTGCCTCTGATGTTCTGGGTCAGCATAATAAAATAGGAGGCATTATTTTCAGCACAGCCCCTATGGTACCAAGAGCTCTCTGTCAGTAGAGGCACAGAACAAATGAAAGGGAGCAACTGCAACGTACAAGAATATCCACATCAAGAGTCCAACAAGCTAAATTCTGTCTTCTTACGAGATCTAAATGGAAATGTCATGCTCCCATTACATGTGCAATAAGATTTTTGAGTCACTGCTTGATGCATCATTGTCTCTTTTCTAAAAATCCTATAGCAAAGATTTGTTACAGCTGTATCTGAACCACTGAGGCTTACAAATAATTAAATAACATGTCAAATGATAAAATAATTTGAAGCACAATTCACCATCTGCAGAGTAGATTCCAGATCATTTGAATGATTAGAATTTAATATCCACAGTCACATTTATGTATCAGTGCAACATTATCCTTTGTGAAAACAAACTACAACATGTTCCTAATATGAAAGGCTTATTTTGATGAATTAGAGCATTTCAGAATTTCAGCTCTTTCAAAAACTCCTTTTTCTTCTTCATTCTCTCTTCTGAATTATCTGCACAGCACTGAACAGCAGAAAGGCTGCTTGTCATGAACTGGGAGAGCCAGCGCCCTGTTAAGCACACAGTTACTGACAAAGCCATTGAGCAGATGCCACCACGTCAAAGAAGGTCAACAAATAAGATGCTGCAACCTCCGCTCCACCATACCTCAGCAAGCTCTGCTGGTATGACTACAAAGGAGTTTTAAATATGTTTTGTTTCCTATAACTTATGAAAAACATAGCATTCATTCTGTAAGCATAGCCTTTTCTGCATTAAGCTTAATACTAGTTCAGTAATTTCAGTAGCTAAATGGAGCATAAAATGATCTGTTTTGACTGTGTAAGAGCACAGTGGCAGACAAAAAACAAGTCGCAGCATCAACACCAGCTGCCCACCTACCTACCATACACCAGTACAACTTGACTCGTGGGAGGTACATCTTCAGAAACCTTCCCTATAACTGACATCACGGCGCTGGAGGACCAACCAGCACCTCAAGCACAAGCAGGTAGCAGCTGTAACACCCATCACAGCTGGGGACATCCATCCCACGGCCCCACAGGATGGCTGTAAGACAGAACCACCTTAACTCTACCCACACCCCCACAAGGCAGGACACTGATGTTCCAGCGCACAGCAGAACATGGAAGTGGCAGGAAGCCAGCACAGTTTGCACCACCCAAGTGTTGACGTCTATTAGCTGACAACGCAAGTGCTGAAAACTCAGGCCTGTGTGCCACCTTGAAGCTTAATGTGAAGACAATTTCCATACATCCGCATGGTTTTAAAACAATTCAGGCATGGCAATATTGAGTTCATCTTTGGCACAGGGCACAAAACTTTGGTTGCCATTACTCAAAAAGGCACCTGCAATGTGAGATGTAATTCAACATTCCCTTTGTACAACTGTAGACATTAGTGTGGCAGCCCTATAAATAAACACTTTGCCCCATACAACTAAGGCTAGATTAAGCCAGTAAATAAAAGGCTACAGAAAAGGACACGACATTGATAGGTTACTGATATTTTTCAACCATTAAAAACACTGTGCAAAAAATGATGGAGGTACAGAGGATTACAATTACCAGACTTTATGTGATGATTCAGCAAGATGATTTCAAAACAAGACTTTCCTTCAGACACCCTGCAATTTTACTCCTCTTCTCAAGCAGAAGCTTGGAGTGAGGCTTCCCAGAAAGCACCACTTAAGCACCAGCACTTGTTTCAGGGGATAAAGGAACAATATTATCTGTTACCGGCAGAGCAAAACTGCAGAAGCAGGACAGGAAATAACACAGGCAGCAACCCAGACTCAATCATCAAGTAATATCCCAGGCTTCTAGTCTCCCGTATCTTACAGATATTCTATCAGGCTCTGTGATAACGTGCAACTGCAGCTCATATCCGCAGCCAATGAAACCACGGATTTCTGCCTTACGCTCTCCTTCTGACAGAGCAAGTGATCTCCAGCAATGTCTTTACATTTCTCTCCAAACGTTAGGGCTCACCAAAACGCTGCACATTCTGAGCCACGGTACAAGCAGCCCCCCAGCAGCCTCAGCTCCTGCTGCACGAGGCCGCCAGCACACCATGTCCTGCTTCCCTGACATCTACTTCACCTCTTCAGAATGGAACAACGACAACTTCAAAAAGGACTGGGGCTGTTTGTCTGCACACAACTTTGTAGGCAAAGATGTATTTTAGCCACACGGAAACGTATTCTACAGTGTTTCCCTAGCTGGCAGTTTACAGCTACTGCACAGATTTTACAATTTTATGCATTATTTTAAACAAGTTTTACAATCCTAGAGCTTGAACGTATTGGGTTGTAAGCACAACAAAAACACTCCTCTCAGCCATTACAAATTAAGAACTTTGCTACTAGGTACAGCCTGTCCTGCATCTGATTTTCAATATCTGTCATTTATTTCCGTGCTTATAAAGTATTAATAACTGAACTGAAGCACAATTACAATTACATGCTACCTACTCCCTAGACCATTACCAGTGACAAAAGTCTCAGGGCATTTCATACCCTTTTGGTGGTTTATTTTAACATCAACTCTACCAAGTCAAGTCACAGAAGACACAGTAGCCAAATGGCAGTGGCAGCCCAGCAGCCCCACAGCAACTGCCTCACCTCCGCAGGATCGCAGCATGGCAAGGCCACATCACACAGTCAGAGGTCAAAACACAACACAAATCTCAGAATGCAGGCAAACCCCAGGTACATCACATGTTCTGAAACACGAAAATAAGTTGAAGAATCAGTGGGCAAATTTTCAGTTGTAAATTCTTCTGTTGTGCTCTGAAGTTACACTGATGCCATTTGAAAAATTAAGGCAGTCAAATCCCAATTTCCTCTCTATTCTCTATTGATTTTAAGCAGCCAAGTCTTTATCGTGTAACTGCTTAATGTTATCCTTCTCCTACTTTTTAAAGCCCTATACACTTGTCTAAGACATAGCACACCTTCTGTAGATGCTATTGATTTAGCAAAGCTACCCACATCTAGTATCTCCATAAACACCACTACCCTTGCAGTAATCACTTCCTCACTTCTATGGCCATAATATAAACAACACAGATAAAGCATAGCAGCAAATTGAACACCGTACGCAAAAACACATAGCACAGTACACGTTTCATTTTACCACGTTTACATTCTATATTACAGCGGCAACTGCAGATTAAGCTGCTAACGTGGAAGGCAGTACTTCCAGGCACTGTGCATGCCTTACGCACAGCAGCCGGGAGCTGGGGAACAAGGAAAGTTTGGGGCACAGCGCCACGTGCTCCCAGTGGGACTTGAACTCAAAGCCACCAAGTTCTGAATCTCTCCACCACTTTGCAAAGGGAAGCAGAGCCTCTGGAACATAACAAAGCGCTGGGGTTGCAGGAAAAGCCATCTTCCAACCGCAATCATTTTCAACACTGAAAATTCGCTACAACGCAGCATTTAAGGAACGCCTCCTTCAGGCTCTTAATCTCAAAGATCAGCACACAAATCAAAATCCTCTTTACGTTTCACTTGCGCTGTTAGTGCTTCCACCCCCACGCCTCGTGTGATATTAAAGGTTCAGAACATCCGAGCAGGGCAAACAGCCTTCCAAAAAAAGATAACTGTCCTCTTACATCAACTATTCTTAACCTGCCACGTGATGTGCCTGCACTGGACATCATGCAAACCAGAATACTGACACAGGAGACAGAGATACAATTACAGAGACTTCTGTAATTTAGATTTTAAAAAGTCGACAGAAATTAATAACAAATTTATAATACCCATTAATAATTGCTTAGGCGATTTTTCAGGACACCTAAAGCCATCAAGTGAATTCACTCTTGAAGAGAGAGCTCTTAAAAAATAAATAAAGTGATAGAAACTGAATGCCAGCTTTATGAAGTGCTCCTCTCCCCACAGGGCTGCCAACGCTAAAAGAAGGAAATCCCAAAAGCAAACAGCCTTTAAAACAGATACATCTGCTCCCCGGAAGCACTTGGTGCTGGCTTCGCTTTCCTGTCATCAGCTGCAGCACTAATAAATCCCATTCATTTTTCTAAAAACAAAGGCTAATCTAAACAACGTTCAAGTCTCATAAACGCACTGAATTATGCACACATGTACTACTGTCTGCGTGCAGGCTATCGGTGCCATTCCGCTGTCTCACTAGAATGCTTATCGTGCTCCCCATACAGGACCACGAACGAACGCCAGTAGCGGCCAGGCTGCAGGCAGGGGCAGCACCCGGCCCAGCCCCGGGGCAGAACGGCCCTCCCGTGACGGAACGCGCAGCTTCAGCGCGGCGCCGTCCTGTGCCACGCTCACACCCCAGCACGCGCAGCTTCCGCCCCGCGCAGCCGAGGCCGCGGGGGATACCGCCGCACCGGGGGAGCAGAAGGCGATGATGCAACGCCATTTACCTTCCGCGGGATGCCGGAGGCGCTTTAGAGAACCGCTGCGGCGGCGGTGCCCGCGCAGACCCGCCGCGGCCGCCCGTCCGGGTGCCGAGCTCAGCGCCCTGCCGGGAGGAGGGGCCCGGCGCTGCGCAAACAAGGCGGCACGCCTGCCGAGCTCCGGCTCCGGGACAGGGCGGCAGCACTCGCGGCTGCCACGCTGCCGGCGGCACCGGGAAAGCCCGCAGAACCCCCGTGCCCGCTTTCCCGGGGCGGCCCGGGCGCGCGGCCCGTACCGCCGCAACGCGGCGCGGCTCTCGGTACCGCTCCCGGTTCCGCACGGCAATGGCAGCAGTCCGAGCGGCGCGGCCGGCACGGCCCCCCACCCACCCTCTTCCCGCAGGCCGCGACCCGCCGCCTCCCGCCCGCCCCGGGTACCGACGCCCCTCGGCGGCACGGACAGGCCGCGCCCCGGCCCGGGCCCGCCTCACCGTGTGCTCGTGCTCGTCGGCGCGGGCGCGCGGCGGCAGGCAGAGGAGAAGCAGCGCGGCGGCCGCGCGGAGCAGCAACAGCCCGGGCGCCGCCATCTCGGGCCTCCGCGTCCCCGCGCACGCAGCAGGCCCCGCCGCGGAGCCGGCCCGCGCCCCGCCACTAACGCCGACCTGCGACGCCACTTCCGGTCCGCCCGGCCACGTCATCCGGCCGCACGCCGGAAGCGGGGTGCCTACGGCGGCCGGCAGGGAGCGCGGAGCTTCGCGCGGAGCCGCCTTCCGCGCTTCCTCCTGGCCGGGCGGGGCGGGACGGGACGCAGCAAGCGGTGCAGGGGTGCCGCCCCGGCAACTGCCCGGGTCTGTAACACACGATGGCCTTAGGGGAAGCTCAGTGGAGCAGAACCGTATTTTAACCGACAGAACTACGTTGTAATCGATGAACTCTTAGGATACCGATCCATCGTTCTGAATGAACGGAGAACCGTGCGCCACGGGACTCGGCCGCAGAGCAGCGTGCGGATTCACTCGCGCTTGGTCTGGCCTGCCGCGATGCCCGTACAAGCACCGCAAACTCACAACGCCACTTCAGAGTGCAAAAGTCTACATCCGTACACAGAGCACGGGCTGGCAGGGCAGGCCGAACTGCCCCCGTGTGACAAACAGCTCAGTTTTCCATGGACAAAAAGCCAGCAAATGTATAAGTGCTTCCAAGTGCCTCTACGTACTAGCCCAGAGAATGAACCTACGAAGGTAAGGAGCTGCCAGCATTAGGTGTTCGCTGACCAGACAATTACAAAACCAAATGTAACCAAGTTTTAGGGGCTACTAGTTATATTTCAAAAACAAAACCGTGCCATCAAAGAAAAAAGAGAGTAAGAGATGTGCTGCACACGAGGCCTCAGTGCTGTTGCTTGCCACCCCTGCTTTGTAGGCACAATTCCAAACCAAGAGCTCCCTGGTTGCCTCTGCTCTTCATCACTGTTGTCAGAGCTTCTCCCTCCGTGGTCCTGTACATTCACTGTACCATATTCCCAATCTTCTGTCTATTGCAGTAATGGCAAGGTCCTTTCAGAAAGAAATATTTGTCAAAACCCATTCAAAACCTTTGCCTTAAAGAAGGAAAACTTGGACGACTTCTCTAGCACCGTATGTTTCTTCTCAGTCATTGCACCTCAGTCCAAAGCAGAACAGAATTCCCCTGGGAGACAGAGAGTGTCTCAGTGTCTCTGGTTTATTCAGCACTCACGTCTCTCAGGCAGAGCCATCTGCTGCGGAGGACAGTGTGAGGCACATTACAAAGAGCAAACATTCTGCCGGGCCAGGCAGCTGCCACCCGACTTTGGGAGATGGCTCAGTGCCCCTGCCTATGGAAGAGCCATTGACTTTTTACCAGCAATTTTATTATCTGCTCAGCCCTTTTGCATGGAAACATGCTTTCTTCTCACACTCCTCTCTAAGCATATTTGTGTTTAGTCAATGATTTAGTCATATGCAAATGCTTCTCCAATCTCTTCCAAGCTTTAATTTCAGTGCATTTTTCAGGTGGTGGCAATACAGACCATGGCTCACCCAGCACAACTTGAGGCTATAGATGAGGACTCCATACACTGAGCTGCAAGAAGCTTAAAGCAATTAAATCAAACCAATCTGGAACACATTTTGGCCATTCAGAAGGCGCATCTCTGCTGATCTGAAAGTCTTTGCTTTTGTATGATGGTCAGGTCACACTAAGATTTAAGCTGCAAATGGGACAGCAACCACAAGACTGCTTATGGATCACATTCCAGCTCTTCAGCTGTTAATTGTCTCGCTGCAGTACTAACAATAAAAATCCAGCTTCCAGCCATACAATCAGGATTGTGCAAAGGCAAATGTTCACATACAGTTCAGATATATCCTTCTCAGAGAAGACGTATTTAGCTATAACATGCAGGGAATGCGGACTTAAAAATTAAGCAGGGGAAGAGAGAGCCCTGGGCTGCTTCAGTCTAACACCTTTGAAAGGGAGTGTTCTGCACAGTGTTTGTAGTTTGCTCTTGGTTTTTTCCCCATGTGCTATGTTTCTACATTGTGTTGTATACCTAGCATCCATCACATCACAACTCCAAGCCCTGAAGCACAGCTACAGTCACCACTATGGAAATGGGGAACAGCTGGACAAAACCAGGGAGCTGTGTGCAAACCAAAGCACATATATCAGCTAAAAAGAATCACTTCTGAGTTTCCTTCAGTTATCCACAGTACCATTCTCCTTATTTCAGCCCCAAACTTCCTTCCCTGCTTCCAATTTGACTAAATAACACTAGGAATTTTATTCTGTTTCAAGAAGGGCACAGGAAGGCAGCTCCCACCTCACAGAGATACTGTAAACAACAAATACATAAACTGTTCATGCTTCATCTACTGGCCTGCAGTACACATCCTGCAACCCTTTTGTAGCAAGAGTAAAGGCTGTATGAACAGCACTTGGCATCATACCCTATGCGTTTTAACATGCAGATGACATTTAGCTTATGCCTACGCCCACAAGACCTGCAGAAGCTTGCAGCTCCCCCTACTACCTTCACCATGCTGCAGGAGAACAGGGTACAACCCTAAGACCTGCTCTGCTATGGAGCAAGGGAAGCTTACATACCCTGATGGAAGCTTCATACATCCTATATCTCACTCAGGGCTGGAAGAGGGGGATTGTTTTGAAAACCACGTAGGCCGTGCTGCTTAATGCTCTACCCCAAATGCTGTCCTGTAGAATTCTCATCTGTGTCACTCATGGACAACCAGAACCCCCAAGGGCCAGGATATGCACAGAAGAGTGTAAGGTCTGGGGAAAAAAAAAAAGCTTATTTTCATCATCCCAGCCCCTTGAGATGAAGAATCAAAATAAACTTCTGTTTTATGTACTTCCTACATTTGGCACACACAGCCCAACCATGAAGCTGTCCTTAAGTCTGCAAGCCCTCAGGCAGAAAAAAGGACTGGACACAGCTGTTGCTGATTCACATTGCTAGAAAGCCAGAGCAGAGCAAGCACAGGCAGGATGCCTGCTTCAACTACAGCAGCCAACTGTGCAGCTGGCAGTGGTGAGGTGTGTGCCTCTGGAATTGCACAGTTGCTGTATTATTCCAGAGCATGAAGTGGAAGGTTTTCATGCTGCTACGGTGAACATGCATAAGGGATAAGAACAAAGCAGTGCTACCATTTTCTTCCCCTAATTTAAGAGGTCAGCTGTGTGATTTCAAATGACAACTCCCACAGTGGCTTAAGTACAGCTGTTTTGACACAGCAAATCCCTTGCCAGCTGCCTTGGGAGCTTTCATGGCAAAGACAGCACACCCACATCTCGTTAATGTCAGTCCTCTTCAGGGAGGGAAGGGGAAAGGCATTTTCAAAATTTTAAGCAAAATGTATTTGTAAATAAAGATAACTTTTCATCCTCCTGTGGTTTAATAATTGCTGGAGAGACATTCCATACTTTCTGGAATTTCAATATCTGCACACAACGTTACACTGAACAGAAGTACACGACACCTGATCCTGCTGTAATGAGAATTCTTCAAACAAAGCATTTAATTTGTTTTGTTTTTCTTTTTCAAGTCTGTTTTCCAGTGAAGCCCTTGTACATCGTACTGAAACTTTTGTTGACAATGCTTATCAGGATTTAATTTCTAAGAGGATGACTTCTTTCTTCATCAAGCGGAAACCCCATGTTGGTGCAGGGCTGCCAAGATGTATCAGCATTCTCCTTTTCAACCATGATTTCTCCCTCAAAGCACCGAAATTCTTCCAAACAAAAAAGCTACAGTAGACCAAAAAATCTCAGTGAAAACCATGGGCAGAGCTACCAGAGCTTTAGGGAAGAAGATATAAAAAAATTCAGCTCCCACTTATAAATAATTTAAGACAACCCAAAAATATCTGTACAAACACACACACATATATATAGAAAAATCTCATATTCCACAGGCATTGTGAGATTCAGCGACCTCTGGGGGGCACAGGTGGAGGATAAAAGCCTTCACAGTTCACAGGCCTATGAAAAAAAACCAGAACATAAACGCATTAAAAGTAACAAAATAGGGTTCCACAACAAATTACATGTAATAACACCGTACCTAATAATACTGTATGGGCAGTAGTCACACAAGAGGAAAAATAGGCTTTCAGTGATCCAGCAACAGAGCTGATGCCAAGGGACAAGAGCCACATTCCTGTTTTTTTTTTTTTTTTTTTTTTCCTGCCGCTTCTCCAGCTGCAGTGATTCTACCGTTACTGGGAGGAGATGGTGCAATACTTGTTTGGAATAAAGTTTGATAATATAGTAGCTTCTTTTCTGAAGATTAGTTAAGAGCAATAGGAAAACAGCAAAGGCTTCAACTTTAATTTTTTGTTTTAAATTAATTACAGATAAATTCCAGCTGTATTCTTGCCAGAAGCAGGACAAAACACAGAACTTACTATTTCCACGCATCTGCAATAATTATTTTAGCAGTTGGAGCATTTTATTATTAACATCTACTCATATAATCCTCTGGTTCCTGACTTCATAGACTTGCAGTGGTTGGATGAAAGGAGCATTTGCAAGTTACTTAAGTTTGTGGTGGTCCAATCCAATCAATGCAGTATTCCCATTCCTTTCCCAACACCTTATCTCAAATGACCTCAGTTCTTACTTCGAGGCAATTCATACATGTAAACAGTGTAGCGTGGAGAGATCATAGAATCCTCAGAGTTGGAAGGAAACTTTAAAAGGTCAGCTAGTCTAACTCCCCTGCAATGAACAGGAATATCCATTGCTCAATCAGGTTGCTCACAGCCTGGGCAGCCTGGCCTTCAAAGTTTCCAGGGATGGGGCACCCACCACATCTCTGTGCAACCTGTTCCACTGCCTCACTGTAAAAGACTTTTTTCTTAAATCCAACCTAAATCTACCCTCTTTGAACTTGAAATCATTTCCCCTTGTCCTACCACAACACACCCTACTAAAGAGTGTCCCCCTCTTTCCTGTAGCTCCACTTTAGATACTGAAAGGCCACTCTCAGGTCTCCCCAAAGCCTTCTCTTCTCCAGGCTGAACAGCCCCCGCTCCCTCAGCCTGTCCTCACAGGAGAGGTGTTCCATCCCTTGGATCATTGTTGTGGCCCTCCTCTAGACATGTTGCAACAGGTCCACATCTCTCCTGCACTGCACTGCACTCTCCTGCACTCTCAGCTTGTAATGGTAGTGGAGGTCGCCATGACACAGGTGCAAGACCTTGTGCTTGGATTTATAGAACTTCCTGAGGTTCTCCTGAACCCACTACTCAAGTCTGTCCAGGTCCCTCTGGATGGTATCTTATCTGCCTGGTGTGCCCACTGCACCCCACAGCTCGGTGTCATTGGCAAACTTGTTGAGGATGCACCTAACCCCACTGTCAATGTCACTGATGAAGATATTAAAGAGTATTGGTCCCAGCACTGACCCGTGGGGGACACCACTCATCACTGATATCCATTCAGATGTGGAGCCATTGACCACCACTCTTTGGATTTGATCCTGCAGCCAATTCTCACCCATTGAGCAATCCACCCATCAAATCCGTATCTTTCTGATTTGTAGAGGGTGTTGTGGGATACTGTGTCAACAGCCTTACTGAAGTCCAGATCTGAATTTTTAAAGAGAAAATAACTTCTAAAGGAATGCCAGAAGGGAACTCCCCCTGCTTTGCTTTTAGTTTGTTCTGAGAGGATCTACTCAGGAGGATGAGGTATCCCAGCTCTGCCAGGTGCAGGATGCTAGTTGAGTTGGGTCTGCCTCACTGTGGCAAGGTCTGCATGCATCCATAGTGTTGTCCACCTTTGGATGTGTAAGAACCGCAGTGACAGCACTGCAATGGGCAGGTTACCAACAGGAAACCCATTCCACCAAGTATTACAGACAAGAAGGAAGGACCCTGCAGTTACTTAGTTGTGCTTGTTTACACATAACAGTTTGGCAGACTCTGCTGAAAAGACATTCACTTCCTGTCTTAATTTCCACTCACTTCTGTATTGATTCACTGAAAGCTCACGTTTGAGCTCCCCGTTAGCTTTACTTACCTGCTTGCACCTCGAGGGGGCACTCTGGGAGGCCTTTCAGGCAGGGGGAGAGGCAGCCTCTCTGCTTGGCTGGGGATAGGGCTGCGGCTTCTGCTTGCTTCTGAGACTTCATTGTCCTATTAAAAAGGAAACCAACAACAAAATATCAACAACACTTGGCCTCTAAAGCACACATTTTCCTCAGTGTCCAAGTTGGCACATAGCTTCAGGACTGAACCACTTAGAGTATGCAGATATAGGATCAATACAATTGAAAACAAAGACAGATGTACTATCAGCAACATGCCTATGTACTGAATTCTGTGAAATAAGATTACAAACTAGACCTGGATACAGATTTTCAGTCACTTTTTGGTAGCAGAACATCAAAACGGTTGGAACCAATAGCATGAAGTGTGATTCAGAGGCATCTAATCAGGACAGAAGCAGCAGAGAAGGAATTGCAGAACAGGCTGCAGACCAGCAGAATTTGGCTTTTATTAGTTTCCCAAGAGAAGCAGCTACATTTTGATATTTATGAAAATACACTGCTATCCCTAAAACCTTTTTTTTTTTCCTATATAAAAATAAAGCCGTGTATTTAAAGACCAGTGAGTGTATGTAGCTGAGAGCTTACCTCACTGTCTCCTTCCATCCCGCTGCTGACACTCAATATGCTCCGAGTGCTGGAGCGGTTGCTTGCACTGCCTAGGGTTAGTAAGCAAGAGAAAAATGGTTTACTAGATCCTTGTGATTTTACTGCAAATCGCTGACTCACTCCTCATAACCTCATTTGTACCTCTTGCATATAAGACGTAATACTTGCTTAGATATAGTCGTCTCCACTACTGTTTTTCACATGTTCAAGATTAAAACAAGTGCATTTCCTACAACGCTGATCACCGGGTCAAACCCTTGAGATCTAACTTTCTGGCAGATTTCTCCACTGTCAAGGTCCAGGCTTCCAGATAAATACTTGGCCATAATCTAACTGAAAGGGTCCAGTGCCAATATCAGACTATAAGTCAGGTAAGTATTTTCACAACTGTTGCACACTCAACTTTTATGTATACTTAAACTGTCAGTCCCCATGTCCATAACTGCATACAGGTAGATGGCTAAGGGTACCATCACATTAATTTCTGGAATAACTGAATGAGCTTTCTGTGTTGTCTGCAGACACTGTGAGAATGGAGGGATTTAATGTACATGGCTGAATTTAATAAAATGTAAATACAATAAGTATGTCCAGAGAGTCCAAATCACTCAGGAGGTTGGGTCCCAGAGAAACCAGTGAAAAACACTGCCCTTTATTTGAGGAAATTACAAGTAGAGGTTGCTTCCCAGCTTGCAATATGGCTACATCCCTCAGACCAGAACAGCACATTTCCTGATGGGAGTAACAGCAAGGGACCATAATTATTATTATTTTTCTTTTTTCCTATGAAAGCAGCTGTCATCTACTTTTAAGAACTGATTATGGAGACTATTCCTTCCTTCAGAAGGTCTAGTGGAACCTTTTACCCAGCTTTCAGGTTTTCCTCCTGTAGGGTTGCATACACAACGTGTGTACTCAAATCCCTTGATGAACCTGGGGTTGCTTTTACTATTTTGAAAACAGTTGGCATGCAGACTTCGAGGTGCCAGTGTCAGCACTAGGATTCAGCAACAGAAGTCCTGACCGATGAGCCGGCTTCCAGACTCATCCTGGGGAAATGTTTTCTGCCCAGCCTTCCTGCAGAGAAGGGTGACAATCAGGGTTTGCTTACTTGTTGTGCTGGATGTGCTTTCTGTTTTCCAGTCTCCTCGCTTTAGCTCCTTTTTTGGTGGGAATATGTTTTTCCTCGGGGCATATTCATATATGCCACATTCTGGTTTCCCCAAAGTATTATGAGAACGTCGTATGGGTACTGTAATTTCCAGATCTGGAGGGCAAAATGAGAGTGAAGAGCTCAGAATGATCTACTGAGTCTAACTTCTGTGAGATAGTTTCACATCCCAAAACAAAGTTAAACAGTCACATAAAGATTATTGTAATTGTAGATGTATGAATCAGGATTCACTCCACAGATGTGGACACATCATTTTCTTGGCCTGGGAAACTGACGAGTAAAACAGCTTCCTCATTTTTTAGCCAACGGGCACACAGATGTGAGTATCAACATATCATGTAATTACAATATGGAGACATTACCGCCTTAAGAATCTGTTACTATTGTTAGCTGCTTTACGACCAGGGAACCTGAGAATCAGACACTGTTACCTGCACTTTTCCCTGATTTTTGCTTCTCCATTTGCCTCCTGGTTATGCTGTCTCGTAGCCGTTTCAGGTTTTCCTAAAAGATCACAAAATATTCTTTTCAAGGATTTGAACAAAGGAGGATGAACAGTTTTCTGACAATGAAGTAACGTTTCAGCTAACTTTACAACCAATCTGTAACAAAGCTTGCTAAACCTGGCTGAAATCCAAACCATGTCAACGAGTTCCAATTTATTCCCTTCAGAAATCCTTGCGTGCCTTTCAGATGCCAAGTTGTTTTTTTTTTCCCCCCTCAGATGTTGTGTACTTTCGGGTCAAGTTCACAGATCAGGTAAAATTGCAGATAAGAAGCACACTGGGTTTAGAACATCCCTGTACTTTCTGTCTCCACAGTTACACTAGCGCAGAAACAGGACGCAGGTTCAAATAACTGCACAGCCCTTTCTGTGCTAACAAAAAGCTAATTCTGACTGCGGGGACAGATTTCCACACATCAGAGAATGACAGACATTTGAGAGAACTGGGATGCCCCGCAGTAAAGCAAGAGGGCTCACCTGTAAATATTACTGGGAACAAAGTTCATTTACATACCGCTTATTACAGTCAGGAAAAGAGTGGGGAGGTAAGAATGCCTTTATAGCAGAGAAATAAATACGTATGTGAAAGTGAGAAAATCCCTGAACAGACAAAGAAGCAGAAGGAAGAAGGTACCACAAGGCTCCAAAAGAAGCAGGGAGTGCTTTCAAAGAGGGAACTCCATGCTTACAAGATAACAGAAACCTAAAAATGTGGCTGCTAGTTCCACCAGTCATTGCATTGCTGCTGCCAACAGTTGAATGATTTCCTCTTTCAACTCAACCACAGCACTTTCACTAGACTTTGCTCAGCTACAGAGAACAGGCAGTTCTGGATGCTGATGAAATGAAAGTCATCAAATAAAGCTTTTCAAATCACCCGAAGAAGCATGAGTCCATTTACAAGACAGGAGTTTAATGGCAATACACCATCTGGGACAGTCTTCATTGACCTGAAATGGATGGCAGCTGACAACCTGAATGTTCATTCATAGAAGTCCCTGCCAACAAGTAGGTGCTAGGTGGAAACAAAGGTAATTTCGGCATCTGGATTGTGCCTGATTCCTAGTGTACAGATCTTCATATCAGAAAGACTAAAACTATTATTGCAAGACAAACAGAACTATAAAACAGCTATCTGCTTGCTGCTTCATAGAAACAGCCCCTCAAAGTCAGAAGAAAACCCTGCCGGTGGGGGGACTGCGAGGAGTCTTCCTGCTCCAACCTGGAAAGGAATGTACCTACACTGAAATGCTTAGAGAGATCATTGTATTTCTTAAACAGTGGAATAAACCAGTACCTGCTGGAAACGGAATGATTCTGATCTCTTCTTCTGGTTCAGCTGCCACTCCTTAAAGTGAAGTACAGCTTCATCAACGTTGAGTATGCCCATTTTCACTTGTTCTTGTAATGTGATCAGCTGCCGCTGACCTGGGGTTTTCATTCCAGCAAATGGATCGTATATACTTGATTGAGACAGGTCTCTAACAGGCCTAACTATCGTCTCTGGAGAGAGAATAACACCAAAAATATCACTGAACTTGTGTTATCTGCCATCCTTGCTGAATACAAAGAAATTCAAGCAGCCTTGATGCCCTCTTACAGGCTGAATGTTTCACTAACCAGAAGAGTATTTTGTCTTTATGCTGTCCTGACACCATTTATCAAGGCTAAAAGCCTGAGAGGTAGTACTGTGCACAAATATGTCCTAGTGATAATCTCTATGCTTAAAATAAAATAAATTTAAGTGAACAGCACAAAAGGCCCTCCTTAAAGCACTCTGCCTCCTCATCTCAAAAGTGTCTCTTTCCCCTCAGTAATCCATAAAACAGCGTTTCACCTTTGCAATCACAAAGCTAGACTTACTAATCTGTGCAATGTAACTCCAGCACCTGAAAGCTCATCCTACTGGTGCTGGCTATTTTTATCTCATTTACAACATTAAAAAGGAGTACCTAACACAGCAGATAAAAGATCAAAAATGGTCCCTAGCACTTTGATAATGAACTGGATTAGAAGTTAAGAAGCAAGGTCACAATTTTGGAGCCTAGAGATCAATGGGAAGCAGTGCACTACAGGTTAAATCCCAGGAAGTAATGATCAGTGGGCAGTGACTATATCCACAAGACCAGGAATAGAGTATCAGCTCCATGAAGCAATATCAGTCAAAACAAAAAAGGACTTCAGATATCATTAAAATCCCATCTGAGGATAAACTCTGAGACAGGAGATATGTACTGTATGAGATAAAAGACTACTGCAGATGTAAAAGTTTCCAATGTCACATAAGGTCAAGTCATTCATTTGGAACTGTTATCCCCAGTCTTATAAGACAGCCTGTTCTGTCACATACACATCTCACTTGAACAATGCTACCTCAGCAGATCTGCTTTTGGATTACTTGAAAGATTTTCAGGATGAACTTCTGACTTACCTTTCCTCACCTTTCCTCTAGGGACATAGAGATTCTCAGGTCTTTGAGCTTTCTGTGCAAAAACTGAAAAACAAACAATCTTTAGACACTGATCACAAGTCAGGAAGACAAATATCAGGGATGAATACAGTAAGCATTCTCAATTCTGCACTGCATTACAGCTTCTGTTAAGCTCCTACTGAACCCTAATAAGACCACTGGAGAAAAGAGAATAATGAGCTGTACAGTAAAACTCCCCTTCTGTCATCTTCAAAGAACTTAGCTCAGTCACTTCTAAGAGAACTCTGGAAATGCCTTTCTACAGTAATGTAATGGTGAGAAGGAGGAGCCACTGGAATTACTTTCCCACACTCGACTAGAGTTCTTGTTAGCGTGTTTGTGGAATATGACAATTTTCACAAAGGGCCTAGGTAACTAAGAGGAACAGATTTCTTTAGTTTCAATTCAGAACCACTTCAGAACGAGGTACTGTCCTATGTAAATGCCATTGAATCAGTGATACTATTACAGAGCAGCAAGTTCTCAATTTATTAGCTTGATCGTGTCCTCACAATACCAAAATGTTTCAATTTAGTTGGATTTGTTTATACTGGCTAGGGACAATCTGTCATCCTAATGTTTTCATTAAGAGCAATCACAGGCCAAGTCCTCAGAAGACAACAATCCCATATTTTCATAATAGACAGAAAATGAAAAACAGAAACAAGATCCCAAAGGTAATCCAGTTCCTACGGTTGAGAGCCAAATAATCAAAGGATTACAGAAACCATGAGTAGATTTTCTTGGTGTATATTTGGTAACTGGAGCCTACATCAGTGCCATTCTAAAGACAACTGATCTACAGTTTAGATCCTGGTACCCAACTCACCTTTGGAGATGTACAACTCATTGTCTGGCTGCGGAGAGCTGGATTCTGGTCTTGGAACAGGAACTGGAGGTCTACTAGCCATCTCTTGTGGAAAAGTATCTTTTTCCACTGAGTAATATAGGTCTTCACCATACTGCTGGGAAACTCCTTCCCCAGAATCTGGTGCATCCGTGCTACCACCTACAACAGAGAAAGGTCAGTAAGAAAAATAACCTGTCCACTTCACTGAAAATTGGATCTCTCCAGATGTGAAATGTATCACATTTTTACCAAGCTGGTCATCTCTCAGGCAAATATACCCAGTTTTGCAGTGAATTACCGTGCAAAAGATCTTCAAGACAGGATTCCATGAAGTCGTTAATACCTAGTAGCATGTAAGCATTTGCTACTAAGCTTGTACCATGTGTTTTGGTAAAGAAACCACAGGGGAAAAATCTCAAAACTGGTCTAAGGATTAACACTGTCACTGGTAACCAGGAATGTCCTAAGTTCCAGTTCATTAACAGACAGTAGTTAACAAATCAGATAGAGCACTGATTTCCTGAAGTTACTTGTGGTTGCCTACAGAACATTAGAGGGGTTTTTTCTTTTTTCTGAAATAAACAATCACAACCAGCTGACAGTATATTTGACTTCAGCAAAACAGAACTCAGAGGGAGCTGCCTGCTTGCATCTGCACTTAAAAGACCTAGCTCCTACTACACCACCTTTGTCATCCCCATTCTGTTCTCACTAACCTCCCTGCAATATCAAATGCTGTCATATCTAATTTAAAAGTTAGTGTCACACATTTGTGAGTTGGGAAATGATCAACTCAAGATCAAGACAATTAAGAGCCTTGGATTAACTGCCTGCACTGTTACCAAGTCATAAGTGAATAACTGGGCTTATTTTCCTTCAGTGCTGCAGTACACCTAGCTAAAATAATGCAATGAAACTGCCAGAGAATCAGTGCTGGCAGGGGAAATAGAACAGTACGTTAAAAGACGCTATTTTAATGTTGCTCTGAGTCCAGCTGGGTAACCCATGGAAAGTGAGTCTGGATCCCATGGGACCTGGTGAGTTGGGAAAGGGCTTGGAAGACCAAGTCATGCAAAGCGGGATAGCCCAGAGCATGTTTGGGAGCCAGAATTTCTTTTCCATTTTCCAGGCTGCTATTTTCAAATAGACTGACTTGTGAATAAAGCATCTGCATTAAAATTCATCACTAGCTAATGCTGCTCCACTTTATACTCAGGCCCTGCCCATGAGGTGAACCTGCACGAGCATTAAGACATCAGAGTTAATTCCCACTACAAAGATGAGGACAAAAACTGCCATGTCTGAACAGATATCAACTGTATGCTTGTACTCACTGACAAGCAGAGACTGGACCAGAAGTCAGTTATCTTTCACGGTAAGACACAAACCACACTAGTCAAGTCACCTCATGAGCTTCACGGGGTGCTCTTACTATTACATTTCATCTGTACCCACTAAAGCAAGGCTGTCTGTGTCAAATAGTGGGGACTAGCTCCTGTCCCTTAACAGATCAAGAACAAATCTCAAGTTGCATTTAATTGTTCCATCTGTGCTGCTCCCCCTCCTCTCCAAACAGGTCTCACCTTCTAAAAACTTGCGGAGCATCGAGTCTTTCACAGTTAGAGAGATTTCATCTCCAGAAATTGGAGTATCTGGCTTGGACTGAAGCATTTCTACATCTGAAAAAGTAAAATAAGACCAATGAGCCTGCTGATGATGTCCTTAAGCGCATTGAACAACATCATACAAAATGGCATGACAATTCCAATTGGATTTTCATTTTATAGTGAACATCAAAGACTACAGCAGATAAGTGACCAGACCCTTGCCTCTAAAGGCTCAATAAATTGCCTTTAATATAAATTGCAAATAATTGCAGTCCACTTTGCACAAATCTTTGCCAGCAGTCTGTCACTTATACTTGAAGAAAATAGATGTGACAAACATTGCTTGGTGAGAACTTCTGACAAGACTCCAAGCAGACACTAAGGATTTCTTAGTGTATGTAATATTGCTCTGAAGGGCCAGTGGGAATAGCGGGCTAGAGGTTAGAGTTTCTGGATGGCAGTCTTCAGAATTTAATAACCAAACACTTTTCTTCAAAGAGACTTCTTGTTTCCCTTTGCAGGGCTTAAGATTTCAGAAGGGTGCTCAAGTAACTTGTAAACAGAGAAATGTATAGAAGATGCATTATGACCCATTGACCCCTCACAAGAGCTAAAATACATATGCATGTACACTATGTAACAAAAGGTTATATTCTTCTCCCTTCAAATGTTTTTAAACAATAGGAGTTAGGTATTTCTGCACATGAAGAAAGCTGCCTCTTTACACAGACCTGTCTTTTACATAAGACAAAGGCTTCAGTGTGTTGGTATAAATTACACCCTTGAACTTTACAAGTAGTTAATATTTTGCAGCACAGTTCCCTCAGTTTGTTCAAGGAAAACAATGAGGTTGCTGTTTCTTGCATTAACTAAAGAAAAAATAAAGTCCAATGAGGATAGTGCCGAAAACTCAGTCTTAAGAGAATAAAAATGGTGTGGGAGGAAGAGGATACATATGACAGAAGAACAAGGGCATCACAACTACTACCTAATTTTTAGGTGTTGGAGCTCTGCAAATTACAGGACAGTGTAATTTATTTGGTTGAAATTCACAAGGATAAAGCATGAAACTCAAACTCTCTTAGCTTGAATATCCACAGAGTTCATAGATCAGGAAACAGTGCCCTGAGTCAGGACTTGTTCTCACCAGGATTTCCCACTCACCATCAGTGACTGGCCTCGCATAGAGAAAATGCAATCTAAATGTTTCCCCAAGTAAAATAGTATAATAACAAATTTCAGCCTTACCTCCTAAGCTGACTTATCAGACATAAGTCAGCAAAGAGAAATGCAAGAGAAGATTATAAGTGCTATCATCCTGTGCTCTTCACAGAAATCCTTTTGCTCTAACTAATCAGGTACTTCAGACACTGAATACATGCAGAGAAACCTGGCAGTTCAATTTTCACATGAATCATCAAGGTTTTCAGCATTTTCAAGACTCCTTGCACTCACATCCCCTCTCCTACGCTGAGCTCTAGACTACTCACAAAAACTATTTTGTAACATTCAGGAGATGCTGGTGAGAACAGAAAAAGTAAAGCATTTTATCTGATATTGTAGTTTGTACTACAAGACTGGTATGATAGAGATAACTTTTCCTTTTTGTTATTCAGCTGTTGTTTGTTACAGCCTGTGAGTGACTCAGCTAAATGATATTTACCTGCCATCTGCACCAACTTAGAGCAAATTCCAATCGTATTCAAGAAAGTTGTTTGACATGGTGAGTATTTGAAAAGGGTAATAAAAAGGAAGTGCTCTTATGAAGTAGGAATGATTACAGTAGATGATAAGGAATTAAATAAGGCAATTCAATCTCTTATTTTTAAACAGTAAACAAAGTAACAGCAGGAACTGGTAAGTTCCCACTCACGCGGTTAGGAGTACTTTCTGATCAGCACTGCTCAGGCTACTAAGAGCCTGTCATTTATCACAAAACTTACAGGGACCGCTAGCAACTCTCAACAGCAGTGTGCAACTCTGCACATCATCAGTTTAAACAAAACTGGCCCTTTTGTAGATTCTGCTCTTTCTCTGTAGATGTTTTCCCAGCACCACATGCAGATAGAAAACCAAAAACAAAAACACATTAAAAGAAATGAAGTGGGATGAAGAATGTAAGAACTGGCAGAACATTCTGGTATCTAAGTATTTGCTACTACTTTCCTTACTACAATGGCTCTTTCTTTTCAAATCAGCTTCTGCTAGGCAAACTGACTGAGTGCTACAAACCTTTCTTTGATCAGTCTCCAAAAACCTCATGGAAGCACATTCTGATTACAACAAATGGGCATACTGCCACAGTATGTCTGCATTTAAAACAGCCCAGGTATTGTCCTCTATGCCACAGCTAGCTATAAGTCCTTACGTAAGGGCTACTCTGACCTGCAGAAAGTACTTCACAGCAGTTGTTTACAATTTCCTAGGGAGTTTTTCCATTCCCCAGAAATTAAGTCAGTACAAAAGCTTGAAGTTTTAACTTGTGATCCTAACTGAATGAGCCCTAAGCTAGTCAGCACTCCCACTAATTTCAGAGAGCTTTTGTCTCTTTGGTATTCTAAATAATGGTGAAACTCTCTCACTTTGAGAGAACGAGTATTGGAGCACTGTGCCAATTTAAACTTACCTCTTATGATACAGGGAAATTTTAAGCACTGTTCAGATAAGTTGTAAATATTAATGAGGCAAAGATCAATAGGCTACATAAGAAATACAGATATTTTCCATAAAATACTCCTGATTGGAAGGTGACAAGGACATGCCCACAGTAGCAATAAATTGGGAGAACTCCAGAAGCAGTAGGGAATGCTTATTTCTCTTACTGAGATGTTATAAATAAGCCACATAGAGCACTTGCTCAATATTTTAAAACAGACTAATTGAGCCATGCTTTCCAGTGCAGAAACCATAAATATCTATTTCAGGGGCAAGTTTGGGTTTTTGCCTTTCCAGTCCCATTAGTCCTGCAGAGCCTACAGCATGTGCATACACCAGAACTTTCTGTTGCTGACCCTGGTAACCTCCACCACCCTGCTGACATGATTGTGCTTGCAGAAGGCTCCGTAAAGAGCAGCAGTCTGCTGGACTTTACTGCTGAGGAGGCTCAAGGAAAGCAGCCTGACTGAGGCTTTGACTGCACAACTTTTCCTATCCATAGATAGCCATTTGTTAGCTCTCCATCTCCATGCCCAACAGCCAAGCAGACTGTGTATGGCGTACTCCATCCAAAATGCCAGCCACATTCCTTTCTAAGATCTGTCAGAGTAAGTGAGGGCAGGAAAACCTCTCTATCTGAACTGTTTAATTTAGTGTAGCTTGTTTGACAGAATGTCGCATTGAAAGTCTAGTTGAAAACTGGTAAATTCCAGAGAGCTTGTGATTTGCATCCATGAAAGAAAGGAACATCCATTGCATAGTTTCTGGGATTTCTGTATGTCCCAGAAATGGAAGACAACAAGTTGGTCTTAGTAGTATTAAGCATGTTTTCCTCTTCTTCAGAATTAGTCTATGAATTCCATTAAGAGATACGGAAACAGCTCTTGATCTTGTAACCTGGCTCTGAAGCATTTGAGCAATTTTATTAGCCAGTATAACATGATGGAAAGCGCAGCAATGACAGCAGAGCAGCAAGATCCCAGGCTGCAGCAAGTAAGGATTTGCTCAAATGCAACAGCTGGGGGCACAGAAATAAAGGAAAGAAGCTGCTTACCTTCAGAAGGCCTCAGGTAAGCAGGGATCTCCAGAGAGAGACCCTTGGCCTCCACTGCCAACCCTCACGTGAGGTCTGTAAGGGGTGGATCCTGGCTCCACCCCTTCAGGTCACTCAGGTGTATTGCATGCAGCTAAGCTTCCCCAGGTTGGCCCTGCCTTCCCACCAGGTGCTCAATCACTGCTTCAAGCAGTGACTCAGCATTTCCATTACAGCCAGCCAACATCAAAACTGGAGTTTGATTTCCTTACAGTGAGAACGGGAAAATTATAACTAGCCTTTACTGTTGATATTCAAACAGGACCATATTAAATATGAGAGAGACAGAGCAACTGAAGTTTTTAAGCCCAGAATATCGTAGTGATTATACATACAAAGGTCTTCTGGGGCACCAGGGACAAATCCAGCCATAGATTCATAAAGCTCTTCATCAGAACCTGGATTTAACGAACATTTCATTAACAGATCAGTAGAAAGATGAGCCATGGACTCATAAACAGACTCATCCTCTTCGCCTTGCATCAGCTCTTCCTTAATGTGACTCTTCAGCATATCTGCAGTTTCCTGAACAGAAAGGAGTCCAAAGAGAAAAAAATTGTTTAAATAAAGAATCTGGAGAATGAACACATAGCAAAATGCATCACTCTCCCACCACTAGCAGGGAAAAAAAACCTTCCAAGAGCACTCCACTCCCAAAGTCTAAGGCTTCTCATAGGAGCTAAATCCACACTACCATTGTTAGGGGCAAGCCTCCACGATCTAAGTTGTAATGGTAGGTAATTAAGGTGAAACGAGGAGGTGCTGACCCATTTTGAATAACTACTGCTGCCTCTCTGCCCCTCAATTTCATTTTCTACTTCACATCTACAACCTCCTAGAATACAAGAAAAGTTCATTCTAAAATTATAAAGGCTTATCAGTGGCTATTTTGGGGTAAGCGTAGCTTACCGTAAAGGAAGTTTTGCCACATGCAGAACACTTCCAGAAAACAAATTTTAACTCCGCTATAGATTCAGTTTCAGCTTTTTGGCAATAGCAGTAGCATGTAACACCTAGTGGGAGTATACAGACCACCCTTTTCTCTGAAACTAACAGGAAACCTCATAGCAGTCAGCTGCTCAAGTAATACCGACAACTTTCGATTCACAGGACAGCAGAACTCTTTCTCATACATTTGCCACACAGAGGGAGAGGAAGGGGCTGCAGTTTTGCCAAGATCAGGAGGTTAGAAATGTACATCAGGAACCATCGGTCTGCAGAAACATCACTGGATGGATGAATGGCAAGGAAACCCAGCATAGCAGGCTCTGATTCCATCTTTTTTTGTTCTTTCCCCTATGAATTCTCCTGGCTCCACAGATGAAATGAACCCTCAAGCACAGAAACTTTCATGGTGGCTGTACATCTGCCTCCTACACCCTACCACATTGTACCACACCCTTTACCACCTCAGCACTCCTCACACACACTTTCAGTGCCAAGCTTAATGTCCACACTTGCAGTAAGACAACGTAGAAGAATGCTGCTCCTTACCACGTATTCATCAATGAATTGCCGGAGGTCCTTAAAGCCATGCTTTTCTGCTATCGTGTTTGGATAGTGACCGTATTTGTTGGCTACACTGTAGGCTTGCAGTGCTCCAGGGCATGTCAGCAGCAAAGCAGTTAGGTTTTTCAGCCCATATCTTGCAGAAAAGTGAAGCAGCGTTGGCAACTCCTCATCCCTCTGATCTGTGAGAACAGAAGCCTGTTAGAATCTGTTTTTCTCCAGCAGCAGTGAAGACAGCAAATGAGAAACAAACATCCTAGCAAACACACTGACTGAAGTAGGCCTGAAACCCAGAGAAGTACATATACTGTTTTAAAACAGAGCTAACTTCACACAAGTGAATTAGCTGAGGTATCTAGCACATCCCAAGGTCTGAATCCTATGATCTTTAGCAGGGAATCTGGTACTGCATTAGCTGAATGTAAGTAGGATCAGAGGTTTGGAAGGATCTCTTAAATCATAATTCCACTGATTTCCAGCTGTTGTAAGGCAACCACATCATGGTACCACACTGATCCAACTGCCTACTATGCACCTATGCATACCTATGCCACATGAGACCAGGAGAACAAGTGAGACATTCTGGGGAGAGCTGTCTTTTGACTCCAGTTGTGGCTGAAGCTGTCTACATAGCTGTATCTGCCAAACTATAAGAAACTGATACAATATGTAATAAAGAAGGGCCACACAACCATGCGCAATCCTCCCTCTATAGGCATCTTAAATTTAGCTTCCTGGCTAAGATTTAAGACTTTTTCAGACAGCCTATACAGGAACTGTGAGCTACAGGTGCTCCAAAGTAAAAACAGCCTATAGATATGAATTTTAAAAACAAAGCAAAAAATCTTTCAACATACTTGTTGTCATATCATCTTCTTCCAGCTGGTTGATTCCAAACAAGTGTAAGCCACTGGCAGGAATGTTCTTCTTCAGTGACTCAGTCAACAGTTTGTCCAGTGCTTCTATGCTGTATGGCACAATTTTAAAGGCCTAGAGATAGATGGAAAGTGATTTTGGTTGTAGAATTCTGGAGATTTATTTAAGATGAGATTTACATGGTGATGTATTAAGTTTTATTTATTTAGTATATACAGGAAAAAAAAGTAAGCATAAACACTTAAGGTGGAACTGTTTAGAATAAGCAAGGAACATGAAGAATCTCTTTGTCCAGAAACAGAAGATCATTAGTCTGAACAGATGAGAACTATACATTCCATAAGAAGAAAGTCATTCACACAACTGGAAGCACAGAAGACTTACTTCCTACTACCTTGATAGGTATAATCTCACCATTCCAATGAAGTATTGCTACTGCTTTAAGTACAAATAAATCAGTTTTGAATTGTCCTGGTGTACATTCTGTCTTTTGGACTGGTTCTTAGCAAAGACCGTGGAGCATGCCTATTCCCCAGGTAGAAGCACAGCCCAGTAACAACTGCTTATTAAGTTGAATTTAAAAGGAAGTGAAAGACATCTTTGCCGTAGGTGTGCTGGTGATCAACACTACTCTACAGGCTTCTGTCACACAGCTAATAGGGACATGCAGGCATGGAGTAAAGACAATGGACCTGGAGAACACATTTGTGCAAGTTTTACTCTATAAAAGGGCTCAGCTACCCTAACTGCAAAATGTCATATGAGAATTGAGGGTTGGCTTTAAAGAAATAAGAGCTAAGATGAACAAATACTTTTATTTTATCCTACTTAACTCAGAAAGTTCGAATCTCTGTAATCATCACATCTTTTCCAAAAACCCCTTCGTTCAAATATCCAAACATCTGTAGTAATTTCACTTGTACCAAGTTTTGTCATTCCAATCTTCTCAAATCAAGGTCTAAATAGGGACACTAGGGCTATGAGAAAGTCCCTAAAAAACTGTGTTTCCTTATTTCAAAAGAGTGACCTTGTGGCAAGCACTTTTGCTTATGTTCACATATCTACCCTCTGAGAAAAGCCATGTTCCAGCTGTTTCCTAGAGTTTTTACCTGGCACATGAACTGTACTGGGTTGGCTGCATTAGCCAACAGACTGCTGATTTCCTCCATGTCAGTATGATAGGTGACACTCGTTTCTCCCACCATCAAGTCCCCTGAATATATCTGCAGAGGCACTGTTCCAGAAGTTAAATCTGTGAAAAGGAAGAGAAGAAATCATCATTAAGAACAGACAAAGGAAACAAGTCTTCAAAGGTCATGAAGATAGGAGGTGTTTGGAGATGCTGCCAACTGGATACCAAAGCAGTTTCTTCTGCATAGAATTAATGAAAAGTCATAAAAAAGAACTGAAATTATGTTGATATGAATATCAGGTAGGAAAGAACTGCCTTCTTCATAGTCATATCAATGAATATCACCTGCAACCTGCTACACTGTTGGCTAACACTAGTCTGAACTACTAATGTTATCAGTACACTGCATCAAATTACAGAAACTCTTCTCTCTCCACTCCTGGCTTTTTCTGGAGTAGCGTTGTCCAAACCACACCATTAAATAAGAAAATAGGGGAAGAAGGGAAGAGGAACCTGAAAAGTTACTAAGCATCCTGCAGCCGTTCCCAGTCTCATTAGTCTCCAAATGAAATCACCTTACAAGAATTTCAGCTTTCCAAGTTTACCCAGGTATAGGATTTCTCCTGTATACGCAATGTGGGAGCTTCCTGATATTTTACCCAGTGTACACTCATAGGTCTGAGACTTTCCTCTGAAACACAAGTATTTTGAATCTCACTAAAATTAGTATTTCCCTATATATTTGCCTGGCTGTAACAACTAAAGAAATAATGAAACAGTTAATGTCACACCTGAAAAAAAATATTTCTCTTACTGTTAGAAAACACAGAGCTAACCTACTTGTACATTCCATCAAGGAAAAGCTTGAACTTCCAAAGTCATAGAATCACAGAATGGCTTAGGTTGGGAGGGACCTTAAAGATCATCTAGTTCCAACCCCTGCTGTGGGCTGGTTGCCTCCACCAGATCAGGCTGCCCAGGGCCCAATCCAGCCTGGCCTTGTGCACCTCCATGGATGGGGCACCCACAGCTCTCTGGAAAGCATGTGCCAGCATCTCACCGCTCTAAGTAAAAAATTTCTTCCTAGCATCTGACTTAAATCTCTCCTCTTTTAGTTTAATGCCATTCCCCTTGTTCTGTCGTTGTCAAACCATATAAAAAGTCAGTTCCCCTCCTGCTTGTAAGCTCCCTTCAAGTACTGGAAGGTGACAATGAGGTCTCCCCAAAGCCTTCTCCAAGCTAAACAAGCCCAACTCCCTCAACCTTTCTTCATAAGAGAGGTGCTCCAGCCCTCTGAGCATCTTTATGGCCTCCTCTGGACTCCACTCCAACAGCTCTGCATCCCTCCTGTGCTGGGGGCCACATAAGCTAGTTTCCAGGTGCTTAGATCCAAAGTCTTGATTTAGAACAGATTAAGTTAAACATTTTCATGTGACTTTGGTTACCTTCTTTAAAGCCACACACTTAACAGTCTTTACAGAAGTTGCTATGATGATTATTAGTCTCTCCATTCCTAGACATAATATATTTGCTCTTCAATGGGACAGACCAAAGCAGATTAAATGAAATCATCCTGGGAAACTGTTATGAGTCTGTAGGGCTCAGAAACCTTGCCCTTAAAGTTTAGTGAACCTAAAGTTTAGACAACCTAGGCTTTCGTAAATATAAACATCCAGAGTGACAGAACATATCTGAATAAAAAGGCAAGTCAGTTTAAACAGTTCCAGCTCTAATCACACAGAGATTAAACATTAAAAAAAGTACCATAAGCAATTATTTACCTGCACTTATCTTCTCATGGTGTCTGTGAACACTAATGTGATTATAACACTAACCCAGTTAAGTTCAAAGTGCTTCACATGGTGTCACCTGCCTGCAGAATTCCCCCTAAGGTGTTTCCACACTGCGATCCTGACACTGCTGCTGGGAAAAGAGATGTCAAGCAGCTGTCTCCTCAGTTCCACACCACAAAAGTATCGCAGACAAGAACACAAGTCCAAGATTTCCTGGCCCCACTGTTCCCCACGCTGCAGTCTCTACCCTTATCCCTCTGATTTTTCAGGACAGGCAGGTTGGGAGAGAAGAAAAGCAATGAGGGGTGGGGAAGTGGGAAACCAAATCTCAGCCCATCTTACTTGGAGCCTCCACAGATATTGTGTATTCATTCTCCAACTCAGCCAGCACACGCACAGATGATGAGTTCTCTGGAGAGAATTCAACTTCAGTTTTCACTTTGTCATCCAGTCTACATTTCATGATAATATAAACAGTGGTCTGTACCTAAGAGAAAAGACATTAGAAAATACAGGTTTTCGATATAAGAAAACTTTAGAGCCCATTTTCCAGGGATTTTGCTATTATCATGACTAACAATAGTTAATCTGTGATTTCCACAATCCTGAATGGTTTTCAGTAAAATCTTCCAGCTATGGAATAACTGGGCAGGTGGCTTCTGTTACATTTTGCAGTAGCACAAATACAGACATTAGGCTGATAAAAACTCTGTGATGCTATTTAAAAACTGACTTAATTTCAAGCACAGCAGCCTATTCCTTCAAGCAGCACAGCCCTGTTCGTAAGAGAAACAAAGAAAGAAGCTTAAATATATTCTGGAGACTAAAGGACTCGCGGAAGTTTTATCCAATTTCTCTTATTTTTTCTACCCTGTAGCATGTGCCTTTAGCCAGAACTTTAAAAGACTAAAATTTCAAGTTTGTAAAATTCTCACCGGTTCTGCTTTTAAGAAGTTAATTATGGCATTAAATAACTCTAATATTTTATTTCAAGTCTTTAATTGTGGCCTGAGACATGTCTAATATCTACTTATGTGAATTATGAAAGTGAATTTCTGGAGCAGATTCTCAGTTCTGGAAACCAGGAGATCTCCTGGGTCATGCCTTGCAGCTTTTACCACCACCACCAATGTAATATTTGTTCAGTTCTCACTCAGTCAGGATTTTAAAGATCAAAGATCTGACTTGTAGCCATTTACATGGCTTACTATACTATGTATTATAACAACTAATCTGAAAGAAACCTGAAAAGACTTTCTTGCCCCTAACTTATGCTAAACATAATAAACCTTGTCTAGGCCAATGCAAGCAGCCCAGCAGCAACAGACAAGTGATCAAATGATCCAAGACCGAGGTGAGTCTTCTTCCACAACTCTATCTTACAACGAGTTCTAGAGTTCATTCCTACCCACTTCTTGCCAGTTAAGGAATTCATCCTTAACTTAAAACACCGAGAAAGGATACTTCATTAACATCACAGAATCATAAAGTGGTTTGGGTTGGAAGGGGCCTTAAAGACCACCTAGCTTCAACCTCTTTGCCATGGGCAGGGACAGCTCCCAGTAGATTAGGTTACCTAAAGTCCCATCCAGCTTGGCCCCAAATACATCCACGGCATATCTGTCACTACTACTGCCACCAGTCGCCTAGTGGTGGTAGGCTCAGGCACCAGCACTGAAGACATTCATCCAGCAAGGAAGCAAAGATATCAGGATATTCAGCTAAGCTTTGGAAATGTATGAAGTGAATGTGCTAACAGATGCCTATTACATACAGAGGGAAACAGCACCATTCCCATGCACAAGCAAATAGATTTTATGTAATAAGTAAATAAATAAATCCATATAGATAGTTCTCTGTGTTAATTCAACAGCTCTGTAAAGGCTTAAATCAGTCCAGCGGTTTAGCAGTTCGATGACTTCTGAAAACATCCTGTGATCAAGCTACACACACCGACGAGGGAACACAAAACATTTAGGTGAGGACACTTCCTAGAACATCTGATCCTTTATGTCAGTTCTCCCTCTGCCCTGACAGAATGCTACTTTCTCCAGGCTGAGAGCAGATAATGTCCATAATCAAAGGCACATTCAGAAACTATCAAAATAACCCAGCACTAAACATCCGTGACTCTTGTTAGAGGCTCAGATACACTACAAGTCCAGCATGCTGCAAGGTATACGTGCACACTGCACAGTAAATCCATCCACCTGTCTGTAGGACTTGCAGTTTTGTTCTTATCCTGCTGAGCCCCTGCCAAGGCAGAAGGGAAGATCTACTTGTCAACTGGAAGCTTGTTATTCCTCCTTCCCCATCACATGATGGTATACAGTTTACTTCTGGTCTTATCTCAGGGTATAGTCAACAGCACTTCAAAATTTCTTTACAAAGAAATGACACAGGCTGTTGCTACCAAATTCGAGATTTCATTCCAGTTAGTTTCCCTGTAAACATGAAGGTCAGATTCTAAGTAAAAGCAGAGGTTCCCTGAATTCATGCTTTAACTGGTGCTTTAAGAAACAGCACTAAGATCCAGATGTTTTGCCAACTCACAGGACAAGGGAAAAACATCAAGAGTTTTGTTTCAGTGCACTGGAGCATGAGTCTGCCCCTGGTAGGGGGATAGAGGAGGAAGTAATGTAAAGCAGCAGTAACACTGCCATGAAGCTTTGCTAAACTGTAAGCTGAAGTTTCCTCTGACAATCAGCCCCTCCTACACTCGTGCCCCGTGTCACAAAGCTATGCAATGGAGGCCCAACCACGGTGACTGAAAAGTACACCGCAGAGGAGGTGAAGCCATTGGTGCCTTACACTACTGTCCTGGTCCACGGTATTAGTGTTTTCCATCTGAAAGGGTCTCAGAGTAAGAAAAGCTGTTTTTCAGATAGGAAGCTAAGCTCCAAGCTCTTTGGAGTCATTTGCAGGACAAGCACCAGAACTGCCTGCATCCAGGGTTTGAAGTTAATTGGCTCACTACCTTCACCTTACTCCAGTTGTCTGCACTAGATCTCACCAGAATGGAAGATGAAGAGTCAAGAGTGTGAACTTGCTTCATAACACAGAGTACATGCAACCATGTCAGCGAGACTATCCATCAGTAAGTGACACTGCACATTACCAAGCTATTTCTGGCCTAGGAAACCAACCTTGTAAAGTGGAGACAATGAGGACAGGAGCCTGAGAGGGCAGGGAACAAAAAATGAATTAGGAACTACATCCCAGGTTGTAAAGCTGTCTACTGCAGAGAACATAACACATTGCACTAGCATACAAGAACATAGACCAAGAAATGGCTATACGGTACCCCACAGCGTATGTGATCAGGCTGCACCACCAGATGCTCCCCAGTGCTCTTGGATGATTCATGCTCTTCATTCATGGCAAGTTGACAGGAGTAAACTGAGGTTTTCTCGTCTTCTGTTTCTGTATCAGTTACAGAATCGCAGCCTGAGTCTAAAACAAAGCATACAGAGTACCATTTAATTATTTCAATTTTCTGAAAATGCATGGATATACACACATCAGCCCTGAGAAGCAGCCACAGAGGTGGGGGAGAACTTGATACACTTTTCAATGCAAAGTTTAGAAAAGGGAATCCAGTTTAAAAAAGAGAAACGACTGTTTCCTCATTTGCTCCCCTAAGGGGACAGCTGGGGAAAATTCAGAAAGACACAAAAGTGCTGGAGTAGCACTGCAAATGCTTACAAAGCAAAAAAAAAAAAAACAACCCCCAAAACAAACAAAAAACCCCACTCCCTGATGAGATGGACAGTTTCTTTCTCACATTAGATAAGAAAGTAAGTATGTCAATATCTCATATAAGAAAGATCCGCAAATGGACTCATCTGATTCCTGCCACACAGAGTGCACTGTAGAACGGGCAACAGCCTTTGGAGTCCTCTTGAAAGTTAATGAAAGAAACCTACTTTTATTTCCTATCAGCAGTATATTTAATTATCTGGACCCTGCTTGCTCCAACACCTGAATTCACTACTGTGTCTATAAGCAAAATGTAAGGCAGTAGTCTGAAGGGACCCTGATCCTCAAGCAAGAAGGTGAATACAGAGTGAATCTGAAACACCAAAAACATACATTTGCACAGAAGAATTACAGTATTCTGCCCAAACTGAGCCAAGAGAAGTAAATGCCTGTAACCCTACAATCTGCACATGTTCTCACTCCTGCCTCCCGGTAACAGCACATATATTTATACCGATGGATGAGCAAACATATTGATAATACAAGCAGAAAAAAAGCAGCAAGAAAAGCAAGAAGTAGCTGAGAGTTCTCACACCCCCTGCCGGGAAATACTTTTCCCAGCTACAGAAAGGAAATAGACAAGTCTGTACCTACTTTTCAGAAAGATTTTTAAAATCTAGTTTTTAATATCTTGATTCACACTTTTTGTAATTTCTACACTTGAACGGGACTTTATGAATTTATGCAGATGCAACTGTGCTTTCAGAAGACTAGGTGTAATCCATAGAAGTGTAGAAATTATTCAGCTGAAGGTTTTGTCACAAAGAATGGCACACGACTTCATGCTTGTGAATTGCTCCGCATGGCAAGTACTCACATGAGTAAAACCACACTATTGCTTTAATGTTTTCTGCAGAAAGAAAAGAGCTAAAACTCAGCAGCTCTAAAGTTCAAGAAAGGCATCACTATGAATATCAGTATTTCTTAAATCTAGAACAGTATGTGTAGATAAGGCAGACATATTAAAACTGCATCAACAGATTTTCAGATTTGACCACAAAGAAACTGCTGGGACACAAGGCTCCGCACTGAAGGTCTTTTGGATTTTTAGACTGCAGTACTAATCATTGTGGAAAACCGGCTGTAGTTATAAATTCCTTAACTCAGTATTGTAATGGATACTGTCTGAAGTCATCAGCCAGACCTCGCTTTTGGGAATCTTTGTCCTGGGGAAAGGTGGGCTGCTCCAACCTGAGAGTGTTGGGCAGCCCAGTGAAACAGGAGGAAATCAAAACATTAGTCCCACATCCTTCCTTTACATGATAGCTATCACATCAGATGTTTGGCATACACAGAGCAAGACAGCATGTCCTTCTGGAGGAGTAGAGGCAACTGTTACTGGAACTGAGTCTCTAATCTCTTGGTTATTTCCAGTTTGACTAAATCAGAAAGACTAAGCTCATCACAGATAACAGAACCAACAATATCCAAATCACAGCTAAACATTAATATCCCTCAACCAAAAGTGCAAGCTGACACTCGTCAGGATCCTGACCCTAAGTGCATCATCCCCCACACCTTAACATGAAGCCAACAGAGTGGTAACCTGTACCTCACTTGCCCAGTGTATGGTCCATTTCAGAAGAAATAAAACCTACAGCTGTGGACCTCAGCTATATCTACAGTAAGCAGGGATAAGAGAGGAGGAAGGACAGAGCAAGTCTCCAAGCCTCTTTGCTTTAATGACATTATTTAATACTGGTAAGAAATTAGCAAATAAAGGACAACTGCAGGAGTCTGCATTTGAGCATTTAAGTTCTGACGTTGCTAGATTTCACCTTGCACTTCCACATTTCTGTAACAGAATTGAGTGCCTGGAGGTCATATGTAAGAAGAGAGCTGTTAGGTAATATGGGAAAAAGCACAGTTAATCAGTAACTGCATTAACAGCTGAAGGAACAAGCACTGCAGTTTCTGGTATGAATTATTCAGCTGTTTCTTCATTCAGAAAATTTTGAAATTGTGAATTATCAACTTCCTCTGTAAGTATCAGAGCGACACTATGGTTATTTTGCACATTCAGTTGTCTTGCACATTGCATATCCACACAATTTAGTGAACATGCAAGCATCAGGAAACCATCCTATTCTGTTCATAAGTATTCATGCTTTAAAGTGATGCATTGTTAATCAGGCATCCCACTTACTAGGATACTTGACTAATGATAACCAATGGGTTGATTGAAGACCAAGATTGAGGATATTTCAATCAGTGGATTGATTCAGCAATTATATTTTTGTCATGGTAACTAAGTTCAACAGGCCATTGCCGAGGAGATCAGAGGCATTAGAAAGTTATATGATTACCTGAATTGAGCTCCTCCATGAACAGCTGCCATAGGTCAATAGCCCGCAGTTACCGATGGTTCTGCCTTCACTGGAAGCCCTTTCTATTCCCCTTTAAATGAAGGCTACTTCAGGCCACGCCTGACAGTCTCTGAAACACTCATGAGAACAGCAGGGGAGGAGATGCGGTCCAAGAAACCCAACCACATTTCCCTTCGAAGAGCGTGCCCCCCAACAGGAAGCGGCAGCACAGCACTGCAGGCCCCACACAGGCCCCTCTGTCCTGCATCGCTCTGTATGCAGATTGCTGCCCTACTGAGCTGCCAACACTCACAACCAGGAAAACCCTGGGAAACGCAGGCATGACCACATGCTTCATCTCAGGTCATTTAGCAGCCAGTTATTTTGATATTTTGCTGTAGGCAGCAAGCAGCTCGCTCTGTCACCCATTTCCTCCTGGCTAAGCTGCTCATGAAGCTGACATCGTGGTTTCTCAGAAGTCAGCCCTGACGCTGCAGGACACGCAAACACTTGGCTGGAGTCAGCAATCTGCTCGCTCTGACCACTCTGCCATCCAGATACAGTGCAAACTGAACAACGACTTGTCCCTGCAGCTTGTGTGAGGAGACTGCCTCTCGTCGGTGTCTGCAAACACTTCCCATCTCACCCACCCACCAGCTCACCAGCAGAGGTGAGGAGTTTTCATGAGATCTTAGGTTTTCACCTCCCAACAAGGAGCAAGGCGGAAGACTTTCAGAAAGCTCCTGCTATCAGCTAAGGCTTGCAACTGGCCAAACTCCTCTTTCAAATAGAAACAAGGACATTAGGGCTACCCAAGCAATTCCAGTGGCATTTGCAAGAAGCTTGTTGCTTAAATCTACATGTAGAGCATCTAAAACCAGATTCTCTGTTCTACAAAGAAAGCGGTCACATTTTATTTGTAGTCATAGTTCCAAATCTCCATTAAGAAAACAAGCTGTGTTTTCTCAGGCCAAGGTTTGCTTGAGTAAGTGTGTGCACGTCTCCTAGGGAAGCTGTTTTCTTACTGAGTACACAAGCTCTCAGCAGGTCAGGACTGGTGCTTCAGCAAACTGTGAGAAGCCAGAAGGTATGGCTGTGTTTACCTTACAACTTACTAAGACAACACGCACCCTTAATACTCAAAAAAAGACGCATTACTCTGCAGTTCCTCTATAAAGCACACTTCACCCTGACTTGAAGAATGAGTTTTCTTTTGTAGTATTATAGATCTATGAACATGAATCTGAACAAAGAAAAACGTCTTTGTGAGTACAAGAGGTTTTTGTGACCTCCATTTATGTTTAAACCAAGTGAATCAATCTGTTCACTTTTCCTGTCTCAATATTCCTAAATGCTGCTCACAGGTTATTTTTTAATATAGTCCTTGAAATGAAAAGGTCACCAAAAGCTGTTCACAGTGCCAAGGATAACTTCACATCACTCATGTAAATGCCAGAAAGTAAGGACAAGAAAATGGCCAGCAAATACCATACCTGGGTTGCAGGAACACGAAATCTGGCACGTAGACCTGGAAACAGCGAGGTTAAGAAAGTAAAGCCTCAAAAGCCTGAAAGTGGAGAGGACACAGAAAAGAAAGTAAGAAGAAAAGTGACAGTCTAGAAAAAAGTAACAAAATGAAAACCCTAAGCAGACAGAGAATCAGTAGAGAACAGAAAGATAACTCATGATATCAAAGGCACCTTCTCCTGAAGTATTCCAGTTTAGGGGAAAATGTCAGCAGTAACTTCCAGTCAGCTGTTTGTGCTAGGCTCAGCTTTTAATTATTCACCAGTGTATTGCACTAATTAGAAAACTGTGGGTTTACACTATGGTCCCAACCTTGATTCCATTGTACTGTAGACACAAAGTTAATTATTTCTCCTTCCAAAAGCTCCAATCAAATCCCAAGTCCAGATGGAGAAAGTCAGGAGGTTTCCCAGCACTTAGTGATGCCTCAAATAGCTGATTGACAAAGCACTGTCAGCAGCAAAGCAACTGCGACCAGTCTGAAGCACATGACCAATCACATCTCAGATGGCATTCCCTGACATGCAAAAGCACAGCTAGGAGCCCTTTACAGAAATTCTCTTCCATCAGCAAAAGATGGAATTAGGAAATGCAGTAACATGTTGATGGAATTCTTCTCTTGGATCCAGTGCCTCAGAAGGAACAGCTGGGAAACTGCCTACCACACTTCATTTGCCCTAGCAACACTTCTCACCCTTCTCCGCCTTGACTGCAGATGACTACAGCAAGTAGTTCAGGATTGGTGGTTTGCAGCCCCTCTTCTTCACTGGCTCAGGAAAGTACTCTCTTGATCTGTAACTCTGCAGGTTGTAACCAAGACAGCATTCACAAAGATCTACGCACAGGGGAGATTCACAGAAACTTAGCAGTCTCCCCAGGATGACAAGATAGCACTAAGTAATCCTAGCAGATTGCAATTCAGGATTGTGTGCAAAACACTTTTTGGTTGGGTAGTTGTTGTTTTTTCAAACTTAGAGCTCTGTTCATTCACTAGCAGCCTTGGGCTGAAAGCAGGACCTTGAAAGTGAAGGACTGAATGGATCTGAGATCACAGTAACTCCTAGAGATGCAACGTACAAGACCTCAGGGAATACATACAACCTGAAACCAGTAAGTTTCCCAGCAACAGAAAGACACTTTCCCAGCAGAGACCTCACCCCTCAATTTTTTCTTTTTTTTTTCT
Source organism: Gallus gallus (assembly GCF_016699485.2). Lineage (NCBI taxonomy): Eukaryota > Metazoa > Chordata > Aves > Galliformes > Phasianidae > Gallus > Gallus gallus. Next base: position 17,515,547 of record NC_052537.1, read on the forward strand.
TTTTCTTTTTTTTTTTTTTTTTTTGGTCAGTGGGTGAAATTCTGCTATGAGAAATCCTCAGGTGACATTTCACAGTTATGGAAAAGAAGCGTCATCTTCTATTGCCTAATAAAGCTTGAGTAAAAAAAACTTCCCCTATAGCACTGCTACTTGTCCAGAAAACATTGCTTTGGCTCAAATGTATGTCTTGTTTCAGAGCGTAATCATGGCTTCACAAGTATGTTAAGCTGAAAAAATAACTTCTGTGCTTGTCTGGAGGGCAGATGTTCACAAAAGTAAAAGCTACAGCAGCTTAAAGTACAATTGCACTCATCACGGCCCTCCTCCCAACTCCTGCTTCCCCTTCTTGTGTTTATTTCCACCAGAATTTGCGGCCCACACAACAAAGCCAGCAGAAAAGAACATGTTCGGCTGTGTCAGCAAGATGCAAGCCCAGGATCTTTGTCTGAGCATTTGAGAACTGGGAGGTCAGGCTGAGCTGTCAGCCCCTGACCTTCAGGATGTAGAAGAACTTCTATACATTTCACTCCTTCATACTGCAAAGTCAGTAACTGTCAGGTCAAGGGTGAAACGCTCAGTTCTTCTTACAACATGTATGATACATCTGCCATAGCTTACCTTACCACGTCTAGAGCCTGATAAAAATGCAAAGTGTATTTATACAAGAATTCCATACTGCTGCTATCTCCAGCTAAAAGCATCGGCTTTTAGGAGGACAGCACACAGGAGGAGACAACAGGAAGTATATGCACGGCTGATGAGAATGCTGAAGTCACGTTATATCAGTCGCTGACTCAACACTGTTATTGAGCAACAACATGCGAGAAACATGAAAATCCAACTTGCTGATTAATTGTCCTTGCTTGAATTTAAGCACAATGCATAGCACTCACAACAAAGAAGACCGTCCACATGCAAGTCCACAAAGCTGAAATTCTGAGAGAGCTATGTAGCTGCTTTGAAAACATTCCACCAAGAGAACACCGCTTGACTGGACTTAGATCTACTGAAGCATGCAGAACCACACCTTCAGGCTACTACTAAAAAAACCAATCATGTCCCCTCTCTTCTCCATACAGCCTCTCTTGGAGTACCACCAGTGCAGTCCTACACTGCACCAGATCACTCAATTAGTTGCCAGAACAGAGGTGGAGCGTGAGGCAGACCACTTGTTTTCGCAGCAATCCATGCTGAGGTCACCCTCTGCTATCAATGGAACCTCCCCCTGAGGAATTCAAGACCCACTGGTATTCTTCAGTCATTTTTTAAAAACACTTCCAAAGTTTTAAGTGGTGATGATGGATCCACCAGAATCTTGCAAAATGCAAACCTAGAAGCAGTACAACTCAACAACAGAGGTCTTTGAGACAACCTGAAGTCTGCCCCACACATCTCCTCAGACCTGCTCAGTTCAGTATCTTTTTCTGACCACAAACTTCTGCAAAGTTTTTTGCAGAAATTACTTCAGCTGTCTCAACCTGGAAGAAACCATCAGCAAAAGGGCTGGGCTTTTATTTTAAGCTTATTTTAAAGCCTTGCAGTTCACATCGCGGATATTTAAAATTAACCTTAGCCATCACCTTAAAGCAACCCACAGGGACATTAAAAATACAGAGAAACATGGTCAGCATTTGCAGTGTGCATGGAGCCTATTACAGCCTGATGCTTTCTAACCACACCAGTTTCTGTACTTGAAAAGTTCTGCATTATCATTTCATTGCTTCGGTCCAGAAAGATGATATACACCTATGTAAGCCAGCCCTGTTTGAACCTCCTACTGTTGTGGAAGACAAGCTGTGAAGCATTGCTGTTAATGTGTATAAGCGAGGAGTTCATGAAGCACCTTGATACAAACAACACTCCTATCTTGTAACTGGGAAGGCTGTTTCAACTCCTTGACCCTCTTGGCCACAGATGGATAAGAACATCAACGCATTTCTCTCAGCATCTCTTGGGGGCTTATTTAAAATTTCTAGCTGCTTTAAACCACTCTCTGAAATACAGTGTTTCCAACATCAGTCATTTATAGCTACACTAACAGCTGCAAGGAAGGGCATGGTAACTTATGTTCTCTCAACCTTAACTCCTGCGCAACAGTGTCACAGTTTCCTCTCCTTGGCAGGCTGAGAACCAGCCGGCAGTGCAGCTCCCATAAGAGTGAAGCAGACCCTCATTCCACTCAGAGGGCTGACTAATGCATCAGCTGTTCCTCTTCAAAGAGCAGGGTCAAGGAAGCATATCTTCTACTTCAAAACAATTCAGCAGAGAAAAACGCAGTTTTACGAATTCACTTAATTCTGCCCCTTCAAAGAGGGAAAAAGAAGGATTGAGGGATGAAGGAAAGACTGCAATAAAACAGGTAATAGCGTTACCTTTGGAATGCAAAGCCACTCCAGTAGGCCAGCAGAAATAAATAAGTGTAATCCTCTGTGAGGAGGCTATTCAGAACATGCTCCTCCACAGACAACTTACAGTCAGAAGTGAATAGCAAGTAGTGCCCCCCTTCTTGCCTCTCCATCCCTTCAGGTATGTACGTTGATTGACTCCTGTCCCTTCCTATCTCCAGTTTGCTTCTCTTAGTGTCCCTGGGATATCCGAACAGCTTGTGAAGATGCAAGCAGAAATCACAAACATGGCACAGACACCTCCCATCCAATCTGCAGCTTCTGGAACCTCCCAAGTACCAAAATGAGATCAGAGGACCGCAGCTGAAGATCTGCTGGTGAGGAAAATGCAATAGCAGGCAAAGAAAATACAGAAAGGAAGAGAGACAGCAGCAACATTTTAAAGGATCACTGAAGTTAGAGCTGCAGGAACTAGGGTCTGCTCACACTTTGGAGCCTCAGAGGTACAGCATTAGCTCTCTAGCAATATAAGGGGTCCCAAGGCACCCAGTTCTGTAAGGTCAAATATCAAGGAGGCAGTTTCACATAGACATTCAGTGAGATAGATGGCTTCATGATCCTTCCCTTAAAATGACAACCAAGGATGTCAGATTCTAACTCACAGCTCTTTCTGGCAGCTTTGTATCTAGGATTAGTCCTTTAAGAGGGTGACAAAACTTCCCTGTGAACTATTGGTGATGTCAAGTCTCTTCCTACCAGAATCCCTTTCTACATCCAGCTTTCCTAGGAACAAGGCTCAATGGCCAGGCCTTATGAAATAAGTCAAGCAGCACTGAGAACAGTTGTTACAGCAGCTAGGTTTAGCTCTGCCCCCACACGCAACAGCACGCTCCATGAACATTGGAAATCACAGTACACCACTTCTTGTAGGCATGTGTCCCTATACAGGGCAGAATGAACTTGTGGAAAGGGAGGGAGGTTGCAATTCCCAGTTTATATTCCCACTGTCTTACCTGCAAGACTCTGTGTGAGGCTGACAGAGGGGTACTGAGAGAAGTATTAACAGCCAGAAGCAGATAGCACAACAGCTACTACTACCAGAGAAAGAGGTATCAGCTCCATAGTACAACAGAGAGCACCTACTATTCAGTGAATTGTTGTATGAGGCATCACTGGATCACCACTGTCCTGTGCTAGTGTGCAGCTGCTACTGGCTAGTGGCTTTTGTGGTTTCTAGTGAAAAGTTGCCCTTAAAAGCATACAACATAAATTAATATTTTTAAAGGGGGAAGAGGTAGGAAAGAAGGGAAAGTGTTCAAATTTATCCACAAAAGCCACAAATTGTTCTTCTAGGTTATGATATTTGCTTTGCCATTCCTTAAGATACCTAAAGTGTAAGGGTAACATATGAGATAACACTGGATTTCATTGTGCTTGGCTGTGAAATAGATACAAGCTATCAGAGCTGTACTCTCCAACCTGGAGAAGAGAAGGCTCAGAAGGCATCTTATTAGCATGCACCTGATGAAAGCGAATGAAAGAGGAACAAGACTTCCCAGTACTGTCCATTGACAAGACTAAAGCACAGGAAATATCAACTGAACACAAGAAAACACTTTTTTCCCCTTTTTTCTTCCTCCAGTAAAGGTGGTCAAACACTGGAAAAGATTGCACAGAGAAGTTTCAAAGTCTTCTGCAGATATTCAAAACCTGACTGCACACAGCCCTAGGCAACATGATTTATCTGACTACATTTGAACAGAGAGGTTGGATTAGACAATCTCAAAAGGTCCCTTCCAACATCAACATTCTGTGATACGTTCCCAAGTTTCATTCACAGTTTCACCAGTGCAAGAGAAGAAATCCAGGAAGTTAATTCAATTCCTTGTCATGTGCAGGAGAGAGAATGAGAATAGCTTGTGTGGTTTCTGTTACATCATTTCCCTCCCAACAGATAAATTAAGCCACTTATAGTGTCTCCTTTTTCCACAAGTCCTTTGGCAGGCAAGTAGTTTCTGTGAGTTAGGTTTTTCCACAGTCGTGACAAAGGAGCAGAACCACCACATCCAAAAAGGCTTTTGTTACACAACCACAAGTTGAAAATATCACAAGCTTCTTTAGCCCATGATTCTGACTGGCACAGATGAAGTTCCAGCCCTGAGACTGTCACATCTCCTTCCAGGTATATCACACAGTTTCTAACAGTCTCTTCCGATCCTTTTGTTTTGCAAGAAGTTTGCTAGTACTGATCTTTCTTTCTCATCTACCTCACTGTATGAGTACTATGCCCAGTCAAGGCTGCACGTGTCTATCAACAGCATGGCTTATAACTGCTGTTTTGTCTGGTTATCATCAGAACAAGTTCAGGCAGCTGTTGGCTTCTCTGACATTATACCTGCAAGGGTTTGCTCTCATACAAAAGTTCAAGTCCACTGATTAATTAGCAAACATTTTGGAAACAGAGTTGTAAAGCCAGGCATTTGAAAAAAAAAATGTAATACAAAGGTAGGGGCTAAAATGAACTGGATAAATCTAAACATGCATAATGCAAAGCAGATGTAAGCTGTGTTATGCCACCATGAGAGGAAGATCACTGGCTCCAATAATGAGCTTCCAGCTGGACAAGATGGCTTAAGTCTTAAGTAGTAGGTTGGTCATCACACCTGGTTTGGGATTACACCCTGCCAGAACCAAGCTGACTTGTACAGCACCATCCAAAGCATTTTCAAGTCCTCAGCACAGTTAGTGTACAGCCTGAGAAACACAAACAGGAGCGCTTGCAAACAGGAACCTTCTTTGCCTCTGTAGTTTACCTCAATTGAGAAATTAGAGTAAAAACTACCCTGCCTATCAAGCAGCAAACATCAGTGTCAACACAGTTTGTCCTCAACAAGGCTAGATGAACACTTCCTCATTTCTGATGTTGTACTAAACTAATAAAAATTAAAATAGCTTTCAGTGTGTGATGTCTGCAGGTGCCATGTTCCCATGATGCCCTAAACAAACCACAGCCTAACAGCTGCACTGCAGAGTAACCAGAACAGGGCCAATATACAGATTCTAGGGAGATTTGTCCCCACTGCGTCCTGTGCTCCACTCATTCAGGACTGAGCTGCTAGGAAGCTGAACTCAGCCTGTGGAAATAAGTACTTCCAGAGGAAGACACCCAGATAAATTGTTTCAAATGTGCTCATAAACTTTCCTTGCTAAGAGCTGTAGAAATTGAGAGATGCTTTTCTGGGGAAAAACACAGTCTGCTGTAGAGAACTGACAAAACTGAGGTATCCTGACTTCCAGCCTTTGTCTAAAACCTTAAAAGTGAAATAGTGAGAGCAGAGCACGTGCTGTGTTTCTCTGTGGGAGAGAGAGCTGCTGCAAACGCTCTTACTTTAAGCCTCTCATGTCAGCGTTAGCTACAGCCAAACTATAAGGAAGACACTGATTTATTTTTAGTACCAACCAAGTAGAAAGTTTTTGCAGCTTCACTCCAAAAGGCAACACCTGGTGTTGTCTTCTCTCCAGAGGATATATTTGCATATGAGGCTATTCACAAAAGCTTTGTTTGTATAATCATGGGATGTGAGAGGTCACCTAGTCTCTGTGGCAGAATCAGATAAGTTCATCCAAATGCTTTAGCCGTAAATCCAGCCTATCTGGATTAGATTCTTACTTTACAGGAGTAAGTGACAGAAGACTGCTTGCCTTGGCAACCACTCTGATGCGCAGGATCAAACTGTTTGACATCACCCAACTGGTGTGCAGCAGACAGCTTGCATCACGTAGGGCTTCTGTAACAGCAAGCCCAGAAATTCTGACTTTTCATGTACCAAACTACTTGGAAAATGCTGCAAAAGACTCCATAACAAAGAGGAGTTTGTTTTCATCTCATCTTCTACACAGTCAAATATTTTCCAGATATACCAAAGCTAGTATAAGATCTATGTATGCTCCTTCCTTTCGTCATACACAGAAAATAAGCTGCATTATTTTTGTTATGTAGAAACAACAACAAAAATCCAAAGCATGATCTCCCTTTAAAAACACAATTTACATGTAGCTAAAGAACATGCCAACTTTCAACGGTGAGCTCTGCAGAAGAAGTCTTCCAGCCAAAGGAATGGAAAAGGCTGGTGAGAGCTGGCTCTGGAAAGAGATTTCAGAGTCAGTATCCCTTCAGACTTTCACTCTGACAGTTCTCTGTTAACAGCTAGTTCATAGTAATTGCAAGTTTACTGAGAGTTGTAATCCAGAGAGGTATTGCTTATATTTACCTAAGTTTGAAAGGCATATATGAAAAGCAAGTAAGAATATACAGACCAGACACTAAATTTATTTTGAGTATAAAAATTCAGCCATTGTTTTCTGCCTTTTTTCAGGCCAAAGAAAGAAGCCTGCCTACATTAAACCTAGGTTATTTATTGGAAAACCAACACAGTTAAGGGTTATTTGAAAGAGGGGTACAAACCGGTACTAGGAAACATCTGTTGTGACCTATTCACCTGAGAACATCATCTTCACACAACCCCTAAGCAAAGTTTTTTCAGGGACTTGTTCTGGCAAAGACCTTGACTGTCAGCATTTATTTTTACTGCAACAAGTTTGTCATCACAATTATTCCTCTTGTTATTCTAGCATTATGCCTCTTCATATACAAACAACAGCAGATGAATCAAAAGACCTCACTTTTTCCATTTATGCCACTAAATACAGATAAACCCTAATCCAATTTGCAGTCATGGAATTCCAATTCTGTTAGGGATGACAAGGAACACTCACTGTGGTAGTGTCATAAAAGCATCCTAACCAGTACTGGACTCCCTGGAGCTCTCCACTTTCATTTCTACAGATAATGTGAGAAGAGAATACCAAAAACTGCTCCAGAGTTCAGGAAAGCTCAGATTTGGCTAAAACTCCATTAACTGGCTTCTCTAGTCTCCAGCTGTTAACATTTCTCTGCTAGTAATGCCTCGGTTTGTATTATGAGGTGATCATTACCAGAGTATTTGGAGAATTGCACTGATAGCTTTAAAAATAACCCGACCGCTCTGTGACATTCCATAATGGGTAACAAACTCATCTTCTGCCAGAATGGTTTGCTCTGACTTCAACCTGAGTGCTAGAGAATACACATTAAGTAACCTTGTTTTAACTCTGGTGTAACAAAAAGCCTGAAGAAAAAGATAATTTTCTCTTGACTGTGATCAATAAGTTCCAGGGAACAATATAGGCAGAAATTTAAAGATGCTAAGTTTGTAACTTTCCATTTGCATTCGAAACTAAAAGCACGATACACAAGTTCAGACATTCTCTGTAAATCACAGGTGATCTTTCCTGAATTAGGAACAACTGGCCAGGCACAGGAAGAGCAGCTTGCAGAACTGTCTCGTTTACAACAGTTGTCTGATTTACTTAGTTTTTGGTTTCAGAAAAACATGTTACAAGCATTAAAATAAGGATGAATAATACCACAAATATCTCTCCTCCAATTGCTGACCACAAAGCCCAGCTCCACAATCACTACCTTACCTTCTGAAATAGCCTTCTTGACAGCTTCTAGGTAAGCATCAGGCTCATCATCATACGTGAGTTCTTGCCACTGATACCAGTCCTTGAAAAAGGTCAAATAGTCATCACAATCTGTAACACCGCAGAACAGCTTGACTACTTTGTGTGGGGGCCATAAAGCTTCCTGAAGACTTTGCAGGACAGGAGGGCAATAAAAGTTCTGCACCAGCTCAGCAGATAGCAAAATGATGATGCTCCGACTTCTGTTGAAAAGGTCCAGCTCTTGGTCAGAGATGGCAGACTCGCCCTCCAGCTGGTAGCTCTGAATGTGATGCTTTCGGATGTGCCGAGTAGAGAGGAAGAGGTTCTGAAGGTACTGACACCACTCAGCAGCGTCACTTGCATACAGAATCAGCACATCATATCCCCCATGGGTTCCTGTAGAAGTACAAGATCGTAACAGGGAAGAAGATTAAATATAAAGAATGGACCCACAGCTTTACAGCAAAACAATCAACAAAACTGTCCCTGCAATCCATCTAGGTATCTCTAAAGCACTTTAAAAGCATGGTAGTAACAACCAAAGTAAGCAATGCTAAGAGTGGCTGAATTCCTTTTTGAACTGACTCCACTATGATTTAAGTCATTTTTTCATTCTCAAAAACCTCTAAAGAAGGGAATTTCTTTCGTAGTTTCAAGTGAAACAAGCCACATGAGGAAATTTTCAGATTTAAAGCACGTCAATGGGGAAAAGAAAAGAAAAAATTAATAGTACTCAGCACGAAAATGAGATCTCACCTCTGGGTGAGAATCAGCACCATTTCAGGCAAAAACGGAGGTTTTGCAACACAACTGTAGACCATCACATGCTCAAGTGGAGCATACACTAAGCACAGCACACCAAAGAGAAGACAGGCCTTCATTTAAATGAGGTCTCAATGCTCACAGGAAGTCACGACAGCTTCCATGGTTTTAGATATTTCTGCTCTCATTGCAGCAGAAATCAAACTGTCTGCAAAGTATGCGTGCAACCAAAGGGTACACCAGCCGCAGGGCAAGCAGCACAATCCTATCAGCCAGGTTTCAGAGGCTTTGTTAGCTTGCGTTGGAGCCCCAAAACTGTCATAAAAAGGTTTCCTGACCTGTTCGGCATGAAAAAACATCTCAGAGGAGAAGGAACTAGTACAATAAGTGGTGGCTATAACACAGCCTGAAATAAGCTCGCAGTTGACTTATTCAGCATCTCTCTAGAGACATCTCCTGACAACTCCCGCCCACATTTCTGTGTTCTGGACTGAAGGCACTTCTAAATCTGCTTCCAGTTTGCTATGAAAGTCACATGCAGACAGAAGGAATATGACATGATGCAGTGCTTTATCCATAAATGCCCCAAAAACACTGATGTCAAAGTTTAATTTTTCCATCCTTCTGTGAAGAAATATACTCAAATTTGTATATTATGGCTCTGGTCCCATTGCAAATTTCAATGCTGAGCATTTCAAATGCCATGAGCAAACTGCCTTCTAATTCCAGTTTAACTTAAAATCGCTGATATTTCCAACCTACCTCCATCCAGAAGCAAGCAAACAAAGGCAGATTTTGCTAATTAAAGTAGAAGGCAATGTCTAAAATTCATCATGCCAAGAAGAGCATCTGCAAAGAGTGAGCTTACTAAAATTGAAGATTGCACTTTTGCAGTCATCTTATTAAAATTAAACCAAAATTAAACATCCTCCAAAGACTCCATTCTGCCACTTTTCCCAGAACTTTCATTACAGTTGTAAGAAAGACTAAAATGACATCTTGGCACCCCTGCTCCAAGCCACACAACTACAAACCTTAAGTGTAGTGACGTCATTGGAAAGTAATGTGCAGAAACGTGATCTGTGCTCAAGCCATAGCATTATGGTTACCTGCATAAATGGAAAGGCTCTAGATGCTCTGGCTAAGGAGAGTACATGCACTGCAATTCTTCAGTATTCAAAGGGATAGCTGCATGTTTCTGAGTGAACACAGCTCCCAAACCCCAGGTGAGATCTTGGAAGTTAAAGCATTCTTTATTTAGTGGATCCAGTGAAATAATAATAAATGAAACCAAACAAGCAGACCCGAAGTCTGGGGACCTTTAGGTTAAGAGAGCAGAACTTCTGCCAAAAAAAAAACAAAAAACCTTTCACACCAGCAAGAACCCCACCAGTTGGAAAGCCAAAGATTTTAAACACTGACCACTGGGGCACAGCGAGAAGCCTTCCTTCTCCAAAAGAACACCAAATATGCCAAATTGACAGACTCTCTGCAAGCTCCCTGACAGCATTTATATCCCAGGAAATCATCACCGAGGGCAAAGCACAACGCAGAAACAAACTTCACCCAGGAAGTTTAGGAAAAGTATGGATCCTCTAGATATCACTGCTCTGCTGGCACACTGCTCCCCTCAACAGAGCTGTGCCAGCACTTCCCAAGCTCTCTTGCCTCCATCCTGTACCCTTTTTACACATGCTTCAGATAAACTACCAGCAGCCTTTAAAAGCAGAACAGCAAACTGAAATTACTGACTCCACACTAAGAACTAAGGCAGTTCTCACAGTTCATAAGCAAAAACACTGGAAGTGAGTCCCAAAGAGCTAGCTCAGTAAGCTTAAGTCAGCAGATGGGAAAAATCTAGATGCATTTTCAATTATAACATCCCCTTCTTTTTAAGTAAGTAAATAAATAGAAGACGACAAAACTCACTTTCCTGAATTATGGTCTTTTTGTCTGATCAAACACCTCCCTTTGCAGCACCAACTACTGTCTAGTCCTCAGGGGAAAGTGCAACACAGGAAATACAGAACACGTTTATGGAGGAGGTTCTTCATACATCATTTACAATAAGAACTTGCAGAGCACACTTCAAAGCACGATGTAAATCCTTCCTAATGTATATAGAAGGAAATCCTAGGTGAACACCAAGCATGTCTTTCAATCCTGACCTTACATGCTTTGGCAGTGCTTTCAACAGGCTGATTTTGCATAAACAAACATAAGGAAGCCTTCATTTCAAGTAAGAAAGCTATGGAACAGTATGTCCATTAGCAAGACAAGGAAAGATTTGTGTCAGTCAATTGTTCCAAAATTCTTTCACACACAAGTGCAATCTTGTTTGAATATCAGCAATATCTTGTTTCTGCATTCCTAAGTTTAAAGTAGGAAAATGATTTTTCCTTACCAAATGTCAGCAATATTAACAATATCGCAAGGCATGCTTGATTATTTATTTCATAGAAAATCATCCAAGTACAGTTCTGTTGCAATTTGCAATGATAAAATATAACCTTTGCACTCCTTTCCAGCTGTAACTCCCTCTTCATGCTTAGCTGTACATTTCTTTACACAGTAATGATATAAAACTAATGAGATTATGACCTGGAACTCTAGAAATACCTAAGATCTCTAAGTGAGGCTGAAATCCTACAGACTAAATGGCATACAGAAAGAACAAGATAAAAAGCTTTCCCTACTTGTCAAAGTGCATGTGAAATAAAAAGGGATAAATTGTATCAGTCAGAACCAAAGAAAGTCAGTGGCAAGAGAATAAAAGCAGCCTAAAGGATAGACTGTATCATGGCTTTTCACTGCCTCCCTTTGAGAATGAATCATCTCTGGACCACACTAAGGAGTAGGGAGGTGACAGTCCCTGAGTTTAGAATAAACTTGAGATAGCAGTTCGTGGCAACATTGGAAGATTCTGATTAGCATTGAAATAGCTAAAGCATACTGCAGGAAGTTGGCAGATCAGAGCTGGGTAAGATCACATCTGCCCACTTAACACTGCTGAATCTGATAGGTTCAATCAGCCACTGCTTCACTTTACAAGCCAGAATGTTTAACCTTTTTGATTTGCAGACTTTAAGTAGTTTTCCATTGTACTTGTCTGCCTTGTAAAGCAAATTCCAGATCTCTAACAATACATAGCTTTTCTGTGCTGCTTTTTTGTATCCCCCTTCCATGTAGGCCATGCCTTCTCAGGGTCCATAGACCAACCACAGGTAAAAAAAAAAACTTACAGACAAATCTTTTCCATCATCTTAAAAGACCGAATGCCGTAGCAAGTAAGTCAGTTTTCATCTGCTAGATCAAGCCTGCCTCAAATTCTGAGAAAGTGACGAAGTGCTACATAGTCTGTTATCTACATTATCAGTTTGCTTTGGCATGTATGTGTACAGAAGATAAAAGAAAACAGCAGCATCGAATTCCTCAATACAGGAGGATGCATTTCCTATGAAAAAAATTCCTATGATATCAATTAAACTCAACCCAAGATGTCTTAAAAAGCAAATACTTAAATGAGAGACCTTCCAAGGGATGTTAGAAGCTGCTGGTGGGCCACTGAAAGAAGTAACTTTCATATACTGGTGCCTACAGTGCGTGTATTTAAGTCATGTATGAGGAATGTGTTCTTTGCCTAGCTGGAATGCATGACAAAGCAACAGTGGTCACATGCAATAATTATTAACAGGCTACCGACACCTCTCACTTTGACCAGAATAGAAATCTTCCACTTCAGCATGATTCAAACAAGCAAGAGGAAACAGAACCAAACTAGATACAATTTTTTTCCTATCACTGGAGTTTTCTTTACAAGAAATTTGCATTATGATAGGTGAATTTACAGTCGTTCTACTTTTAGGAGTCTTTGTGAAACCATCTCTCTTTAAGGACAAAAGCAGTTTTGCCCACAGGTCTCCAGAGGTCCCCGTGTAGCTGATTTTACATCACAAGGAGATACGCGTCAGTGAAATGCTGCCGTTACTTCACTCTGAGAACGGCACATTTTCCCTTTTTTAGAGAGGACGCATACACTTCCCCACAAAGGGGGAACTTGCAGAGTGGGCACTTGTGAACTTACACAATTTGGGTTAACCCCATCTCCCTCTGGAGTTTGCTGGTGTACTTTAATCGGTTTTATCCGCACATGTCGGCTAAGACAGACGGCAACCCAGCACACCTTGTGACCGGAGTCACTGTGGCAAAAGGCACCAAACCGTACCCCAAAGAGGGAGCGTGCAAATGGTGGGGAATAAAGCAACATTGAGGAAGAGCTGCCTTCTCTACAAAACATCGCAGGATACCACCGAGGCGACCGGTGCGTGGCAGGGCCAGGTTATTCGGCTGAACACTCTCCCTCAGTAGCACAACTCCGCCGGCGACCACAAGACAAGCAGAGCAAGACGGGGTAGAAATCGCGGCGACCGTCACCTTCTGTTAGCTGCCTCCGAGCGAGCGCAGCGCCGCCTGTGCGACCCAGGGCTCCGGGAGGCACTCTCCTTTCCTCTTCCCCTTCTACCTGCGGGGCGGGCTGCGGCAGGGGCAGCTCCGCGCTCCGCTACCGCTACGCGCAGCGGCACCTGGCGCTTCCCCCACCGTCCTCGACGGACCCCCGCCGCTTCCCCCCGGTCCCCACGGAGCGGCCGCGGCACCTACCGGAGGCCGTCATGGTCCGGGGCTGGCGGCAGCGCACCGCGGCGTCCGTCCCGCGGTCACTTCCTCGGCCCGTCCGGAGACCAGCTCCGCAGCCCGCCCCCCGCCCGCCCCGCCGCCGGGCAGCACCGCCCCTGGGGCCGCTCCGAGCGCAGCGCCAGCCCCGACGGCGGCGCCCTCGGGCTTACCGCGACGGCGGCAGGTCCTCACTCGTGCTAACAGGGCACAGGCTGAGCCCCGGCCGTTCCTTCCTGCTCTAGCACTGCTCGTTTTCACTTTCCAGCGCTTTTAAAAATCCTGGTGCTGAAGTGCTGCGGAGCTACCGTTCCAAAGCAAGCGTTTAGGATGACCACTTATGGGATCCCCTGGGATCCCCTCGAATTGTCCCTGTTCCTCCTTCCAGCTAAAGCTGCTCCGGCTCCACCGGGGTTAGCACTGGCCGGAGGGATGGGAACAGAAGAGACTGATACGGTGGAAAGAGAGCAGATGAACGTGAAGTGGTAATAACGAGGAGATGGTACAGCAGTTAAAATCACAGCTGTCAGCCAGGAAAGGTGGAAAACATAAGAATCAGAGAGAACAAGTGATGAACATACCTTGGTGCCCTTAGATTCACCAGCATCCAAATGACTGTGCTCATACTGACAGCAGCAGAAAGGTTCTGTTGGAGCTCAGAATAGGGCTCAACTTAGTTTGTCACTCGGGACAAACCAACAGATTCTGCTTAAATAATTATTTCAGATTATACCCTTGCAAACTTGGATGAAAAACATAAATACAACTCTCTCTCTCTCTATATATATATATAACATATACTATATATACATATAAATGCATATATATATATATACACACATATATACATACATATATATATATGCATTCAGAAATACATTTCTTTGCTGAGAACCAGTGAAGTCTTCATCGCTACACTTTGGCAAAGCAAACACTGATTGCCCTACAATCTGGTTTCCCAGTGAAGAAAAAGTCCCTTGCATGGAGCACACTGTGCACGCAGCTCACTGCCATGAACAGCGACAGTAAAGCACAGCAGTTAGCCAGTCACACACAGTAATGAACCAAGTCTGTTTCCTGCTCGTCCATTCTCTCTCCAAACATAACTAAACTCTCCAGCTACCTCCAAACCTTTCTTTGCCTAAAACTTATTCTAAGCTTGCAAAATAACCATATACTACAGCTGTCTTCCAAAAGCTGACAGTTTCCTCCTACAATAATTATTAGGACAAACAAATTAAAAATCCTGAGGATACAGACTTATGAGGAACTGAAGGTATGCAGAGAAGTAATCAGTATTTCCCCAAATGAATTCTGAGTATGTGCAATGGAATAAAGACCATCTGGGTGCTGGAGAGATTTGCAGTTACAGAATCTACACTTATAAGGGACAAAAATCTACCAGTTGGAAGCTAGGCTCCATCCAATTTTTGGATATCATGGAACAATACTCGTATATTCGTTAACAGAGATAAGTAAAAATAGATGGATAAGCATGTATATGGCTTCATAATTATTGTTCCACAGTTATTGTTATTTCTCTTGTAAATCTGTTTTATCTGTTTAACAAAAAGCAAAAAAAATATCTCAAAACCATCTCTCTGGTGTCAGATTAGGATTTAAATGTGCACTTTGAAACAAGCTTTTTAAATTATTTTCTCCCTTTAAAGCTTTGCAGTGTCATATAAACAGCTAGCAATGCCATCTTCTTGCTCAATGAGAATCCATGGGATTTCTCCATGCGCATCAGTGTCACCTGGGATGCTATTGGATTTAATCAATGTAAAACACAGGAAATCCTTTTAGCCTCTAAAATAAAATCAAAGTGCCTCCCTAAAGTAACTGTCAGTGTGCCGTTTCAGCAAACTTTACAACAACCTCCTCCTGAAAAACCAGATTACAACAGGATGCTTTAGCCCCATAGGAACCAAGAAACGTCAGTCTCACTTCAATGCAAGGAAGAATTTGTGGGTTGGGAAAAAGCAAAAGAAACACCTTATTATCCTACTGAGGAAGAGCCAGGTCATCTCTCTGCAAGTCGGGCTCTCAGTCCTCATTTAAGACTGCAGCTCCATTCACAGCAGCTTGTGCAAAGGTGAACAAATTCCACCACTTTAATTTAAGGAAAACCTGAGCCTTGCTGAACCAGTTCTTCATTAGACATCAGCATGATCTGCACCTTCCACACAGGAAGGAGTGCTACTTAACCCACCCTACAGTATAAGAGCCATTTTGCCATGGACTTTAAGAGCAAGGGTGAGAAATTCATCACATGCTTTCTGTTATTACCTCCAGTTCCCCTATGGGTGATAAGCCAATGGCCTTTTGCTTCCAGTTCTACGATTCCTCTTTTGCCTACCACCAGATTTCCAATACAGCACTGACTAAAGCAGCACTTGACAGGAAGGCGTATCACTTGCTTTTCCCTACTCAGAAGTCTGTCCCACAGAATTCACCACAGAAGTCAGATCATGTAGCAAGTTTAATTGCTAGAGCTGTTGCTCAAAACCAGTTTGTTGATATTAAGGGCAATTTGATTTGTCTGGTAGGGGGACAGGACAGGCTCTGCTCCTGATCCTCAAAGCAAACATATACACGTAACTCCCTAATGTCTGTATTATGGGAAAGATTTTCTCTTGCCTCCCTTTTATGCAGCTAGATATGATCTAATGTATATGCTCAGAAATTCTATAAAGGCAATAGAAGAAAACTTAGCCACACCTTACCTATCCAAATTGCTGGCTTTTAGCTTCACACTGCTGAATACAGCCATTAATTTCCCTAGCTTCTCACAGCAGAATTACTTAAGATAGCAGAACTTCAAATAAAGACAATGTAGTAGCAATAGCTGTACCTCTTTCCTACTGATGCAAAAGGAGGCACACAACCTCTGCTGAGCTTTGCAGATGTGGCTTGCAGCTGCATTTAACAGTCCCAAATAAAGGAAAACCAGGAAAAATAATGGTTCCTGGAAATAGCTTCCTTTCTACACCTCATGCCTGAGTGATTTTATGTATAACATGGGCAGATCAGAATGGGGACATCTGAAAACAAAGTGCAATTATTTAACAGTAAAATAGAATAGCTTTTGTCTCTAAGTGCACACAACAGCACCTTAATAGGATTAAAAAAGCTTACAGTAGTATCTGCCACTATTAAAGGTGCTTTCTTTTTCCCCAACAAGTGTGAGACCATCCAGAAAATGAAACCAGCAAATGAAACCTTCCTACATACAACAAACACTGCCTAAACACGAAAGAGGAACAGAACTCCCATACAGCTAGGCACAGCAGTATTTGAAGAACCTTAGCAACAAAGGGCAAGGCAAGAGAACCATCAAGGCCATTAATGCTACTCACTCCCGCTTATTCAGAGCTAGCAACCCTAACTTAGGACTCCTGGTAAAGAGCTCTCTCTCACTTGCACTCAGCAGGCTTTGTACCATCAGAACAACAACAACAAAAAAGTCCCCAGTACAAAGCAAGAGGAATAAAATACTACATTCAATTTATCAGTAAATACCTTGACACTTACAGACAAAAGAAGCTTCTGTTGAAAAAGAGAACTTTAAGTTAGGAATTTAGCTAATTTAAAGCCACAGCACTATCCAGCAGCTGAATGAAATGTCTTATCAGAGCCCTGAGCACACTAACAAGCCACAGCTGTTCTGATCAGCTCCACCTGTGACTTCCACCCACACCCTTTACTCCCGAAGTCCCAGAGCTCAATTTAAGCCCGAGCCTTGGCATTCAACGTACACTTAGAGGGTTTTTTATTTATTTGTCTTGTTACTACATGTATCCTTTCCTAAACCTTATTTTCCACCTCACCTCCTATGCACCCCTCAGTCCTTCTCATACCTATTGTAGGTTACCTTATTTCTAGTCCTTTCCCTGCTTCCCCTTTATAAATAATTATTTTTGGGCCTAGTGGTACATTTATTTTAGTCCTATCTCCTTTTGCTCCTGTGTATTTCCTAGGTGGACTTCCCTAGGAAGCCGCTGGATCTGCTTCATGTGTCACGATTCTTAGCACTACGGGTGCCCCTACTGCCAGCATACGGCCTTGCACCCTAACGGGTAGGAAGTTCCCTCAGGGAACAGCCTGCTCTTCCTGCTCCTTACCGTTCGTCTCTCCCTTTTTAACGGACTACCACTGGAGAGGGCTGATCTATGGAAGGAAAGGGGATGAATAGAATTTAACTGTGCTGAAATCTCCAACCTGCCAGCGTTATGCGCGTACTTCCGCCCCTCTCCAACATGGCGCCGTACCCTCACCTTGGGGCGTAGCGGAGGCGCCGCGCAGGCCGCCGGCCGCACGGACGTACGTACGTACGTCATGACGTCACCGCCTTGGTGCGCGTGCGTGCAGGCGGCACGTGGCGGCGCAGCATGGCGGAGCGGCGAGCGGTGCCCAGCGACCTCTTCCCCTTCGTGCTCGCCTTCCTGCGCGAGAACCGCTTCGAGGGCGCCGCGCGTGCCTTCGCCAAGGAGGCGGCGGCGGTGAGCGGGGCTGGGGCGGGTGAGGGGAGCGGGGAGCGCCATGTGGCGCGTGTGCCCTGTGCTTGTGGCTAACGCGTGTCCGCGTGTCCCTGCAGAAGGAGCAGGACCCCAACGCCGCCTCGCTGCTGGACATCTTCAGCTACTGGGTGAAGTGAGTGCTGCCCGGGTGGCGGGGGGGGGGGGCGTTTACTCGGGGCTGTTCCCCGGAGCTCCGTCCGTCTGTCTCCCTGTAGGTCTCCTGCCGCCAGGAAAAGGAAGCTCGTGCCCAACGGGCCTCAGGCAAAGCGCACAGCTGCCTCGAGCAGCAGTGAGAGCTCCAGCGAGGAGGAGGACGCGGCCCCGCCTGCCAAGAAGCCAGGTGAGGGGGAGAGGGGCTGCGTTTGGGTGGCAACGTGGCCCTGCTCTGGGTACGACGTGGTGCCTGTGGCTCGGGTGAAGTGATTCTGCTGCTGTCAGAGAGCAGGTTTGTGCTCTGGTCTTAGAACTGTAGAATCACAAAGGCTGGGAGAGACCACTAAGATCATCTACTCTATCAACCCATCCCACTGTGTCCACCAACCATGCCCCTCAGTGCCACATCTCCGTGTTTCTTGAACACCCCCAGGGACAGTGACTCCACCACCTCTCTGGGCAGGCTGTGCCAGTGCACTGCCACTCTTTCTGAGAAGAAGTTTCACCTTAATATCCAACCTGAAACCCCGTGGCACAACTTGAGGCCATTTTCTCTCATCCTGTCATCACTTTTGCCTGAGAGATCTCCCTAGTCCTGATGACTGTGTCGTTTCTGGTACGAGTTAGGATACCATTTGTAGTTCAGCCAAGTGTCAGCCAACGCCCCCAGGTCCTTTTCCTCCATGGAGCTTGCCAGCCACTCTGCCCCAAACCTGTAGCCACGTATGGGGTTCTTGCAATCACTGCTCAGGACCTGTTGCTTGGTTTTTTGAAGCTCATGCAACTGGCCTCAACACATTGATCCAACCCATCCAGATCTCTATGTAGGGCCTTTCTACCCTCAGGCAAATCAACACTTCCTCCCACCTTGGTGTCACCTGCAAACTTATTGAGGATGCACTTAATCCCTCAGTCTTCTCCCTGGCAGCTCTACTGCCTGCGCTTCCCATTTCTGTTCATGATACATTTTCGTTCCTGGTAAGCATGAGCTCCTTATCCAGGTATAAGTTAAAATCTGTAGCACAGCATTGCAGTGGTTCTCTTTGGAAGTCTGTTGTGGTTTACTGTTGAAACTGGAAAGTATGCGACATCGACAGCAATTTCAATGTTCTCTCAGTTTGTGGGAGCGCTTCTTAGGTGGGGTGTTGTTGCTGATAAGTCTGCTCTTAAATATGTGAGTAATAAGGGCTGAATGAATCTAGAACTGTTTTGAATTCTTGTACTGCTCTATGAATGGCAAACAGAAGCCTGGATCAATGTTACAATCTTCAAACGTAGTTTACTGACTTTAATAGGTCATTTTAACATGATATAATACTAATGCAGGATATACGTATGTGGAAAGTGTGATCAACATATTTTTCCCTTACTTGTAACTAAAGCAACAGCTGTAACAAAGCCAAAAGCAGTTCTTCCAAGCAAGAAGGCAAAGAGCAGCAGCGAGGACTCTAGTGATGATTCGGACTCGGAGGAGGAGGAGGAGAAACCAGCAAAGGTCAGCTTTCTTTTCTTGCCTCTTTACTACATGCTAGACAATGATGAATGATAGCAAATTTAACCAGCAAAATTCTCCTTGAAACTCAGCTTGCTTTTCACGAACTGCAAAGCACCTGGACTTCTGGAGATGCACTGTAATAAGATGTTTCTGTAATGGACTGTGTACCACTTAGAGGGATCCTCTGAAAAATTCCTCTCGTGTCTAGCAGCTATTTGTTTCACATCCATGTCTACCCCTGGCTCTTTTCCCAAGACTGTCTGCTTGCTTCTTTTTTTAAAGAGAAAGATTATTTACAGCTTATACATGTGTATAAATAGAGAATTTTCTCTTTTCCTTTTTCACTACTCCAGTGGTCTTGAGAAGCAGAGGCAGGAAAAACAGTGTTGCACTTGAAGAGGCAAACCAGGGTTGCCTCATCAATGTTTTCAGTCTTTGAACTGGCCCGATCCGCAGAGAGAAGAGAACCCAGTGTTAGTCCGAGATCTCCCTCCTTTTGAAAGGGAAGAACTGGAGACTGAAGAGTAAAGAATGTATCCTATGTACTTCTGTGAGGCTTCCCAGAGCAAAACTGGAAGCAAAACCGTTATTCAGAGATTTTCAAACACCAGCTGTTAGGCTGTGAGGTTTCTAGCCATTTAAGCTTCCTGTATGTGTCCCACTTAGAATCATAGAATCACTTATTAGCCTCTGTTTCTTTTCTGTGCTACAAGGACTACTCAGTTTTCTTCCTTTCATTTAGAAAGGCACAAAACCTGCAGCAAAGCCTGCTGTAACCAAAATCCAGCCTCAAAAGAAAGCAGAGAGCTCCAGCTCTGACTCAAGCAGCTCAGATGAGGAGGCACCAAAGAAACAGCCACCAAAGCCAGCAACACCTAAAGCAGGTATCTCCTTGATTGCGTATTGTGAGTCTGCGTGCACAAAAAGCTAGAGGAGTGAGGCATACGTGTTAACATAGTCTGCAAATCTACTGTGTTTGCTATTTCTATTCTAGAGCAGTCTTACTTCCAACATGGAGCATGCGTAGAACTGATTGTAAATGAAATGTCAAGTCATAAAGGCTGTATTATTTGCATAAGTAGCTGAGTCAGCAGCCTTAGTTGCTTATGTAGTGCTTTTATCAGTGTCTTCCCATAAATTGCAGAGCTGGAGAAAGTTGACAGTATTTAGTCTTTGGTCATGGAACTATTAATAAGTTAGAGTGGACATCTTACTGAAAACCATCCCTAAGCTTGAAGAAGAGCAAAAATAAAAAGTTTGCAGTACTTACCATAATGGTTCCTTATCTTTTCCTGTGTTTTTCTGTCTGTTACTTTATGCTGAATGTAATGACTCCTGATTTCTCAGAGCGTATTTTCTAGTATTGCTTTTCACTTGTCCCCAAAGGAAATAAAGCTGCTCAAGCAACCACCAAAGTGGTCAATGGGAAAGCACCAAGCAGCAGCAGCAGCAGTAGCAGCAGTAGTGAAGATTCTGATGAGAAAAAGGCTGCACCAAAAAAGGTAAACTGGACTTGGAAAGAATTTTGAAATGCTGTGGTAATGTAGTAAGACTGGATGTATCTCTGTCTTTCAGGGACTGTGAAACAGATAGAGTAGGGCACAGACTGCATGGAAGCTGAGTAAAGTATTTATGGCTCTTAAGCAGCTATTTCTTTTTTATGGTGGCATTATGCCGTAGAATCATAGAAGGGCTTAGGTTTGAAGGGACCCAAGGGATCATCGAGCTCCAGGCCTCATACCGTGGGCCAGTTGCCACCACCAGATCAGGCTGCCCAGGATCCCATCCAACCTGGCCTCGAACACCTTCAGGAATGGGGTATCCGCAGTTTCTCTGAGCAGTCTGTGCCAGGTCCTCACCACCCTGTGTGTAACATTCCTAGCAGGACATGACCTAACATGTCCTGTCCGTGCCCTGACTTTCCTCTGCTACTTCTACAGGAAAATGTCTCCTTATGTCTTAACCATATTGTAGTCTCCCTTGTATGTTTATTTTTGAATGAATTGTCTGTGCTTAGCTAGCTGTGCTCTTCAGCCAGACGAGCTCCCAGTTAAGGATTTATGCAGCAGAAAAGAACAGCAGTGTGTTGGGGAAGACCATGATGCTCGTGTGTTTCCTGGAACGTGCGTTTGAGCATCTTCATTAATTTTTCTTCCTTTGTGTTCAAAATTTGCTGCCTCTTCAGCGAGACATAGAGATTTGCATCCAACTGTCCACCCAAGTTTTTCCATAGTATGTATTTTTTTAATGTGTATTTCTTTTCATGTTAAGGCTGTTCCCAAGAAAGCTGTGCCCAAACCTGTAGCTGCACAGTCGTGTCCAGGGAAAACCAAACCTGCCAAGGAAAGTTCAAGTAGCGAAGACTCTTCTGACAGTTCAGATGATGAAAAGCCCCCTGCAAAAAAAAAGCCGAAGTCTGGTAAATGCTAAATACTGTTGCTTGTATGTGAGAGAGTACTTCTTGTAGGACAGCAGGACTTAACAGCTGATAGCCATAGGCAAATCTTGCTGCACACAAACTTCTAAGTGATGCTGGTTTCATGAACCAGAAATATAGCAGCTTCTTCCATTTGTGCTTTTGGGGCTAAGCTTAAAATTCAGCCTTGTCTCAGCAAGGGATGGAAAGTGGGGGAGATTCTGACTCTGCTTACTTGTCTGCATATCCACTGTTCAGATGCCCTTTTAAGGTTTCCTGTCTGTCAGGATTTGGGAATTAATTAGCCTGTAATTTGGTTATCTTGTAACTGCATTTTTTAAACTGTTATAATTTTTCCTTGGAGTATCCGGGGCTGTTAAGTTGTGTTCCAGCTGATGGAGTGAATGAGTCTCTGTTCAATAAACTGTAGTGCTCTTAGTATTCCCTTAGAGGGTAGCTAAACTTACAGTAGAGGCAGTGGGTAGCAGTGGAGTAAGTGTAACATTTCAAATTATATGGTGATGTCTTTGTATGTATAGGAGAGGAGTAAGTGGAACCAAGTAGCAGAAGTGATTTATTCTAACTATAACATCTTAGACATGCTGCTTGTGTTATATGGGCATCTGAATGCTGTTTCTCTCCAGGTCAGTACAGTGCTGTACCACCTCCTCAAGCTGTGCAGACAAAGAAAGTCCTTGCCAAGGCTCCAGTGAAAAAGGCTGACAGCAGTGACTCTTCAGACAGTAGTGATGAGGAAGAACAGATGCCTCCAAAGGGAGGAATGGGTATGTTGCGAGCAGAGGAGGCTTCAAAAGAAATGTTATGTGGTGTACTCAGTGTTATGGCAGTCGTTCGGTTTCCATGAAGAAGGCGTATGACAGATCTATGTTACTATTTGCCTCTCTGGAAATTTCTGAGTAATTTGAAGCTATCTCATATAGAACACGGTGCATAACCTCTGTATGTGACTGTGCAGGTTGGATTATTTACACAAGTTGCTTTGAAAAGTCATAGGGATCTTGTTTCACTCGGATGAGCCAGGCCCACGGCTGGAACTGGCCAGGTCCTTGCTTGGCTTCTAGACTGCTGGCTGAATTACTAGTATGCTGAACAGGGAGCTTTCTGGAAAGGTTTGGACCTCAAGACAAAGGTTTTGTGTGGATGCAACGTGTATTAATTTTAGACTTGCTCTTGCAGGCAAAGCAGCAGCAGCTAAAACAGTCGTTACCCCAAAAAACAAAGCTGTGACTGCAAAGAAGGCTGAATCCAGCTCAGACAGTGACTCAGGTAATTCGAGTAATCATCTTGTTTTCTGTTGATGTTTTTGCTGGCTACGTTGGTTTGCCGTGGTGTATCTGTGAAAAACCTTTAGTTTGGGAGCTTAAAATTTCTGCAGTCTCCACGAGTGGTGAAATTGAGAGAGAGCCTGCTGTGCAGAGCATGTCCTGATCATGAGGCACACCAGTGAGACCATGTTGCCAGGTGGGAAGGGTGGGAGCGTCACGCTTCCCCAGGAAGGCTCATGGTTAGTCTTGTGAGCGTCCGTATCTTAAGCTTTTCACTTTGTGTTATCCTGCTGTGGGCTTTGGGAGAAATGTTGAGAATAAAATATAAAAGAAAAAATTACTATCACAGTGCCAAGCTTAATTCTGACCATAAATTCTCAAGTTGCTTTCTAATGCAGCCCAGCATACCACATTTTTCTCCTCGTGTTTAAAGGTCTCCTGATTTATCTCAACATCTCTAATGCTGCAGTAGGATTGTGGGTGATAGCAGCCTGTCTGTCTGCAGACAGCTCGCACTGGGCTGTGTGATCCTTTAAAAGTGCTAGGAGACCTGTGTTTTCTGTTGTCTAGTTCTTCAGAAATGAACAGTGATTTGTTTACTGTTGTGAAGGTGTTCAGAGGGGTTGGAATAGATCAGACGTAGTATTCCAGGTTACTGTCAGAAAGGTGTAATTGTACACAGAAATCTCCAGTCTCATTAGTGGAGCGTTTCTAAGCACGTTTGACATAGAAAGTAGAAAACAGCTCCCGCCCTGTTGCTTCTTCACTGTTCCTCCCTTCTTAATTTTTTGCCTGTTCCTTGATCTTTACTGCTTATTTTCTTAATGTTTCTTTTCCTTGAGTTTGTTTTTGGTGTTATTTGTAATTTCTTTTTCTCCAGTTCCTTATTATTATTGTAAGTTATATATAATAATATATATTAAATCTATAAGTTCTATTTAACAAATATTTATCTGCTTCTTTGTGCACGCATTAATAAATAGCTTAAATTTCTATTAGTGTTCACTTTTCCCAAGAAAAGGTTATTAACTGAAGGAATGTACTACTTTTGTTCAGATTCTAGCTCTGAAGATGAGAAGGGAGGGAGTAAGCCCTCAACTAAGCAACCTGTGATAAAGAATACTACTAAACCAGCAAAAGCAGCTGCCAAGCCTGGACAAGCAAAGAAGGACTCCAGCTCCTCCTCAGACAGCTCAGGTATTGGGATAAGAGAAATAAGAATTAGCGTATGCATGTTGCACTTGTGTAAATCCATGTTTCCAGCCAGGGTGTGAGGTTGTGGTTGAATAGGGATTGCCCACTGCAGTGTTGTTTCAATCAATTAAAGAAGCCTACTGTGACGGCACTGGTTTTGTTAACTTGATGTTGAAGGAATAGGGCTGAGTCTTGAATTCTTATTTCCATTCTAGATTCTGATAGCTCTCACAAGAAGATGCCTGTGAAGCCTGCAGCTAAAACAGCAACCCCTGCAGCAAAGAAGCCACAAGCTACTGCAAAGAAAGCAGAAAGTAGCTCTGATTCAGATAGCTCCAGCAGCTCTGAGGAGGAGAAGAAGAAAACCCCTCCAGCTAAATTAGCTGGCAAAACGAGTAAGCCAGTGTCCAAACCAACCCCGGCGCCCAAAGCAAGCAGTTCTGACTCTGAGAGCTCAAGCAGTGAGGAAGAAAAGAAACCAGCTGTGAAACCAGCCAGCAAATCTACAGGGACAGCAAAAGCAACCGTAGGGAAGAAAGCAGCTGCATCTAGCAGTAGTAGCTCTTCTGATAGTTCCAGCGAAGAGGATGAGAAGCCCAAAAGTTCTGGGAAAGGAGCACAAAACACTTCTCAGACTGCTGCCTCCACTGAGAAAGCAAAATCATCCACGCCAGCAGCCAAGAACCAGAAGTCTAAGCCAGCTGGTGACAGCAGTAGCAGCAGTGAAAGCAGCTCTGAAGAGGAGAAAGGAAAAGCAAATGGAGGTACTGCCTACAGTCTGGAAAGTGGGACTGTCAGTCAATATGTTACAGAGCTAAATATCTCTGGAAGCCTTTCTTAAATGGTATTCAGTCTACTTTCTGTGTCATGTTATATCACCTGGTGCAATACAGAGAGGGAAGAACCGTTTTTTGATTCTTCCTTTTTGTCTACATTATGTATCTCATGGCAATGGAATTTATGATGACATGAAACTCCTGTATAGTTGTTGTTAGCTGCTGTCTGTGCGTTTATTAGTTATTAGTAACAGCTAAGCAGACTGCTGGAGAACCCCCATCTGTATTGTGAATGGATCACCACAGGTGTAGCCCCAGTGCACAGTCTTTTTGTATATACAGGAGGGAAAATGCTTACAGTGAACTGGAGGTGTGCTCAAGTATGTACTGTGCAGCTCCAAGAATTGGCAGATTTTAATTGACAGAACTTTCTCAAATTCACTAAATCATTAATGTACTCAGTTACATAAATTTATGTTCACCCATTTGGATAGATAGGATAGCAAAATCCTTGCTGCTTGGGGTAGCTATTGGTGCCTGTTTTTGGTTTTGGCTTTTTTTGGTAGGATAATGTAGAGATTGATGCGTCTCAAGAATGCATTTTGGGGGAGAGGTGCCGCTGTCTTTTCCCGCATTGCAGTTACTTGAAGTTGTACTATTCTGCATCTAACAGGCTTAGCCAAGAAGAAACAGAAGAGAGAAGATGTTCAGGAGTCAGAGACACCAGACAATAAAAAGGCGAAGAACAAACCTAAAACACCGCATACGGTTCCAAAAGTGAAACGGGTGAGTGAGAGCAAGCTGATTGGCAGGAGAGGCATCTTTGCCTGCTAAAATAATAGGATTCTTCTGTGGGATTTCTTTTTCCTTTAGGCTTGAGCCGTAGCAATTTACTTATTTTTGCCCCTGCCTCAAGCACTTGAATCTTGTCTGGAGAACCCTAGTTAATGCCCATAATGTTGTTCTGGCAAAAGCTGATTGGATGTGCTTGCATGGCAGCATCCCTGTGCTACCTGATCTGAAGAATGGAAAATATAATGGATCTGAGAGATTGTTAAGGTTTTAGGTGACCCGTGCAGGGACAAAGAGGGAAGGAGGCTGTCCCTAAGGGAAGATGTGTGCTAGTACGTGCTTAATGTCTCATTCTTTTTGACAGGCATCTTCTCCGTTCCGACGTGTAAGAGAAGAAGAAATTGAGGTGGACGCTCGTGTTGCTGATAACTCATTTGATGCAAAGGTATGGTGAGGTGGTGCTCAGAGTGCTAACACTTGACCTGTGTGAATATAGGTCTTGAGCAGGTTTTTGGGCAATCATGTGATGGGAACTTCTTCCACCAGGAGGTGCTGTTAGGAGGCACACGAGCACTTGTACATGAGTGCTGGTTGGAGGAGCTCAGGAGGGTATTGTCAGCTCCAGTATTCCTGTACTGGCACTTACTGGATGGGATGAAGGGCAAAGTGTTGCTTCAACTCTCTTGGATATTGACATGAATTTCTTCTTCCTCTCCCTGTTCATCCCTCACAGAAAGGAGCAGCTGGTGACTGGGGTGAGAAGGCTAACAACATCCTGAAATTCACTAAGGGCAAATCTTTTCGCCATGAGAAGACTAAGAAAAAACGAGGCAGCTACTGTGGGGGCACTATATCAACCCAAGTAAATTCAATCAAGTTTGAAAGTGAATGAGAATGTTTCCTTGAAAATCTGTGAACCGTCTGCTCACCAGAATCACTTGATTGGGCACGTGGATTTTATGGACATGAAACCGTCCTGGAATGCAGCCTTCCACAGACCCCTGCGGGGCAGGCAGCTTCAGCATGGGGGTGTGGGAGAATGGTTGGACGATTCCCTCCTTCATTTCTATCTAATATTGGTTTAGGCCCCTGATATGAAACCATCCTTGAGCTGGTGTTAAACACCACTAGGGTGACCTCCAAGACTTAAATTTTCTAGTCTTATTTTAAAAGACTTAAGTAATTCTTTTTTTTTTTGTTCTAGTTTCCTGTCATCTAATAAAAGGGAGAATTTATTTCCCTCTAACCTAACCCACTGTTTCTTTTTCAGCTAGTTTAACTTGGATACCTGTGAAGCTGCAAGTACTGTGACTTGCCTTTGGCTGGTTACACTAAGAGCAACAGCCCATTTGAACACTGTGGCTGTAATCTCCACCCATATCTGACATTTCAAATTCACAGTTGCAGTGTGTCCGGGTTTTTATTTTCTGGTTGCTTCACACTGCAATAAACTCTTACCTTCCTCTTCCCTCAATTCCTATTGAGGGTACTGGCCAGAGTAGTTAAAGAAGGAGAGCAAATTCATCTCAGTAGCTGAGAAATCACGTGGCTTGGAGTTACAAGTTGGCCAAGGTCTTTACTGTATTACTGTGGCACTTTTGGTAAGGCTTACATTGGGAATGTAGCCAGGGAGTGGAGACAGCCTCCATGCAGTCAACAGTTTCTGCTGTCATGTTGGAAGAAGTGTCTTTGGCTCAGCGGGAATGCTTAAGGAAGAGGAGAAAGTGAGGGGTTTTTTTTGTTTGTTTATTTATAGCTTTTTGTAACCCAGCTCTGCTTTTTTGCTGTGATTTGGGTGTTTTTCTCCCCAGAAGCTATGACTGCAGCATGGCACCACTGTTCTCCCTGAGCATATAATGTGCCAGTTTGTGCTTACTCAGCAATGTGCCACACAGATTGATCATAGATGAGATGAATGTAACATTAATGCCTTAAATTGCCTTGGGTTAAATCACTTGCTCTCTTTCAGCTTTTTTCTACTTGTAAAGTACATCTGAAGAAGCAAAATGCCAGTTTCCCATCACCTTGTTGCATATAGTTTGGTGCTGTGTTGCACCACAAGTTGTGTAGTGTGAGTGGAGTCTCAAGTTCAGTAATTACAGCAGAAAGTGAGATTTCATAAGCAACTGAGATGGTCTGAAGGCTTGCTGCTGTTGAGAGGTCTCCCTTTCCCTCCATTAGGTAGATTAAGTTAATTCTAGCCTATGGAGCAGTACGCTGAGCACAGAGCCAGTGTGGGTTGAACGGTGTAGAACATCTGTGGGAAAAGAAGGCAGTAGGCTGTGAGATCTCCTCACCCCATGCCATGACACCACTGCCCCCCCAGAGGCTGTTTCCATGCCCTCCCAGGGGGTTGCCGGTGAGGAGAACCCTGTTGCTGCAGGAAGCCACGGTTGTGTGCAAAGCAACGTCTCATAATTCAGCATTGCTTGCAACTGATGAGCCAACCCCATGTGCGGATGCTGCAACTTGTTTCCATGAGCATTTTCAGGACTTCCCCTTGGGCTTGCACAACTGGGCTGGTTGCTGGATCCTAAGCAGCTGTGCAGAGGGGCCGGAGGGGGGGGGTGGTGGGGGGGCACAGCTATCGCACAGCATTCAACATTGGAGGCCAAAGGAAGGTGGGAAGAGTTTTTACCTGTGCTAGGAATGTGAACAAAACCTTGCTTATTATAGTTTATCATTTTAGTTTGTCATTTGCCCTCTCTTTGAAAACTCACTTTGTAACTGTTGAAAGAAACTTTTTAAAAACCGTTGTGCTTGGGGGTATTTTATGTGTGGGCACTCAAGTGTCTCCGAAAATAAAGATCGCTGCCTTTGTAATCTGTGTGCGTTTGGTGTGGGGTGTGGGAGGGGTTGGGTGCTGTGTCCCAGAGCTGCAGCACCAAGGCTGGCTGCATCTGTTTGCACCCAGTTGTTGTGGCTGGAGTCGGGTGCTCAGCTGGCTCTAACAGGCCTGCAGAAAGGACTGGTGCCTGTGCAGCTGCCTTGTGGGTGCTGCTGCAGCAAGCTTGGAGAGGACAGAAGATAGAAGGTTGTTTACTGATGTCAAGACAAGCTGAGACTGCTTGAGATCCCTTGCACCAGCTCTCCTCCGGTGCTGCTGCCAGATCAACCTTAGGGTGTTTAGCCATGTAAGCTAGGTAGCACCGACTTGTGGCAGTATGAAACAACAGGCGCAGCTGGAAAACGTGGTTACCTATTAAAGGTCTAATTGGTGTTCCCTTTGATGCCTTCCTGCTCTGTGACAGCCTGCGCAGGGTAAGGGAACGCCCTGAAGAGCAGGGCCTGCTGGAGGTCTTGTGCTGCAGTGCTGCTTTTCCCCTCGTGCTGCACCTCCAGGGGAAGCTGGGAGAACAAAAGTGCCGCGCTGGTTGGCACGCTGTGATTACTGCCATCCGTCAGTCAGTCCGTAATGATGTCTGCCTTGGTGGAGCCGCTGCCCTCCATCTCGAACGTGCTGTAGGAGGAGGCGGTGTAACGCCGCCCGCGGTCTCAGCAGCGCACGCAGAATGTCACGGGCCCTACTGGAGGGGAGCTCTGCACTGAGCGGTGCTTTGTGGCACTCCTAAGGAGAGACTGCCTCTGGCAGCTGCAGGGCAGGCTCAGCCTACATCTCTGCTCTGCCGCCGTCCCGGGGTTAACCCGCTTCCCACGAGGTGTTTCAGCTTCGGTGGAGCCGCGATTAACGCCGAACAGGACAGACAGGACGGTCTCCCCTGGGGCGTGCGGTGCCGGGACGGGAGCCCTGCTGCACAGCCACCGCACTGCTCGCGTCCCAGCCCGGGGAGGGCTCCTGGCCCCGCGTGCCCGTGCGGCCGCAGAACCCCCGCGCTGCCCCTTCCCCGCACGCCGCCTCTGCCCACCCTCGGCCGCGGGGGCGGCCCTCCCGGCGCTCCTCCCACCCAACCTGGCGGGGCCGGGGCGTGGCGGAGCGGAGCAGCCCGGGGGCTGGGGTTGGGGTTGGGGCCGCCCCGCCCGCGCCCTCCGCCGGCCGGCATGAAAGGGGAAGGCGGGCGGGTGCTGGTCGCTCTCTTGCCTTCGCTCAGCCGCTCGGGCCGCGGCTCTGTGCAGGTGGGTGCTGGGCCGGGGAGGCTGCGGGAGGAGAGTCTCGGGGGAAGGGGTGCCGTGCCGTGGGTGTCCGAGCGCTCCGCTTGCGGCGGGAGGGATGGGGTGCTGCGGGAGCCCCTCCGCCTTCACGAGGCTGCTGCTGCAGGGCACGAGCCGGGCGCCCGCCTCGCTGTGCGGATCGGAGCCTGGGTACCTTGACGCTTAAGCCTTAGTGCTACTTACTGCATCTTTCTCTCGGGCATCGCGTCTCAGGGGCACCTTTCCTCCCTTCCTTCCTCCTCCTCCAGTCCAGCCCTTGTTGGTGGCAGCTCGGCTAGGTTCCATTCCACCCCTGTTGCATCCTCAGAGCCAAGTAGGCTATTTGAGTGTGCTTTTTTATTTTTTTTTTATTTTTATTTATTTATTTATTTATTTAACGTGAAGGCGTCAATGATTTTACAGAAGATGAGTCTTATCTCCAGCTTCTCTACCTCTGTAATTCTGCTAAACGTGGCCCGACTCGTCTGGCAGGGCTTTATCAGTCCCAGGTGCTTCCTACACAGGTTGCACAACCTCCTGGGATGCTTAATGACTCCTTCCTTTTAATGTGGTGCTCCTCTGCAGCAAGGAGCCGAAATGACAGAGCAGTGCTGGGAAGGCTCTCACTCCTCCCTCCCATCCGTCTGACCTCTCCTCTGAAGCTCTCTGCTCTCCTGT
Organism: Gallus gallus; assembly: GCF_016699485.2. Taxonomy (NCBI): domain Eukaryota; kingdom Metazoa; phylum Chordata; class Aves; order Galliformes; family Phasianidae; genus Gallus; species Gallus gallus. The sequence continues at coordinate 17,546,271 of NC_052537.1, forward strand.
CCCTCTGCTTCCCTCTGCAACCTTGGGAACCTGTTCAACCTGAGCATCCTACAACCCGCTTTTAGCCCAAAGCATGCACGGAGCTGTTATATGCCCTCCTAAGATTTGTGGCTCACGTGAATGTTTGGGAACTGCTCTGGCTGGCCATCCCTGATGCTTTCAAAGAGCCTCATCTCAGCTGCTTCTATGTCTTGCAACCACGTTGCAAACGAAAGGGGAGCCTTCTTGTAAGCCTGCTGGCGCAGCATGCAATGCTTCAGAGCAGACCCTGCTAGGAGGCACTTGGGAAGCCTGTACATATGGAGTGGGAGAACCAATCCCACCAGATGGACGGGATTAGTGTATGGTCAGAGGGAAAGCAAAGGCGTGGTGTTGGGCACCACCGGGTAGCCTGAGTTCTTGGAGCTGTGTGCTTTCAGATGCCCTGACCAACCAACACACAGACTTTAATTTATCCCCCTGGTTGTTAAGGATCATCTGTTCCGTTTGGTGCTGAGGTTCCCTGTTGTGAGCTACAGGCTGCCAACATGCTGCTGGCTCACAGATCCCCACCATGCCCTCGCAGCTTCCTCTGTACCACCTCGATGACCCAGGAATGCTGTTGGAGATGGCCCCAGGTCCTAAAAGTTCTAACGTGATTCAGGACTGTGTCACTCTGTCCTACGTGGAGGAGAATGAGCAGAGCACTTCTGATGCTGTTGTGTAAGTGGTGCAAGGCATCGGTTGCTCTGTTAGCTCGGTTGCTGGTGTGATTCTCCCTCTTCAGCACTGCATCTTCTAGGTTTTCACCACAGATTCCCCAGGGCAGCTCCCACCGGTAACACAATGCTGTCGTGCAGCAGCTGTGCTGCTCTGAGCCACCTGCCTGCATGGGACTTGTGTTTCCATCCATTAGCCTCAACTGAGTGGCTGCCATTGGCATGGTGGTAGCAGACAGTGCTGTTTTCTCTGGATTACACCCAGCAGAGGGGGCAAACTTTGTTTTCCTCTTCTAGGAGTTTAGAGCACACAGGTGAAGATGCCTGTTGGCACTTTGTTAATTCCTGAGAAGTTACAGGGAAAAATACTTCATACTGTGGGCAAGAGCGAGGTGGAGGCTGGAAAGCAGAGGAGGAAATAATAGAGCCCTATGCATTTGGATTTCCCAGTCCCAGGCAGGAACCAGGCAATACAAAATACTGGAGGGGAAGGAGAGGCGTACAGCACAATTTTCTGGCTGTGGGGTCTTTGCTCGTCACCCTCTCTTTGTGGGCATCTGTCTGGACTGCTAGCTGCTGAAGGTTTTAGTGCTTCAGCCCAACACAAATCACCCAAAAGAGAATCATCTGTCTTTAGAGCTGTGGCTGTTGGTTGCTTCAGTTACACTGATAATATATTTCATTAATGTCCAAGTCCTTCCCTATCAAACATAGTGCACAGGGCTAATGTCAGCCTCGGTGGAGGCATCCTGGGCCCTTAGTGATAACTGTGCTGCTTGTGTGGTTTTGCTGAGCGTTTATCATGCAAAGAGAAGGGTGTATTTTGCCTCCTCGCAAACATTTTCCTTTTCTTTCATTGTTATTTCTCACAGTATTCAGCCCATAGCTCAACACTTCCAGACCACAGAAGCAGAGAATCCACCCCCAGCAGGATCACGCTCCAGTGCCCCACAGTTTGGTGGTTTCTTGTTGAAGACCATTTGCTCTCAGCCCAGTGGTGGCTGTGGGAGTTGTGCCCGTGCAGCTGGAGGGCTGAGCTGCACCAGTGCCTGCAGGTGCCTCTCTGGGCACGGGCAGTGCAGAAAGGTGCCCCAGGACCTGCAGCCATGCTGCTGGCTTTGGCCAGCCTGCACCTGCTGGCAGAGGGATGGGATGCTTTTGTTGTAGTGCTTCTCTTGGTTCATATCTTGCTTCACCACATCCCTGTAGCCCCTTTGGGGCTGTCCTACATCCACTTAGGGTTGTTCCCTCTGTAACTCCTTCCCCACCTCCTTTCCCAGCAAGTCTGAACTGGGTCCCCAGGACATGGCTCTGCTTCTGACTGTTCCCAAATAATTATCATGTAATTCTTCTCCCAAAATAATATGAGGTGTGGGTGAGGCGCATTTGCTTCCAGTGATGTAGCAACACCCCTTACACAAGAGAAACGCTGTGTGTTTCACTAAACTGGGAACGGGGTGACAGCTGTAGGAGTGTGACTAAGGGGTGTCAGTGTGCCCTGGGTGTTGCACATTGTCTCTGGGACTGCTTTCTGGGGTTGCTCTCTCTCACTGCATGGATATCCCAGCACCTGCTTCACCTTTCCAGGCCTTTCCACTGATCACCCACAGCTGATCCATCACTGAGGAGGGGGCAGCTCTCCACCCAGACCCATCCTGCACTCCCTGAGGTTGAGGTTTCTCCCTCAGTCTTGCTGAGGTGTGGGCTCTCTCCTGCCCTTTCTGCACCAAGCATGGTGGTTTGCAATGCTAAAGGCAGAGCGTGCTGCCTGGCTGGGCTCTGCATGCCTCCCAGGGAGCGTGCATGGCCACCGAGGGCTCAGAGGCAGGCAGAAATAGAAGTGAAATCCAGCGGTGCTGGTCCTGTAGCGATTACCAGGGATGGAGCAGCAGGTGCCCCAGCTGGTGCTGTGACCCAGCAGGGCACCTCTGATTGCTGCTCTCTGCAGTCAACCCACATGTTCTTGGGCCTGAGTAGCAGACCAGTGCAGAAGAGGCTCTGAATTTCTGGAAAATGCACCTCCTACACCCTAGTATCTGACATTTTTGTTGGTTCTGTGCTTTCTTTCCCTTCTCCTCCCTTTAGAGAACTCCTCACTGCTCCCCTCTCCCACCTTATGAGCTTCTGGATTGCAGCTGCAGTCTCAGTTGTTAGCTGTGCAAGCGTGTGGCTGAGCCTTTCACACTGTATAAATGGCACGTGTCTCTCCTTGCAGTAAAGAAGATGAAGGTATTACCGTGCCCTGCTGCTCTTCTCTTCGTAGTGGCTGCATTCAGCCTGGAGCCGTGCCGCTGTGCCAAGGTGCTGATCATGCCCACCATCGTCTTTGACAGCCACTTGAGAGTCTTCATGCGCGTGGCAGAGGCACTGACTGAGCGGGGCCATGACCCCGTGCTGCTGCTCCACGAGGCTCGGGATGTGGAAGCCCACCTGCCCGCCTTCCGCGTGCAGAGCTACTGGGGCATCTTCAGCACACAGAGCGCAGATGCGTGGGTGCAGGAGAAGATCAAGCGTGTCTTCCAAGGGAAGATGACCTCTCTGGAGATGTTCTCCTTTTTGGAGAAGTACCTGGAAAACTGTGACCTCGTGCTGGGAAACTCTACCCTCCTGCAGAAACTGCGGCAGGAGCACTTTGACCTGCTGCTGGTGGATCCCAATGAGATGTGCGGCTTTATCCTGGCTCACATCCTCAACGTCAAATATGCTGTGATCTCCACTGGCTTCTGGTTTCCAGCAGAGATTGGTGCCACTTCCCCTATTGCCTACGTCCCTGAGTTCAACTCCCTGATGACTGACAGGATGAGCTTCTTTGGTAGGACTTGGAATCTCCTGGTCTACATGATCACTCGTGTGGCCACAAAGCTGGTCATCCTGCCCAAGTTTGAACATCTCATGGAGAAGCATGGGGTGGAGCCCAAGATATCCATGCTAGACCTTGTCCATGGATCAAGCCTCTTCTTCCTCTGTAATGATGTGGTGCTGGACTTTCCCCGGCCAACACTCCCCCATGTCATTTTCACAGGAGGCATCCTTGCTGAGCCTGCAAAGCCTCTTCCAGTGGTAAGTGCAGGAAAGCTTTGAGCCATGGTTGCATATTAACCTGGGGAGATACTTGGTGCAAATCTTCTGTAGAGCTGTGTAAGTGCTGTGAGGCTGTTTTGGTGCCAGCGTGCAGTAAGGAGACTGGGAGCACTGAGAACTGTTGGTCTGCAGGAAGGGTACAGAGTTAAGCTGTCTGCCCCGAAGTAGGAGTCAGCTACGTTGTCAGTGTAAAATGATGTATCCTGTAATGGCAGTGTTGTCTCTGGGAGTAGTTCACAAGTAAATTGTTCCTACATTTTAAGAGGAAGTAGGAAGAGCAATCAGTCTTCATTGCTTCATCACTACCTTAAATTAATCCAGAATTTCTTCCTTAATCCAGTTTCTCACAGGGTATTTCTTCCTACAAGCATGTAGCCTTAAGAACAAATAGGGGAAAGCTGTGTTTATTTTCTCATCAAATTCACTGTGGAGTCCCAAAGTATACAAAACCAAGATATATTGTTCTCTCTTTCATAAGTGCCAGCCCTGAGGAAAACTCCCCAGATGTCCCAGAGGCTTTCCCTGATCTGTACCTCTCTATCCCCAGTAATAAGTTAAGAAGGACAAGCCCATAAAGCCTCCAAATAAAGACAGCATTGGAATGGAGCAGGACCTGTCTCCCATTCCTCACATTGCTTTACCACTTTTACAAACAGTGTGGGGAAATAGGCTTGGATAATAATGCTGAGGAAGTTGGGTTGTCCTGCTGTCCCAACAGATAGACTGAAATAGAGATAAGATTCAAGTTTCACCTGATTAAATGCCTGTGAAGATCTCTGATGGCAGCTTTAGCTGTGACTGTGGATTCCCTTTTTACAGTTAAAAGGAAGAAGTGAGATGAGGTGTTTTGAATCAGAAATCCCCCAAATAAGTATAGCTGCATATTATCCTTTCCCGTGTGACACAGCGTGCAGGTAATGCAATTCATGTAGGATGCTCCAAAAGCTGTGTCAGAGTGACTGCCTTGCAGATCTTGCAAAACGCTAGCTTGGTCCAATCTGGATGCATACACGCCTGCCTTATAAAGAAGGGAGTTGTTTGCTGTGGCATTACTCATGTGCTTCATGGCTTCCAGAGCCCAGGGCACCCAAGGGAAGAGTGATAGAGATAGGTCCGGAGCCCGGTGGTATGTAGCAGCTGACATGGCAGCAGGCAGGTGGGCAAGTTGGTGCCCAGGTTATGGGATGGCAATAGAAGAGAGGCCCTCGGTAGGTCTAGGTGTAGCTTACGGAATTTCCCATCTCTGCAGGAGCTGAGTTATGTAATTAAAGGATTTATTTCTTCATCTGAAACATCATGGTAGAGAGTTCCTTTAATTAGGGCACTGTGGAATTAAGATATGTATTTGAGAGTTAAGAATCTTTGGTGGTCAACCATACTTCCCTTGGCAACTTCAGTACTATTTCTGAAAGCCAGATATGAAGGCCTAACTATAATGAATAGTGTAATCCTCTGCCTCTGAGTCATTGAAGTGCTATCCAGCAAAGCCAAGCTAGTACTTCCTCTTCCCTAACAGTTCTAGCAGTTGTATTGCTCAAAAGGAAACATGGGATTCAAGAGAAGTGGGAAACCAAAACCCCTTATTGAAATCATTATGATTCTTGGCTGCAGGAGGGTTCAGGGCTCTTCTACAGAGGAAGGCTCAAGTCCCTGAAGTACCTGAGGAGGGGCAAACATCCTCGGAGAGTAACGCTAAAATGTGCTTTGTAACTCCTATACACCTATGATACTCAACATTATAGGTTACTACTAGGAAAATATTCTGGTTTAATCACTGTATTTTCTCCTTAAAAGATAAGTTTTTGTGTTCTTTTTGCCCTTCGTATTCTTAGACAATGTGTTTTTTGTCTGTCTACTTCAAGACATATCCTTCATATCCAAAGGCATTCTGAGTAACTTCCCTAAAATGCTTCTAATGGTGAGCTGGTACATGGGGAACCCGAAGGCAGACAGAATCTGTAGTGAGAGATGCCCAGCTCAGCGTAAAGGGGAATGCTTTATTTGCTTCACAGCAGTTGTACTGGCTGATCTCTCCTAGTTCCCTTGCTTCCCTCAGTTAAAAAGAGATGGATTTGGCTTCATCTTTTCCATAGGCTGTTCTCTGCTGGCAGAGGCAGCAGGGGGGAGCAGCCTTTCTCCAGCAAGATTTCCAGGTGTCTGTGTGTGTTTTACCCACAGGATCTGCGTCTCTGGGTGGAAGCAGCAGATGCAGGTGTTGTTGTCGTCTCCTTCGGCATTGGGATCCGAGCTCTTCCCAGTGACCTGGTGGAGAAGATGGCTGGTGCGTTCGCCCGCCTCCCGCAGCGGGTGGTGTGGAGGTGAGGTTAAACTCCTTTTAAGAGTTAAACTCCTTTTAACTCGAGTTGGATGAAAATCACGGTTTCCTTTTCCCTCCCTTGATCTGATTAAATTGGTAATTGCGTGCGTGTCTTTCTTTTCCCATCTTGTTCTTGATCTCACCCTACAGATATTTTGGACAGAAGCCAAGAAACCTGGGTGAGAACACGCTGATGATGGACTGGCTGCCCCAAAATGACCTGCTAGGTAAGGCAAGGCTGTGTGTATGTGTGTGTGTGTGTGCATGTGCATGCACCACTAGCAATGTCCCTGGAGGTTTAGTCCGAACTACAGCAAGATGTACAAGGAAAACAGCACCTGTATAGGTCAAAATCTCTCACTTTTTCCGTGTATCGTCTGTAAATAACACGATCTTCATCTAACACCTGTTTTGAAGCTGCATTTCAGCCTGTATCTCCCACCTCCTCTTGGCTCTGTCCAGCAAGTTTTGGACTGCCAAGATTAATGTTCAATCTCTCTGCTCAGCACGCTTGGCTTTCACTAAGCACACACAAACTGTGTGTCTTGAGGAAGCCACCAATAGCCCTGTTTCGGTGCAGAAGGCACTGACCTGCTGCTGTTTCTCTGCCTGCAGGCCATCCCAATGTGAAAGCCTTTGTCAGCCACTGTGGGATGAATGGAATATTTGAGGCCATTTATCACGGTGTGCCAGTGGTGGGGTTCCCATTCTATGGGGATCAATTTGACATCATGACCAGAGTGCAGGCGAAGGGCATGGGTATCCTCATGGACTGGAAGAGTGTGACAGAAGAGGAGCTTTACCAGGCTGTTGTCACGGTTATCACTGACCCCAGGTAAGGCATTCAGGTGCATCAAGCTCATCCTTGGTGCTGGTTATGTGCAGAGGCTGGTGCCTTTCTGAGATCTGCTGCAGCACTGTGATACAGTGCCCCCACTTCCTAATATGACAGATGCAAACAGTGGTTAAAGTGGCATCCAAGAGCTTATTCTTATTATTTTTTAAAACAGTTGTTAGGAGCCCTCTACTACTGACCTCAGAATAAGTAGCTAAGGTGTTAGCAGATGGCAGGCTGAAGGATTTGGCTGGTCACCAGACGTGACTGGTACTAGATGAGGTATACTGGCACAGGATGCCCTCAGACAGCCATGATCTGCCTGCAGCCACTGAACAGCCCTCCTACCGATGGACTTGAACTGAGGGTGCCTTGCTAACATGCAACATGCTCTCTGCCATCAGAGTGGCTTTCACAGCAAATACGAAGAAAATCATGGAGGAAACGTGCCTCTGACCCTGCATACTGAAGGCACGACTGGATGGATCAGGCCACTTCTCAGCTCTGAAGCCCCCATCAGAACAATAATTTCTCGTCTTCTTCCCTTGCAGCTACAGAAAAGCAGCTAAGCTCATCTCTGCTCTCCACCTGGACACACCAATGCACGCTCTCAACAGGACAGTGTATTGGCTGGAGTACATCCTCCGTCATGACGGGGCACCGTACCTCCGCCCTGCTGTCTACGACCTCTCCTTGTACGAGTACTTCTGCCTGGACATCTTGGCTCTCCTCCTGCTGTGTCTGGCCAGCGTGGGATTTGTCCTCTACAAGTCTGTGGTGTGGTGCAGGAGGAAGGCGGCCAGCCCTGTCTACCAGAATGGCAACTGTGTGAAAGGCCACTTCACAGAACAGAAGAAATTGCAATAGTGGCTCCGTGTGTTCTAGGGCACATCCCTTCACTGTGAAATGAGCTGCTGCCGTGCCAAGAAATGTACGGCACGCAGGCACAGCGGGAGGCGAGAGATGCACTGGTCTGGATGAGAAGAGCCGGGGGGAGGGAGGACTATTGCGAAGGCCGATGTGCACGCCTCTGTGTACTGCACTGGTGGGCGGGGATGTGAATTCAGGCATGGGTGGAAGTACTTGGCCAGGACGCTGGGAGTGGGGCGTGGGTAGGGAGACTTCCAGGGAGGAGCATGAGCTGTTCCCTTCTTATTGCGCGTTGGTTTAGATTGGTGTTGCTCTTCTCTCTTTCTGCATCTCTGTGGTAACTCTGGAGGTAGGAATAGCATTTGGTTTTAGGCTGGTTCTGTTTCTCCTCTGGCTTGTTACCAGGAGCCCCCGAGAGCCAGGATTCCTTCATGCAGGTGAGGACCTGAGCAGAGCTGTGGGCAGGGAAGGGCACTGGAAGTATTGTTCAAGAGAACAAAATTGGTCTGTTTAAAGTTCTGTGGGTAAATATCGTTCTTCCTGCTTCTGTCAACCCTTGGCAATCTTTTTCGTGTTTGAGCTAAATTATTATTTTTTTTAAATAAAGTTATATTCTTTCCTCCATGTAGCAGTGCTCTGGTCTTGGTTTAATGCAAGTCTCTGAGCCTTGTATTTTCCCTTTTTGTCACCACTGCCACTCCTCCACGTACCTCTGGTCCCCTACAGACAGCTGTCAGCAACTTATCTTGGCCTTCTCACAGCTCTCAGGCTGCCTTCTCCGCTCCACCTGTAACACAGCCACACGTGTGGAACCCCCAAACCTGTAGGAGAAGAAGAATTTGTAGCAGATGCGTGTGCCTGGGCCACGGGAAGATCAGCCAGTAGCTCGGGGAGCTGCACACAGGCAATGGGCCATACACAGGCTGTTCATTGAGGTAACCAGCTCTACTCTTTCTGAAGAAAATGTCCCTCTCATTTCAACATGAGCAGACACGCTCTTGTCCCCACCAGGGATGTGGTGTGGAGTGATACTCACGTGTTTTACTCACCCTGGGCTCTGAGGCAAACCCACACCTGGCTGCAGTTGCACAACCTTCCCGCAGCGCTGGCTCACAGCCCTGCTGGTGATGCCCTATGCTGAGATCTCTGCAGAGATGCCATAAGCTGGAGAGTAACCTCACTGCCACGTCTGCCCTTGCTGGCATTTCCAAGCTCTGCTTCTGTCCGCTTTTATGTGTGTTTCTCATTCCAGGTGAGGTGCAGCACAGTGCGTAATTTGGTGAGCAGCGGTTTGGCTGGGCTCCTGGGGTGCCTGGGGTTGGGGCAGTGCCCAGCTCTGACTCGGTGCTTCTCTGACACTTGGCAGTGCTGCCTTCCCTCCCCAGCTCTCAGTGTGCAGTAGGGCTGCAGTAGAGGTTTCAGACATGATTCCTGTCTAGGGTGAGTGAGAACAGGCTGCGGCTATGAGCTGCTGCTCTTCTTCCTGAAATTTCTGACAGCTCCTGGGGTACCCAAGGCTGGTTGTAGGCAGTGGTGGGCTTGGTGACCCATTGGGCTGCTACAAAGCAACACCTACGTGGCTTTGAGATGAGGACATGGAATGCAATTGTTCCCAGTGGGGGAGATGAGAGCAAGGTGAGCTACTATAACAAATAGGGAGTGTGCTTGGGTAGTGGAACTACTGGCTACATGGCACCTTTCTGCCTCCAAGTTTAAATTTCAAGGTTGGTGGGTTTTTTTCTTTGGGGGGCGCGGGGGGGAGGAATATATTGGTGCTAGTTCTGCAGCATGGCTGTAGGCTGTGATGTGGTGGCTTTGTTGTCATCAACAGGGCCACCAGGGCCTGGTGGGGGCTGGAGACCTGCACCCTGTTTTGCTTGTAAGTGAAAGAGTAGGGAGAATCTTACGGCCCAAGGAACCTGTGCAGTTTTACAAAAGCCTGAAGATCATTTTCCAGCTTGTTAGCAATGCTGCCTTCTTGCTGTTTGCAGGTTCAGAAAGAGATTCAAGGCAGTAAAATAAAAATATGGTACCACCAGCACGTTGTCTGCTACCAGCCATGTCCTTAAGCTCTTCATGACTGCTGTCACCTCCAAATGTACAGCAGTCAGGAAGCATGTTCAGCCAGGGAGTTGAAATATGCACATGAAAAGACATTTCAATAACTCAGTGAGAAAGCTACTTTTAATGAAGTAAAGCACAAACCCCTGCACAAGGATCTCATGAGCGGGCAGTGGCCATTCAGAATGTTCTTTGAGTCATGGATTGGTTCTTTGCAGGTATTTGGATTTATCTGTCAAAGATGAGGACTCCTCTAGCTTTTCAGCTTTATTCCTAACTTCCTTAACCCTCCTGTGTTCCTGCTAAAGGCACAGCTTTCTCTGTTTGCGTTTCTCCACATTAATCCTTCAGTGCTGGATACAGAGGGAAAGTATAACACTGCTTTCAGCTGGTTATTAAGTTCAATTACCAATAATGAGCAGCCTGTCACATACACAGGCAGGGCCAAAACCTGTGCTGCGAAAGGGATGGGATGAGCTCTGTCCATCAGGCAGCCCTGATTCCTCCTCTCTGGATGTGGTTTTTCTTGGCTGCCATACACAGGGGCACCAAGCAGGCAACAAATCCTCCCCACCATTTTTTTCCCTCCTCGAGGAGAAGTAGGACATGACTCAATACTTCTCCAAAGCTGAGGCCTGTGCTGCCTTCACCCACTGCTGCTGGTTCACAGGGAGCCCAGCTGGAGTGCTGGCAGTCTCACCTATGCCCACAAACCCCTGCCAGGGCTCTGTGGGCAGGCAGGCACAGGGAAAACACTTTTGAGGCTTTTTGAATTTATCCAGCCCTATGGGGAACCTGCCCTGTGCTGGGGCAGGTGGTCCTGCGAGCCCAGCAGGACTTGCTTGTAGGCACCCTGGGTCTGCAAATGAGTGTTTCCAGGGTCAGGCTCTGGGCTGGGGACAGGCAGGTGTGAAGGAGCACAGCAGGATTTGCAAGCAGCTCGTGAGGTACTGCTAATCAGTCCCAGTGCTTTGTACGCAGGAGGGTCCTGGTGTGTCCTCCGTGTCAGCATCCCAACAGGAGAGCCTGTCCTCAGCCCACAGCGACCACGTCAGCCCCTCAGCTGGTTTTTCCAGTCTGGGAAGGTGATGGCACCAAACTGTGTCAACAAAATTTGGCTAATAAGGGGGAGCCGTCTCCCTCTGCAGGCAAGTGTGAAATCACAGCGGCTGTGGGAGGAAAGCGTCCAGGATGGCTCCTTGAAGGCTCCAACGTTTTGACTCATCCTGCCATTAAATGGCAGTGTACAAAGAGCAAGGGATGAGGGAGTTTCCTTGTACCTGTGTGCCAGCAAGCCTTCCCTTTGGCTTGTGTGGGAGCCTGGGCACAGCCCAGTGCCAGCCACTTGCTCACCACGGACAGGATCTGCCTATGGGCCCCTCCCTGGTTGTCCATATGCCCTTCGTTGATCCTCTTGAGGATATGGCAGTGCCTCCCTTTCCCCAGTACAGCTATTTACAGCTATCTTATCAGCCCCGAGAAGCTCTCCTCCAGGATCACAGACTCCCTCAGCACAGAGGGCAGAGTTCTCCTTCCTTCAATCAATTCGTGGCTCTTGCTGTGCCCATTTGGCCAGGCCTGGGAAGCAGCTGTGCAAGCAGCAGGTGTGGGTGTGTGGAGGAGAATGGCCCAGAGAGAGTGGGACCCTGAGAAGCACCGAGCTGCATTCCCCAGCCTGGAGTGATGCACTGAGCCCATGCTCTGTGGGTGTCTGCTCCTAGCAGTGCCTGTTTGGGGATCAAAGCCATAAGGAGCACTGCACAGCAGGGCTTGCCCACCTTCAGCAGCACTCCTGATGCCTGTAGGCAGCCCATGGGAGGTTCTCACATCAGTGCAAAGTTCCCAAACATAATTCACTTGAGGAGGGAGGTTTCCGTGGAGGTTCCAGCTGGATTCCAGTAGTGGGACTATGGCTGCATCATAGGGACTGGGGTGCTTTGGGTCACGGCAGTACCGCTCATCTCAGCTAACGCCCCTGGTGTCAGCTCCAAAATGAAGTGCTGCACTCCCCAGCAGTGCCATCCCTCACACACAGAGGACCAGCCAGGATGGTGAGGGAGGCATGGAGCCAACACCAGTTCTGACACAACGGGAAGCTGCCAGCAGCAGGCATGGAGGTACGGAGTTCCTCCACAGCAGGCATGCAGCAACAGCCTACAGGGGGTTTCCAAGCCTACATCCAAGCAACGGTGTGATAGAGAAACACCATGTTCCTTTCTGGATGGGGGAACCGTGCTGTAATAGCTACAGAGGTTTTTGCTCCTTGTTCTTTCTAACTTTGTCCCTCCATCCATTCCCTCTCATCCTCCTCACCAAAAGTGGCATCATCAAACCAGCTGCCACATTTGTTTAAGCTGAAGCAAATTCCTGGGAAGCCCCTTCCTGTGGCTGCTGAGTCACAGGCACAGACATTACTTAGATTGTGGATTTAACTGTTCAGTTATCTGGGTATTTAGCCTCAGAATAATAAAGAGAAGAAATTAGAGCCTTTGTTGTCCCTGAAACGTCAGAATAAGGCTGCTCTCACGCTTCCCACCCCTCCTCCAGCTGAACCTGCTTACCCCCAGCAAGGCCACTCCACTGCTGCAATTAGAGATTCCAGGTGGGGTGCAGCTGGGGTTGCTCCCTTCTTGGCCTCTTGCAAGCAGCCTTAGCAGTAATAGTTACAGCTGCGTGGTGATCCTCTGAAGGAGAAATTCTGAATTATTACTTAACAGGAGACCTTCGCATCAGAATTGGAATAGTGCTGCTGTTATCCAATCCCTCTCTCCTCCCGTAAGGTAGGCTGTTACGAGGTTGAAGTATGCTTTGATGTAAAACTCACTAACATCCGATAGAAGCTTTGCAGTGTAGAGATTGCTTCTGTCATTGGAAGTCCTGGAAAACCAGAGTGACAGTTGTGTAGAGGTAATTGTGCCCAAGGGGGTGTGTGGAATCAATTAACAGTACTTTAAAGAAAACAAGATAGCTTTTTTGTATGTATCAAATCAGAGAATGAGGAAGCTTGAAGGACTCAGGGAAAGCAAAGCCTCAGTAGGTGTGTAATCTTAATGGGTACGTATCCAATGTCCATTGTTTGAAAAGTGGATCAAGAGTTGAAATACATAGATGAACTTTAGTTGAAAGCACCACAGGTTAAACTGCGCATCTCAGCAAAACATGAGTTGGGCAGAGCCTTCAGCTGTAGTTCTGCTTTTGAGCCCTTTGTGCCATGCCCTGGGTGGCACGGTCTCAGTTCAAGCAGGGGCAGTGCAGGATTTTGGGCTCTGGCCAGGGAAATGTCTTGATGGTAGGAGAATGGTAAAGTAGACAGGGGCTGGCAGCGCCGTGGGCCAGGTCTGGCTGTGTGAGTGATACAGAGGAATACTCTGTTCAGCTCTGCCAAGAAGAAGGTTTTGTGTTTAGTGTTTGAGAATGCAAGGCACGCACTGTAAACAATATAGGCAACCGGTCACAAGGCGATTTGGTTAATTAGCCTGTCGTTGTGATGTAGTTCATTCTACTCTTTTCATCCAGAACACGCACAGTGCTTTAAACAAAATCTGAACGTCAAGTCTTCCTAACGAGCAGTTCAGAAAACACAGCTGATGCATTCCTGAATTCCTTCAGCTCAGCCTCTGTTCTGAGACTTCTGCAGTGAGGGTGCAGCTGACCGCGTTGCTTAAAGGATGCTAACAGTCTTGATCAGGAGTCCTTCAACAGGACTTCTGGCTCATGAGCCCGTCCCATTTCTAAGGCAGCCAGACCTGCCTGGTGTCCTCCCGCCTTTGAATTTCCAGCTGTGAAAACTTCATAGTGATGAATTAAACTGACCAACTTTCTGGTAATCTGAAGCTCTCTGGATTCTGAATATGCGTTCCGCTGTTGTTTTCAGAAGGAAGTGTAAAAGCACAGCAGCTACAGGCAAAATCTCACTGGCTCACTCAGTTCACTTCTCTTATTCTCTATTCACAAGTACCACCAAGACCACCGGCAGGTTTTAAAGAGAAAGTTGTGTAGATGGTACCTGCTACCATGCCGCCAGGAGGAGCACTCCTGTGAGATGATTTTCTGAGTCAGTGTTTCATATGAGATTTGTAACCTGTAAGCCTTAACTCGGAGCTGAGAAGCTGCTCTGATAGCATTTGTGCGGAGAGCGACTGCAGATGATGGCATCTTTAGGTTAAGTGATGCCACCATCACTTTTGTTTAACCCTTATGGGATCAGCTATTCTTTACGTTAATTTTGGAGTGCTCTGCAGTGGTAGGAGTAACTAGGTCAGGGAACAAGAAATAACTTGGAGCACTTGTAAAGACTCCAAATGGTGCCTTCTGCTGAACCTCCTCCTCCCATTCAGTGGATCTGTGCTGTTTTGTCCTGCTAGGGCAGCACTCGGGCACAGCAGGGGGAGGCAGTCCAGCCCAGCATGTTCCCCACCACAGTTTTTTGGAGAACTTAGGCTAGTTCTCCACAAAACTGTTCTCAGATCTCCAACCTTTATTGTTATTGTGCACATCCTTCAGAAAGTCCTTGCCAAAACAGCACGCAGTGAGGCTTATCTGCAGATCTGAGGGCTACCTGTTACAGTGGCCTGTTGTCATAGGAAGGAGACCTTTAGGCTGAGCTGTGTCTCGTACTGCCTGCCAGTTGGCACCATGCAGGGTGCTGCAGGGAAAGACCACTTCCTCTGTTACTGTGCAGAAGCTGTATGAGCCTCTCACTGTATCAGCCCGTTTGGGTGACTTGTGAGGAAATGCCACCAGCAAGAGATTGGGGAAGCAGGGCAGACAGGGTCTGCTCACAGGGAGCGGGGATCCTCTCCTCTCCCTGGGCCTGAGGTCCCTGCTGCTCCCGGGGGAGAAGAGTTGAGGAAGGAGCAGCCTCCTGCCTGCCCTTGCTTGCCGTGCCTCCCTATACATTCCTGGGCTTTTGCTCCCCTCTAACGGCCAAAGAGGACCTTGTTGCAGACAATGCTCTCATGGGCTCTGGTGCCGAGATACCCACGTGCTAGATCGGAGCTGCAGGTGGACTCATTTCACATCAGCATTGCAGGGTTATGTGGGCATCAGCTGAATGTTAGCCTTACTCCCAGGGTGATTCCTCCAGCACCTTCTGTCACTGTGGCCTGTGGAAGGGTGGAAGGATGGCAGGATCAAACTGATGACGGAGAAGACATTAGATTAGAGGGTGCAGTCTGCAGCTCAAGCTGCTTTTCTAACAGGTGGGAGGACCTAGACAAGGAAGACAGACTGTAGGAGCAGCACTGAGAAAAATAGAGGCTTGGCACCAATGTCCTACTTTCTGGGAGCTGGGATGACAGCACAAAGCAATTAAATCTGTTGGGTTGAGACTGTTTCCAGCTAATAAATACTAATATCCAGTCCTGCCACTCTTATGCAAATAGTTTTATTGCTGGTTTTAATCCTTGGCAGAAAGCAGAAGTGTTGGTTGTTTGGAGATCTCTGGCCCTTAGCTGAATTAGTACCATTTCATACTATATTCAATAAGCACCTCAAGTCTTTGCATCTTGAATGTAATCACACAACATGTGTGGGACTACCTAGACTTCAGTAAAGACTTTGACTCTGTTTCCCACAGTATTCCTGGAGAAGTGGGTGTACCCATGGCTTGGACAGGTAAAAAAATTGGCTGGAAAGTCAGGCCCAGATTGTGGTAGTGAATGGAGTTAAATCCAGCTGGCAGCCGGTCATAAGTTGTGGTCCCCAGGTATAAGTACTGGGGCCAGCGCTGTTTAATATTTTTATTGATGATCTGGACAAGGGGATTGAGTGCACCCTCAGTAAGTTTGCAGATGACACCAGGTTGGGATGTGTCCATCTGCCCGGGAGTAGGAAGGCCCCACAGGAGGGATCTGGATAGGCTGGATCAATGGGCTGAGGCCAGTTGTATGAGCTTCAGCAAAACCAAGTGTCGGGTCCTGCACTTTGGTCAAAGCAACCCCACGTGATGCTACAGGCTTGGGGCAGAGTGGCTATCAAGCTGCTCAGAGGAAAAGGAGTGCTACTTGGGAGTGCTAATTGGCAGCTGGCTGAACATGAGCCAGCAGTGTGCCCAGGTGGCCTTCTTGGCATCCTGTCTTGTATCAGAAAGAGTGTAGGTGATCATATCACTGTACTCAGCTCTGGTGAGGCCATGCCGCAGGAACTGTTTTGGGTCCCTCACTACAAAGAAAGACACTGAGGCCCTGGAGCAGGTTCAGAGAAGGAAACTGCAGAGGGAACTGCGATTGATCAATCTGCAGAAGAGGAGGCTCAGGAGAGACCTTATTATTCTCTGTAGCTCCCTGAAAAGAGGTTGTGGCGAGGTGGGAGTTGGTCTTTTCTCCCACATAACAGTGATAGGATGAGAGGGTATGGCCTGAAGTTGTGCCAGGGGAGGCTCAGGTTGGATGTTAAGAAAAAACTTCAGAAAGAGTGGTAATGTGCAGGAACAGGCTGCCCAGGGAAGTGGTGGAGTCACCATCCCCAGGGGTATTCAAGAAACATGGAGATGTGGCACTGAGGGACATAGTTAGTGGGCATGGTGGTGATTAGTTGACGGACTAGGTGATCTTAGAGGTCTTCTCCAACCTTAATGATTTTATGGTTACTGAAACGTACAACAAGACCGGATTTGGTAATGTCCCCTCTTCAGCTCAAAGGCAAACTGCTTTAGAAATGAACCGCCGCATCACCCACACTCCACTAAAGTTGGCTGAGATCACTGCTGTCAGAGGGAAAAAGATGGCAACACCCAACCCAGGCAGCTTCTTGGAGTGGCCCAAGTGGAGCAGGAAATGCAAGGGCTGAAGGGGTTGCAGTGTGTTGATGCACAGTGTTCTCTGCTGTGTCCTTTCGGGTCAGGCAAGAAGTTTTCTTTTCTGTGGAAACCGTAACATTGCCTTCTTCAACAAATAAATAAAAATTAGTAGATTTTGACTAGGGCTGCTAACGATTGGAGTGCAGGGCAACTGAGCAGAGAGTTGCAGTTTGGTAATGCCAAGGGCACAAAGAGGAGAAGGAAGGTAAGAGAGCATGGGGGTGAGAGGGGATGAGACTCTACGATGGGTGTTTTCCTTCGGGGTATGACAAAACCACTGCTGATCAGAAACCTGTAAGCTGGCTTTCCTGAAATAACCTGCAAGTCCTTTGGAAAGAGGGGAGTGAGTCAGGGTGGTGAAAAATGAACCGGGGGATTTTCATTCTTGTGCCAGGCTCTTTCTGCCCAAAAGAACAGAGAGCAAATGTCTCATCCGGACAAATGTTTGCCCCCTCTGAGAAGAAGCGGCTGTGGTTATTTTTCTACCCTGTTTTGAACCTTCCTGTAGAAAAGACTGGCTTTTCTGCCCAGCTGTTCTCTAGATGTTACAGGCACCTCCCTGTCGAAGTAGGCTTGAAGACTCTCAACAAAAGCCATTGTGGTTTGTGCCTTGTAAGGAAAGGCAGAATCTTTCCTACTACTTTATTTATGAGCCTTGATTGGAGGTGAAATGATTCTCATCTTACCTTGGAGTTTCCAGCTCAGGGAACCAGGAAGGTGGCGTTCAGCTCTGGTCTACTGAGTTTGATAGGTGGGCAGGTGGCAGTGGCTGGGACTGAGTGACCAGCAAGAAGCAAATCCTTTAACAGACCCACCTGTTGGCCTCCCTGATGCACGAGTTTCGTTCTCATATCTCCATGAGTTAGAAGCAAGACCTGAGCCTCTTTTTAACTGAGCAAGTTTTCACAGGTGCTCTGTTATCTGAAGTCCACTTCCAGCCACGGTAATGATGATCTCTTAATTGAGAAGAGACAAGAAGCAAGCAGTTGTCACACGGGCAGGGAAGGAGAGGAAGAGGTGGTGTTAACAACAGAGAGGAGATGAGTGCCTGTATGTTAGAGCACATGGTTGTCCAAGATGCTGGTTGTCCAAGCACTGATCAAGTGCTGCTCTTTCCTGTTACTGGCTTTCCCCCAGGGCATGAGGACACGAGCAGAAGTTGATGACAACAGCTGGGCAGGGAGCAGCTGCCTCCAGTGCCCTGACCTCTGCAGCACAGCAGCATTATGCAGCTAACAGCAGCTAACTGCGGTGATTTAGAAACAGCAGCTCTTGAAAGCAAGAAACAGCTGATAAGAAGAACTGATTTTGGCTGCGTTTCTGGGCAGACAAATCCTGGATTGTGGATTTGCACTGTGGGTGCAACAGGTTGAAGTTTAGCAAGCCCTGCATTGCACAGATGTAACCTGCCTTTACACCTGCTGTGCAAATGCTCAGTCTTGGCAACCTAGTGCTTTTAAATGATGTTTCAGTTTTCAGGCAGTGGCCTAAGAAACTGTGAAGACTTCGAGTGTCTGGCGGAGAGAAGAGAGCTCAGGTTCCCTGGAGCTCCGTGTCTGTGCGGTGTTCAGCTGCAAGTGCCACCAGTGGGGTGTGCGCGTGGCACAGAGCTGAGTGCCCGCTGGCCACCCCAGTGACGCGTGTCCAGGTGGAAGTCTGGGGTGGGACGCGGGAGCCTGAAGGAGCGGAGTCTGAAGGCACAGCGAGGCGTGCTGTGTTCGGCACATCACGGCCACGAACCCCGAAACCTAACTGCAGACCGCAGGCCGGGGGCTGCCGGCAGCGAGTGCCCCGCTCCGCTCCGCCGAGCAGCCCCGGGCGACCACGGCCGGGCGGGGGCGGTCCCGGGGCGGTGCCGGGGATCGGCTCGGCGCGGACGGCTGCGGGACCGTGCGGTGCGGTGCGGTGCGGTGCTGGGCTTTACCCCGTCGGCGCTGGAGGACATGGAGCAGAGCTTCAACGAGCGGGAGGCGATCCGGTGGATGCGGGAGAACTGGTGAGCGCCGGGCGCGACGCCGTGGGGGACGGGCGGGGGCTGAGGCGCATCTCGGCGGCCGTGCGGGGATGAGGCAGAGCGGCTGGGGCTGGTGGGAGGGCTGGAAGGAGAAAGTGAGAGTGGAGAACTCACTTTACCCACTTACGCATTCACACAGAAGCCAGCTGAACAATAAAGAAATAGACCGAGCTCAGTTACATCTTGTTCTGAAACTTTCTCCACCTTTTGGAGAGCAAGGGGCAGGTCTCACTTGCTTTTCTCCTTGCTGCCCACAGTTTTCTAGCCCTCGTAACACCTTTAATAAATGCACCTCTTCAGTATTTCCCTTCATTGCAAGGGAAACCCCAACAAGTCGCTTTCTTTCTTCCAGCATGTAATTGGTTTGCTGTAGTTTCCTCAGATCCTCTCCACGTTATGCTCTGGCTTCCTATTGCTTTTCAGTTTCTGGGGCGAAGATTTGGCTCTTACCTAAACGATTTGGAGGCAAGAAGATGGCTTTCCCTTTACCCGAGGTGTTCTCAACTCTCAGTGACTAGGAGTGCTAATTGCTACCTTGTTTCTAGCAGAGTTTGGCTCTTGTGCAATTTTGTATTTCAGAGAGCACAGACCATTCTGTTCCGAGCACCAGGAGAAAAGGGCGCTGTTCTCTGCCAGGGGAAGCCTTTCTAACTTCTTTTTTCACTTTTACATGTGATGACTCCCAACCATGCAGAGCCTGGTGCAGCTGCGGCTCGGGGGGAGACCTGTGTGGGGCTGGGAAGGGCTGGAAGGGCAGAACGGCAGCCCGGCCCCTTCACCGGAGCCCGACACGCTGCTGAGGCTGAAGTCAGGTCACTCCGCAGCTTACTTAAACGGCTGCTTATGCTCCAGTAATGCCTGAGGCCGAACCAGGTGGTGCTTTCCTCTTCATCCTTGCCCCCGTGTAACGATTGCAGGGTTAGCTCCCGCAGGCATACCCCAGCTCTTTGATAAGGACTGGCTTTTAAAGAGGCTTGATTATGTAATGGCTCCTGGAGTAGCTGCAACTCTCGTTTGCTCTCCTGCACTTTGTTGGCCAGCAGCTGGGAGGTGGAGCAGGGCCCTCTGCAGTGCCTGGGGTTGCCTGCTCGGAGATCTCCATTCCATTGAGCTCAGCAGAGCAGCAGAACCCTCATCCTGGGGCACCAAGCTGCCAAACCCGCTCCTGCAGGGTAGCTGAGGGCTCGGTTTTGTACTGGGCCATTGGAATCAGCCGCTCACACTGTGTGTGGGAGCTGGGCTCTTAAGGCTGTGTTTCAGCTCCAGGTCCTCTGCTCTGCTTGGTTCTCTTCCCACTGCTTTTTCATCCCACTGCACAGTGGAGCCCGCAGGGGGACAGCCCTGCTCAGCCTCTGCACTGCAACTGGTTCCTTTGCACAACGCACAGGTCCACAAAGGAACAAAACACATCAGCCCGTCTGCTCAGGATCCTGCTTGCAGGTTGTCGTGTCCTTGTCCTGTGAGGTGCTGCAGGGGCCTGCCTGGTGAAACAGCTCCTGTTCTCCTCTGTGATCCCAGGATTTCTCCTCGCTCACTGCCAGGAGATGCTTTCTGTGACCAAACCCAACCCTAACACAAGGATGGGCCACGTTTTATTCTTTTATTTTTTTGCTGAGAGCTCTGCTGGGGCCATAGAACTCCATTGCAAAGAGGAGCTCAGCTTGGCTCTTTCCCTGACTGCTCCTCCTCTTCTTGCAGGCATAAGTCCTTCCTTTTTGCTGTAGCTTATGTGATTCTCATCTTTGGAGGCCAATATTTAATGAAGGAGAAGAGAGGCTACAAGCTGCGCATGCCGCTGGCCCTCTGGTCCCTGGGGCTGGCCTTGTTCAGGTAAGAACTCTCAGCCTGGCACTACCTGACAAGTTCTAGCTCTGGTTTGTTTATTTATTTTATTTTGCCATGCAAGATATAAAGATTGATCTAGAATACTTGGTTTTAAACAGTCTACTAGTCTTTTGGTACTGGTTTCCTACAGTGACCATGAGAAAGCTGCAGTCCGTGCTCTGTAGTTAAGTAAGTAGACTTCATATTGCCAACATTGCCCTCATCTCCATACGTCTTGAGCCTGGCAGGGAAGCACAAAGCAAGCCTGCTGTCTTGCTAGGCACTGACTGTAGAGGAACACCTCTCCCTCGGAGCACAGGTTGGCTTGGAATGACTGCTCATGATCTGTTTGGAGATGTCATGAAATGTGCAAGCTGATAGCAAAGAAGCTTTCTGAGGGTGGACTGGACACAGCTTTCAGATCTCCTCCGGTTTTCTTGCAGTGCCATTGGGACCTATCGCACCTGGAAGCACATGGTCTCCATTCTGACTACTATGGGATTTAAACAATCAGTGTGCAATCAAATCTTTTATGTCGACCCCATCTGCAGGCTTTGGGTCTATTTATTTACACTGAGCAAAGTCCTGGAACTGGGTGAGTCTGAAACCTCTCCTTTTGCAGTGTGTTTGGAACTCTTTGCTTTAACAAGCATGCTTTTCTTCCCAAGTTTGTCAGAGAACAGGACTGTTTTGCCTTGCACATCACTTACTTTGCTTGCTTCCTGTTTCTCAACCTAGATGATGCGTTGTCTCTCTGCAGGGGTACAGCCTGATGTTCTTGCACTGGTTTCACCCTCTTGAGCCAATAGTCTGTTCTGCAGTGGGAAGACAGCAGCAGATGAGGGAGTGCTGGGGCACTTGTGCAGCCCCATGGGGTTTTCTCGCATCAAACCTGCAAGAGCTTTCTTTCCTAGAGCAGGAGCCTGTTGGAGAGTTTGTGGCAAGGCTTTCATTGGCAAGTGTACTTGCAGCAACACACAGAGGGGTTGAAGGTGTCAGTAGGAAGTTTATTCCTTGTGACCCACAGGTGTCTATATGGGCAAATTCGACATGAAGCTAGTCTTGGTGGGCTGAAGGCAGGTAATGGCTTTAGCATTACAGCTCTTTCATTCTGTCTCACCTGGAGGCTTGCATAACTTCTGTGATTTGCCTGACTGATGATGCACCTCTCCTCTAACCTAGGTGATACCGTGTTCATTGTTCTCCGGAAACAGAAGCTCATATTCCTTCACTGGTACCACCACATGCTCACACTCATCTATAGCTGGTACTGCTACAAGGAGATGTTGTCTGGTGGCAGCTGGTTCATCACCATAAACCTCACTATCCATACGGCCATGTACTCCTACTACACGGTACGAGCAGCGGGCTTTCGGTTACCCCGCTGGATTGCCATGGCAATCACCTTGTCACAGATTCTGCAGATGGCCGTATGTATAATATTGTGCATCTTGCTCATCTTCTGGAGGGAGGATGAGGTCTGCCTTTTCACTTGGCCTGGCGTTTCCTTTTCATTCCTAATGTACCTCAGTTATTTGGTGCTCTTCTGTAACTTCTTCTCCAAGTCTTACCTGATGAGCACTCAGAAATTGAAGGGAGAGTAAAACTGGGGAGGGAGGAGGAGGCTGGGAGGGAGGGAGGCAGGTGAGGGAAAGGGGAACTTTTCATTTCTGGGTGGAGCTCGGGCACCCGATGGGATGCGGGGTGATGAGAGTCCCTGTGGAGGAAAGTCTTCCAGGTAAATTCGTGCATTGGCCTTTGGCAAGGCTCCCTCCCAGGGGGGACTCACCAGAGTAAGGCATGAATTGCCATGTGCAATGCAAGGAGGAGGGAGGCAGTCAGAGCTGGGGACTCCTTTAGTCCAGCTCCTGGCCCATATGATGCTGTGTAGTTTTCGGCTCACTCTGTCAAAGTAGAGAGGGAAGGAGCTGTGCTCTAGCTCATCTGCTGTCCTTGGCTCTGTTGGTGATGAAGACCCCCCTCTGCTGATACAAGGAAAGCAGTGAGTGGCTGCAAGTCTTCCCTCCCCAACTGTTTGCAGAGCACAGAACATACAGCTGAGAAGCAATGCAGACCTCTGAGCTAAGCCCAGACATTAAGCCTTACCCAATCTGCTGTAAATGCTCAGCATGCTGACACAGGTTCAAACATCACCTCCCATCAGGCTGCACCCAGAGTCACACAATGAATCACACAAATGTTAGTGGCTATTACCATGAGAGCACTGAGCAGGCTGACTGGGACAGCTGCTGCCTGGGCTCTGAGCAGGACCAGGTGCTGCTGTGGGCCCTGCCAAGGGACAGCCCCACGGGTGGGAAGAGGAAGGGTCTGAAAACTCCTATCTGGGTGCACTGGAAATGGTAATGGTGATGCCTGAAAATGACTAAAATAAACACTGTTGTGTGCGGGTTTGTTTATTTGATGCCTTTGTTCTGAGTGCTGGGGGAAGCATTAATTTCTCCCTGCATCCTGCCTGCATGGCCACACCACGCCACCACTGCTGGGCTCCGTCTCTCCGTGGGGCATTTCCACCGCTGCCTGCAGCTCCCCAGATCCCTCCCCACCTCGTGGCCCTCTGCCCCCCACACAGCTGCCTTCGCTGTGCAAGGGCCCTGGCAGAGGTGAGCCTTGGCTGGCTCGTGGCAGCAGCACGCCTCGCACCTGGCTCAGCTGTCACAGAGATGCCCTGAATGTTCCATTCACACTGCAAGAAGAGCAAAGAGGAGATGGGTGACACAAGCCCTGCCAGCAAGCAGAGCCTGGACAAAGTAATCTGCTTTGCTCCCATGGCAGGTAAGGATGTGGGGAAGGAGAGCCCTAACTGCCACCGAAGTGGATTTTTTGAGGCTTCTGATGCTGTGTCACATTCTAGGCTCTTAAGAAAGCTTTAAAATGTGGTGTAGGTGGGATGTTGGGTGGGGGCAAAACTCACTGGATAGCCACACCCAGAGAGTTATCTGCAGTTCACTGCTGAAAGGAGGAGTCGTGCTGAGTGAACTTCGGGGACATCTGCCCCAAGGCTGGTTTTGTTCAACACCTCCGTTAATGATCTGGATGGAGGAGAGCGTGTGCATGCTGTATCTGCAGACTGGGAAGTGTCCAGTGACAGCCTGTAGAATAAGCAGGAGCCTGCTAGGATGTGCCTGCTTGGGTAGCAGCAGCAGAGACACAGCTAGGGAAGTGCTGAGGAGCTGAGTGCTGGAGCTCGGCTGCACCAGGAAGGCACATGGCATCCGGGAGGTGGGAGACCCTTCCTAGGGCTCACTGCTGCCAATTTGATCACTTTGTTATTTGTTTTTGATCACCTCTGATGTCTGCAAATTTTATGGGTTTTTTTCCCCAGGATGCATCTGTTATTTGGTGCCATTGCACAAAGCGCTCTCAGCTCAGAGCCGGTGTGTGACTGCTGCTGGGTCTGGGCACTGCATGGTGCTGCACTCTGCACAGAGAGGTGTGCTTCTGGCTTTGCTGTATTCCCACCTGCACTCAATTCAGAGCTGGGGGGGGTGGGAGGGGGGTGAGGGTGCTGGAAGTGCAGGGAAGGGGCTGAGGCAGCTATGGGAAGGGCCCTGTGCTTTAGTGTAGGATTGGAGTGAGCTGCGGCAGCACCTGGCTGTGGCTATCAGTGGGGACTGGGGGCAGCTGGGGTCAGGGTCAGCTGAGGAGAGGAAATAAGAGGGGCTGGGTTTCTCCTCCTTCCTCTGGGAGGAGAGCCAGGGCAGGCAGAGGAGTACTCTCAGTGTGAGACTACAAAATGTGTGCATGGTGGGCAGGCTTCAGGGTTGGAGGCATGGAAGCAACTTCAGCATCACTGGCATCTAGCGGCAAGGTAAGAGCTCAGTCTTGTTTTACATTTCGTAGCATGTGCTACGTGCTTTTGATGTTGGTGCTCAATCTTTGCATGCGCAATGTAGGTGGAGTTGTGCTTCTAGCAGTAGCTGTTTCAGTGCAGGGATTCCTTATTTTGGTTTAGCTCAGAGCAAACCATAGTTAAGCTATAGCATTGTTGGACTGATATGTGTAATGGCTTTCAGCATCTGCTCACCAATACCTTCAACAGCAGCTGCTCTCTGTGCAGCAGGCTATGGTGAAGATGGAATGGTTTATGTGCTGTGCAAAAAGGGCTACAGTCTTTGTCTCTTAGCAAGGATCCCTTCCTAGCTGAGTTCACTTCCTCTGCGTGTGCTGGCAATGTTGCAGAAACCTGGTTTGTCCCAGTTTTGCCTGTCCCGCTCACCCACATGGAATGGTTCATCTTGCTGATGTATCAGGGTTGTGCTTGCCCCTGAAGTACGTGCCCCACGTGGAAGGAGGCTGCACTGAGTGGGGACATCCCATTACCCACTGCTTACATAGCTTTCTTGAGTTCTTGGAGAACCCCCTTGTGGCTCTCTGCATTGGCAGAAGCTACAGGTCCTGCAGTGCGTGTACCTCCTAGGAGAGCAGCTCTGTTTTACAGCTTTCCTAAAAGAACAGGATAGGGCCAGGGGAGAGGGCAGGTATCTGCAGCCCCTCCTGGAGGTGCTGTTTGGAGCCAGGAGTGCTTCAGGGACTCAGAGGCACCGGCCCCACACAGCGTGATGGGGAAAACTCAGCACGGAGTGCTCAGCCTGCGCCTACCCCAGGCTTGGACTCGATGCTGGTGCTTGCTGTTTGAATCCTCAGACGCCGGGTGATACTCTCAATAACCAGGCAGGCAGGAGCCTTAGAGAGACTGTGCCAACTTTTATTTTATTTCCTTTTTTTGAAATGGGATTTGAGGAAAGGATGGAGATGTGCAAGGGGGAGCTGATTGTTGCAGAAGGGGATGCTTTGGATGTATACTGGCAAAGATATTCCTGTCTGGCTGGAAATGGGCGGAGCAGTGAAGCATGGCAGGCAGCACACCACCTCAGTGGACGTGCTTGCTTTATGGGGTTTTTGTTTTTAAGGTCTACTTCACAGGTTACTTCCTGTACAAAACAAAATGGCCTATTTTAATATATAGGTCTGCTTATGTGTATGTATATATAAAGGTATATATGCATGCACATATCTTATATCCTTACAACTCTCAGTTCCTAAAGGCTTCAAACCAGAAAGGCTGTGCCTACAGGTGCGCTCTCAAGGGATGCCAGTCAGTCAAGACAATGACTGGCTGCCTGATAAGTAAATGGATGAGATGTTCTGCATCAACCCTTGTATGTGGGAGGGGAGAAGGAGGGGGTTGGCCAAGCACTGGAGAGCAGCCTCATGTCACCCCATCCCTGCATCCCGCTGTGGTGGCACATGGCTGTGCTAGGGAGGGGGGTTTAGAGGGGCCAGGCCAAAATATGCTGAGCTCTGCTTCCCACAAGCTAGGCATGCTGCCTGCTGGGGCTCCTGCTTCCCCATGGGGCTTCCAGCAGACTGTTTTGGTTTCCTTACCAACAGGGAGGGTACGTGTTTGGTGGCCAGGAAGGGAGGGAGGTCGGGTGGGGAAAGACAGTCAAAATTCACCATACGATAGTTAGACAAATCTTCATAGAGGTCCATCTGCCTGCTTGCTGTGTGCTCTCTCTCTCTCATGCTCTTTTGCTCTCTCTTGCTTCCACTCTCACTCTGCAGGATGTACGCTGTTGTAGGGCTAAAGGTCTCCTTGTGTCAGGCTAAGGTCAAGTCCCCAGTTAGCAGAGAGCAGCACTTCATACAGGCCTGTCCACAGCGTATTGGCAAGGGCTCAGGTTGGAAGCTGCCGTCTGCACCGCTGGGTAAGTGAAGTTGGCGTGCTGCTTGGCCTTCAGCCTCAGGCTTGCCAGGCTGGAGTTGCACGTGTCCCTGTACATGTAGGGGCTGGCTGTGGAGGCATAAGGACAGGCACTGGATGAGACGGCGGAGTTGAGGCTCGGGCTATTCAGATTGTTGATGTTTCCCAGGTTGTTGAGGCTGGAGGCCGGGACGCCCGTCACTGCAGAAGGGACCATGGATGAGGGCATGGTCATCGAGGCGATGGAGCTGGGTGGGGAGAACATGGGCTGGGAGGAGAGGGGGCTGACGTTCATGGAGTTGAAGAATGGGAAGCTCTTGGCCGAGAGCGGGCTGGTGGCGAGCCCTTTGGTGGCCCAGTTGTTGTAGGAATAGCTAGAATACATGTCGTCGTAGGGCTGCATCAGTCCGTTGAACTGGGCTCCAAAGCTGTTCTTGCAGAGCTCAGCCTGTTGGTTCCTCTCCCGTTTCCTCCACTTAGCCCTGCGGTTTTTGAACCAGACCTGTAAGAAAGGAGAGAGGTGGAGAGTTGTTCTGGGCTGTCTCTTGGCCTGTTTATCCAGCACAGGAGTGGGTGAAGGGCTGAGTCTGTACCCAGGGATGCTGGGCACTGGGCAAGGTGCTGCAGCGAGGTGTCTGGGCTGCAGGATCATCTCCTGGGGAGTCACCAGCTCGATCAAAACCCAAGCAAGATGCTTAGAGTGCACAGGATAACTCTAGGTGTTTGAGGCCACCTAAAGGTGGTGCCCATGATTTACTGCAGGCTATACCGCTGTGTGGATGCTGACGCTAGACAGCAGTACTGGTCCTGTACAAGTGGCATGTTTAGGAACTGCCTCAGGAAGCCCTCTCTTGTCTCTGCTGTAGCTTTGACTCGTGGATATCGGGCACTGCAGCTGCACTGTGTGTTTGGCATTTACTGGTGGAGGAGAACAAGGAGTGACTAGAAGCCTGGCTCAGGTTTGGTTCTGGCTTGCCCCAAAGGGCAGAAGCCTGTGTCTGTGTCCTGATGCAGGCTAACAGACAGCTTCTCCTGCTGCCAGCCTTCTGTGTGTTGCCTGACCCACTGTGTTTAACAAACAAATGCCCTTCTTAGGGGGGAAAAGGGAGGAAAGCTGAGACTGTATTTCCAGTGTACACAGCTGAGGAGGAGGGCTTGGGAACAGAGCATTCAAGGATGCAGCTGGAGCCTGCTCAGTTGAGGAAACAGCCTCTCTTGCTTTAATTTCACCTCAGCATCAGTTTGGGGAATGCTAGAATTCTGTCTTCTAACAGGAAAATCTGTTAGTGTTGGAGGGACTCAAACAATATAACTTCCCAGAGCATGGAAGCTGCTGGAAGGCTATTCATGGTGCTGCTAACTCATAATTCTAGCAGCAGAGAGAAGCTCTCATTCCAGCTGGAGCCCTGCCATGCTGTGCCTGTGACAGCACAGCAGCTGGGGAGCCCCAGAGGGTGCCCTCTGGTGAGGCTGGGGATGATGGCACCACCAGGAAGGGGTCTGGTGGGTGGGGACAGCTGGGTGGAGAGGCTCAGTGGGGCAGACCCTGGGCTCTGGATAACCCTATACTGCTGTAAGCTTGTGCCTGGGGAGGAAGGCACAGCCAGTTGAGTGAATGTGGCTATGTCAGACCTCAGCTGGAGTTATTTGTGAGGTTCTCTCAAGGCGGGGAAATGTTCCAGTGCCCCTTATTTGAGGGCAGCTTGGTGGCTTGCGTCACAGCCGGCTTCCTGCCCCACAGGGGTGTGCACAGGGCCACAGTCCTACCCGCACTCGTGCCTCTGTCAGGTTGGTCCAGACCGCGATCTCCTCCCTGGTGCTCATGTCGGGGTAGCGGTTCCTCTGGAACGTGGCTTCTAGCTCCTGGAGCTGCTGGCTGGTGAAGTGAGTCCGCTGCCTCCGCTGCTTCTTCTTGAGCGAGCCGTCCTCGGGGTTGGAGTCGTCTGTCTGGTTCTGTTGGGACTTCTCGGTATCTGTATGCAAAACAAAGACGGGAGAGATCCCTTGAGTTAACATGGGGGCTTGGCTGCGTTTGGGGAGCGTGCCCTCGTATGACTGCTGCTTGGATGGGCACAGCCACCCAGGCAGCCCTTGGGTTTCCTCTGTCACCCTGACGATGGGTGGCGGTGGCAGTACTTTCCCAGGCCAGCCATTTCCTACTGTGCTGACATCTTTCTGCCTAAGGGTCCATTTAGAAAAAAATTGAAAAGAAGTTGTCATTTATAATGCAACTAAAGATCAAATAGTGCTTTCCCAGAGAAGTGGCTGGGGAAAGGCAGACTGCCAGTGATGGCAAATTGAGGCTCTTAAATTAAATAACCCAGGCAATAGACTTTTTTTTTTCCTTTCCCCCTGTCCATCCCAATATTTTTCTTTCTTAGGAACACTTATTTTGAATTTTAAAAAGTAGGAAAAGGCCTCCTTTAGATCTTCCCTTAAATTATTGCAGCATCTTCTGTCCTCTCACCCCTGGTCTTCCCACTTGGAATTCCCCATCCAAGCGACCGAGTCTTTCTTTTGCTGCCCCTCTGGCGAATGTCCTGGAACTATCAATGTTTGTGTGGATGTGTAACCCCAAAGTGCAGCTCAGCCTTCACCATCACCAGGTGCAGAGCTTGGCATGCCTGCCTGTGCTGAGCTGGGATGGAGCTGAGCAGCTCGGCCACACCAAGTGCCTCCCTGTGCCACAGCCCGCACCCAGCAAGCAGATGTTCTCCGTGTTCAGATGTCACAGCTGAGCCTCTCGGCAGTGAATGGAGGACAGCGAGTGGAGGAAAACTGCAGCTGATGTCTTAGAAAAAGTTCTACCAGGAGCCAGGAGAAGTTGCCATAGAAGAGAATTCTTCCAGGGAAAATGAATCGCTACTGATGTTCACCACCACTTTATTCTGGTCAAGAAGCCGGGTGAGATACTTCCAACTGAAAACTTGGTTTTCAGCAGGGATGGGAGGTGCTCTTTTCCAGTTGGAAATATCAGCAAGACCAAATTGAGATTGTTGCAAACAATGGCAGAACCACTGTGTTTGGGAGAAGAATCTTTTTTAAAACCCTGGCATTGCTCCACTGGGTTTTTTTGTTTGGTTGTGGTTTTCTAAGTGGAAGCTGGCTTAAAAGGCTTTGAAGTCCAGGAAAAAAAAAATCCTAACATGGAAGTTGTCCTGTACAGCCTCTGAAAATGCAGAAGGGCAAGGAAACGGGAGCCTGGAATACACGCAGGTGAGAAGA
The DNA here is from genome assembly GCF_016699485.2 of Gallus gallus. Lineage (NCBI taxonomy): Eukaryota > Metazoa > Chordata > Aves > Galliformes > Phasianidae > Gallus > Gallus gallus. The sequence continues at coordinate 17,575,720 of NC_052537.1, forward strand.
AAGGGATCTTCAGCTCCAATGCATGTGGCTTTCAAAAACAAGTTCCGTAAAAACCAAATGGAAGAGAGAAGCCCTAAAAGGGAGCCTGAAAAGCAGTTGATCACACAGACTGTTAGCTCAGAAAGCTCTCCTGTTGCTTCTGGGAAAGCCCTGCTTCCCTGGGCCTGCCTTCCTCAGAGGGAGCTGCAGGGCTCCCAGTGTGCGTGTGTCGGAGAGGCGTGCGCCCCTCGTAGGGTAGAGCACACATTGGGCACACGTTGCAAAGACTGAAGCAGTGCAGAGTTCCTGTATGCTCCCCATTCCCTGCCTGCAGCTCTGTGGCAAGTTTAATGCTGATGTTGGATATACAGGAACTCCAGGTACGCTGTAATGCAAGCTGGCTGGGAAGGCATGATCTCCTGTTCCTATTGCCAGTATGCAGCAGGATTTCCAGCTGGGTTGGACCAGAATGAGCTATTTCAAAGTGCACTCTTGAAACAGAAGAAGCCATAGGACTGAAAAGTGGACCTGTAGGGACTGCCTATAGTCTCATGGTGCTCTCCTCACTACCGTGAGCATCCTCATATGGGAGTACCTTCCAGAAGGACTGCTGGAAGCTCTTGGCATTTTATTTTTATTATATTTTGAATAGCAATTATTGCCAAAGGGATAAGTCTGATTTCTCTGGCTCAGTGCTCTAAGCCGGAGTTGGAAGAGGGAGACCTCTTCATTGCTCATCTCCAAAACACATTAAAAAGGCAGTGATGGCACCATGTTTGGGCTAGTTATTGAGAATAGCTCAGTACAGATGAAGGGACAACATTTGGTTTGTTTGTTCATCCGCTAAGTCTGGGTTAATTAAAAGTCTGATGCATGCATGGGATATGTTCCCACAGGAGCCCTTATCTGTGGGTTTCCAAAGAGGCTCCTGCCAAATAGGAGCTGTGCCCAAAACAGGAGTTCCTGCTGAGAGCTGCCCCTCTTCCCACAGGGAGAAATTTTACTCAAAGGTAACAACCACAGAGTAAAACCACCGGCTAATGGGCTGTGTCTTGGTGGAAGAGCTAAGCAAGCACCTTGTATTCGTCTCCTCCATGCTCTGTGGTCTGGGCTTTCTCTAAATCTTGTGAAGCTCAGGCAGCTGTGGTAAACCTGCCTCTGAGTCTGGAAAAACCTCTGCAACTATGCCTCCCTCTTGGTGTCCTTTCTGGTTCTGCACCTGCTGCCTTTGGCTCTTCCTAAGCACTGCTTGCAGGGACTGTTGTCTTCATTTCTGCTGCTTCTCCAGGCAAGTCAAAGCGTACTGTAAAGAACGTAGAGCGTGGGTGCTGCGGTGGGGACCCTGTGGGAATGAGGGTCCCTGTGGGCTGCTCTGGGTCCCTACCGAGGAACTGGCTATGGAATACATCTCTCCCTTGCTTTCCTGCCTAATGAGATCTAACAGGAGGGGCTGTTGCAAACACTAGCACCATCAGAGGATGAGGAGGACCTTGGAGAGCTAAGACAGACCGGGTTTCCATCCCATTCCCCACCATCCCTTGCTCTGCAGGTGAAGGAAGCGGAGCCCAGGGTAAGTAGGACTGCCTGATGAGAGTGCAGGAGGCAGCAGCCCCTGTGCGTAGGTAATGCCAGCACATGGCCGCCTCCCTCAGATGCTTTATTTCCAGCCTGTTTAATACAGTGAGGAGTGATATAGTCAGGCACCCGGCATTTATTGTTGACCTAAAATAGGCTGTGAAATACATCCCGTGCGCATTCGCCCACTCAATGAAACTCCTGCAGTCATAGCTGGAATTAGCTGCTCACACCTAATGGAAAAAAAGTCTGCTCCCTAGTTGGCAGTTTTGTGCGGGGAGCAGGGCTTGACTGGGAAGCCACTTGGATGGAGATGCACTGTGTGTCCCAGCAGCTGACGAGGAGCCGCCAAGCTTGGGGATGTGCCCAACTAAGGTACGTGTGCAGCAGGGAATCTGGTGGCTGGGTTCTCTGACCATAGTTATTCTGGTGCAGCACCCTCCATGATGCTCGCTCCAGAGAATTTTAATCTGCATCATTATGCTGATTAGCTTCTGCAAGCGGGTGAGCCCAGAGGCTTTACACAGGGAGCAGCAGGTTGTCCCCAGCCCTCGGCTCCCCTTGCACAGGGGCTTTGCGTTGTCTCCCTTTGGCTGCACCTGAGAAGTTCAGCCTGGAGTTAAACCAAAGCGTGGAAAGTTTGCAACTGAGCACTTGGGTGGCTCCTGCTGCACAGCAATGCTTGTCCCACATCTCCCCCTGCTCTCTTTCTGCCCTGCACCTTGGATGCTACCCACCAGGAGCGTGGGACCTCACACTCACCGCTATGGTCCTGCCCCTTGCAGCTGTGCTCGTGCTGGGGGGTGCCGGAATCTGAGAGGGACAGGGCTGGGCTGCGAGCCTCCGCGTCCGCCAGCAGGTTGAAATCCATGGGGCAGGAATGGGTGGTGGTGATGGAGGAACCTGAAAAAGAGGCACGGGGTTGTTAGGGAGTTGGATCTGTGCTCGTGACCTCTTCCCATCCGTGTGAAAAGGGACTGGCCAGCCCCTGAGGAGAGGCCTAGGGAAAGCCGAGGATCCCTGTGTGATCCTCGGATCCTTTCTGGGTTTCCTGGCTGGAAAACAGAGATGCCAGGCTTTCTGCTGAGCTCCCCTATAAATCAAGTTCATCGAGTGACACTTCTATTTGCAGCCTTCAGAGAAAGAGCCTCCAATTTATAGGTGACATTCAGACTGAAATAGCAACGCCGGAGCATGCTGTGTAACGGAGATCTGAGGAAGTGGTCCTGGACCGGCCAAGGGCTGTTAGCACCTTCCCCAGACATCCCGCTCTCCCAGCCTCCCTCTGCAGCTTCTTCAGGCCTTCCTTCACCTTGCAGCAAGTTGCTCAGGCAGAGGCGGTGCCCAGGGCCCTGAGGCACTCCTGAAACCATGGGCACAAACAGCCAGATGTGCACATGCAGAAAACTGCAAGGCAGCAGGAGGAAGGCGTGCCGAACTGCACAGAGGCTGCCACAAGCTCTGTCACTGCAAGTGGAGTACTTTTGGGTAAATGAGGACCTCTGGAGCCTGAGTTAACAGGGGAGTCGTGTTACATGTCCTGGGTGCCTGGGGACAAGCGCTGTCACCTCTTAGCCAAAGGCTCCCCAGTGCTGTCTGTTCCCATGGGCTGACCTGACAGCATCCCAGCTGGGAGTTGCCCCCAGCTCCCTCTGCTTTTGCTTCTCAACTGCCCTTTTCCATCTTTCTTTGCCCCAGGGTCAGTTATTCTGTCCTGTTTTCTGAGCTCTCCAGGCCAATGCTGCCTGTGAGCTGCTCTCTGTGGTACGCTGCTGGGGGCTCACGGAAGCAGGTGGGAAGTGTTAGGTGCTAGCAGCCCAGCCCTGCCACCTGGGCAAGTGAGCTGTAAGCCCTGAAGTCCAGGTTTCAGATCATGGCGCTTCTGCGTGTGGCATGATGGTCACCAATAGATGTGCATGTGCTGGTTTGATGGTTCCTGAGAGCTTGGAGAAGAGCAGCTGGGTGCGGGGGCTGCCTCTCTCAACACCCCTCCAGTCCCTGGCCCTGCAGCAGCCCCTCGTGCTGATGTGTCACAGCCGCTGGCACAGTGTGGTTGCGATGCGTGCTGCTGGGACCGGGCACTTAGGATTCTCAAACAGGGACATGGGCTGTGGTGAAGACTGAATGGCTGGTGGAGGGCTGCACAGCCCCTCGAGCCCATGTGTGCCAGGACGAAACTGAGTGAAGGTTGCATTTCAGCTGGGCTGTGCGAGCGCTTAAACACATAAACAAGAGATTAATAGCAGAGCTGTCGCACCTCCTTTGGAGCTGGATGACAGTGACTAAGAATGTATTTTCAGAGCTGTCTAAAGCCTCCTGTCACTCGGAGTAGGGCTGCTGCTGGGGCCTTGGCGAGGCCAAATAGTACCTGTGAAGTGCTCCCAGGCTGTGGCGAGGCTGGAAGCTGGTGCTCACCCTGCTGGTGTCTGCTGCGGGTTGTGGTGAGAGCCTCAGTGTTTCTGAGGAGCTCCCCCGTCCCAACCGCTCCTGAACCTCAGTGCTGGCCCCGACACACCCTGAGAGCAGCATCTCAGTAGGGACCCAGTGCCAGTTTCCCAGAGCTCTGCCTCCTGCAAGCGTTTCGTCCCGGGTTGTGGAGCAGCAGCTCCATGCTCACCACTTTCCCCAGCCTTTGGTGACCTTTGTTGGCTGTAGACCATGTACGCGCAGCCCTGTTGCTTTCTGCTCTGTCTGCGCACACAGCACGATGTGATGGGGCTGTGTTTTCTTTAATACCTTTGCAGGGAGTAGGGGGGAGTCCATCTGCTGCTGATATTGCCGCGGCTTTTAGCATTGCTCTTGGAATTATGCAGAAACGCGCAGTGAATTAATTCCCTGGATTAAGTCTTGATTAAGATGTGTGTCACTTTGCTGTCTCAGAATTTATTAAGAGCCCTTCTTGAGGCGGCGGCAGATGGAATTTCTGCCCAATGTTTGTAGATGATAATTTCCCCTCTTCTACAGCCATTTGCATATGATTGCATCTGTCAAGCACAATTTCCTCTTTTTGAGGGCTTGACTCCGCACTGGACCAGATTTAAGGAGGAATTCAGCCTCTCGCCTCAGTCTATGTGCAGGACAGCATCCTCCGTGTGGTGTCCTGTGTGCCTGAAGTGTCGTGCTCATCTTGCCCAGGTTTCATCTGTGAGAACTGGAGCTATGAAGCCAGGAGAGGAGCATCTCGCAGCTGGTTGTGTGGAGGTGTAAATGACGATGTGAGACACCAGGCTTAGGGTAAGCCAGCCCCTGTATTTAGGAGTAGACGCAGTGTGGCAAGTGGCCTGCTGCAGGGATGTGCTGTGGAATCAGGCTAACACTGGCTCTAAAGCATAGCCCACGCTCAGGTTGAAACTAGTGCTTCTGACTCGAGCAAGTTTGCACTTCGAACTGAACTGAAAACTAGCAGAGTTTCAGAGAGGAAACTTGGAATGCGTGTGATTGCATACCCACTGCGCACACCCTACGTGGTGGCATCAAGCAGGGCCCTCTCATCTTGCTGTGGGTACAGCAAACAGAAGGGAGCAGAATCTGCTCAGCGTGGCCGTGGAGGGCTGCCGTAGGCGGAGCCCCACACCCATATTCACCAGGGCCGGCACCTCTGCCAGCACAAAGGCTGTAGGTATTACCCCAGAGTATACAGCTCTTCTGGATTTAATTAAAGGAGCTTTCTTTCCATAGTGGCTAGATCACGCTATAGGCAAAGACATTAAGAAAGTTGATGCTAAACCTTTCTGGCATTTCTGCCAAATTGTAGGTCTGCTCTCAGGGAGCTGCTGGAATTGGCACCTCAGAAGTGTCTTTGGATAGCATGAGATTTATTGACTCCATCTGTATCTTCATCTTTCTCACTTTCTGAACCATTCTGTTAGGGGTGCCTTCTGCACTTGCACCGTGGAGCCAGGCTTGCTCAGAGCTTTCAGTCTTGTAAAATAACCCACAACCCCAGCCTGCTCTGTGGCTCCTTCCATCTCTGTACTTCCTTGCTCCTGAGATACAGGTTCCCAGTTCACACCAGGTAGGCATTTCCTTTGAGCTGCCAGCCCACGCATCCTCTCTGCTGGCAGGAAGCAGCAGCAGCGGGCACAAGGAAGGGGCAGTGCTGTCGGCATGCTGGGGAGCCATCTCACTTAGCCCAAAGGATCAAACGGGGTCTTTGTCACCTCTCCTTCTGGATCTCAGTAACAAATGGCTCTATCACCCAGGAGTAGACACTCCTCCACTTGTTTTTTTTTCTTTGTGGGGTGTTTTTGTTTTTGTTTTTGGAGGAGGAGTGGGAAGGAACCATAAAGGCTGACCGCTAGCCAAGCGAGTCTAATTATAGTGATGCCTTGGGTGCTGCCCATGGTGAGAGTCCCAGGGACTGGCAGGAGTGCTTTACCCATGTCCCCACGTGTGCCTGCAGAGCTGAGGCCCCCAGCAGATCCGCCTGTGGGAGAGGCTGTCTGGGTGCGGTGCTTCAGCAAGAACCTAGTGCCTGGGCTGCCAGCATCCCCCTCTGCTTCTTGGTTATCTAACCATGTTGTCAGGAAATGGAACAGTCTGTCTGTACTTCGGTCCTAGGAATGCTGAGCTGCAGCGAGGCAGCCCCTGCCTCTGTTCCATATCAGAGGGAAGGATGCTGGGGCTGCTCTGTCCTCTCCCAACCCACATGCTTGTGCAGGGATGATGCTACACTACTGCTGCAGGTTAGGATCTCCAGTGCCACAGAGCACCTGGCACAGGAATCATGCACTGAGCTGAGGGCCGACGTGCTGCCTGCAAGGGCTCCTTCCTGCAGCTAGAGAGCAAGGATGGGACGTGAAACAAGAAATCTTCTTTCTCGAGACTGCAGGAATACAATCTTGGGGAGACCGGGGTCATCTGCTGCTAAACCTCTTGGTGTAACTTAAAGTCTCTAATCTTAATGGAATTGCAGCAGGAACCAGGCAAGACCATTAATCACTGGAAGATAAACAGCAGAAGCACAACGGTTACCTGGTGTACAGCCCTGTTAGGGACAGGGGAGCAGCACAGCCGCCCACCTGCCTGCTGGTCTGGGCTGCCTGAAGAGTGCTTTCAGGTGTGCAGAGTTCACCCATGGATCACTGACTGCTGGTGAGTGCTCAGTCACTGCTCATTGTAATTTCTCTATTTGGTCCTTGCAGTGTGGTGCTAGCCCCTGAGCTTTGGTGTGGGGCGTTTTCATAGCAGTGTGTGCTTCTTTGAAGCCTGAGATATATTTTTCTCTATTCTATTAGCAGGATTTGCCAGGTGTCCCCGAGGTTCTTAGCATCTCATTGCTTGGAGCTTGTTATTTGAGCCACAAGAGCATTGTGGGCAGAGCATGCTATGCCGTCGTGTGTCCCCCGTGGGCTGGCTGTGAGGGCTGCTGCTCCATACCCATCCTCTCCATTACTGGAGAAGTTTCTGATAACTCAGACTGGGATGGGGAGAGGATGGGGAGATGCACTGCTGCCAACTCAGTGTGTGATGTAGGTAACGTTGCTTGGCTGCTCTGGGATGCCGTTCCTTATTGCAGAAATGATGTTAAAAAGCCTGTTTGAACTGGCAGAGGCAATGAAGTGAAATTCCTTTAAGTGCTTCCAGATCATCAGATAAGAGGTGCTAGGGAAACACACAGCCTTGCTGGATGCTGCCTGATGTGCCCTGCGGGGCTGGGGTCAGCCCACAAGGCAAGGGTGAGCCCCCAGCTGCAGCAGAGGAAAACAGCCAGATGCCTGTTCTGGGTAGCAGAGGGTTAATAATGCATTGGTCTCATGCAGGACTGTCACAGTGGGAGCTGTGACAGGAGAGACAGCTCTGTACCCATGTCTGCAGGAAAAAAAAGAAGGAAAAAAAACAATGTCCACAAAGGATGTGTCCTGTTTGGCTGCACCATGGGTTAACAGTGAGCCATGTGGTGGAGTAGTAGTTCTCCCTGGTGCTCTCACCCATCACGTCTGCGTGTGGCTGGTCCCCAGCCCGTGGCAGCACTGGGGGGGGGGGGGTGGGCAGAGAACCAGGCAGCGCCTTCACTCAGCTTGTGCCAAAGCAGTATGGCCAGGCACCCCAACGGAGCTGCCCTAAGCCTACCTGTGTCGTTCTGAAACGGCACCCAAGGGCTGGAGATACCGGTCACAGCACAGGGGGGAAGCGCTGCCTGCTTTCCTACAAGCTGTTTTTTTCTGTACTCCTTGCACTCTTGCAGGAACCTCAGCACGGGGCTGGCTGTGTCCAGCTGCCTTCCTGGGCGCAGCACCTTGGCTCCATCAGCCCGGGCTGTGCTTGTCCCTCTGACAGGCTCTGTGGTTACATTAATAAAGCTGCACTTTGTTACAGCTCCGTTTGTTTGTTAGGCATCTGGAACAAAATAAATCAGCGGAGGCTCCGTTTTGCCATAACTAATCGCAGTTGCACAAAGTTGCTGGCAACGTCAAGCTTCGGAGCGCAGGAGTGCTGGGAGCTGTGTGTGCTCGGAGGGTGCAGAGAAATACGTTGCTCCAGTCAGGTCAGAAAGAGGCTGATTTAGGGGAGAAATTTGGCAGGGAGCATCTTGCAGCCTACCCAGAGCAGGGAGAGGGCTCTGCTCACAGCTCCCTGTGCACATGGCACGTTTGCCAGCATCTGTGGTGGAGCAGAGCAGCTGTGGTGACCAAGCCTGGGAGCAGCCTCCCCACACAGCCGCTGCTCAGTGTGTGTGCAGGTGTGATTGCTGCAGCAATTAAAGGGAGGTGGTACGGTGCCTTTAGGTATCTGTGTGGCTGTAAAGTTGGCCCATCGAGGGAGGGTGGGCCGGGAGACGGCCAGAGCAATGCGGTTCCGGCTGCCTCAGAGCTTTGTATGCAGATGGAGGGCAACAGATGACTCAGCCGCTACTGGGGATGTCAGTGGCTCTCACAATTAGTAAACAAGCTGAAGAAAGCCCCTAATCAGGCAGGCTGAAGGTCGGGAGGCCCGGCCATGCCGCCAGCACGTCGCACCCCGCATGCGGCTCCGACCTTGGCGCGCAGTGAAGCCGTCAGTCAGTGCTTCTGCCATAAATCCTGCCTGCAGAAGTTTGACTCGGCCATAAACAAAACTTGGCTAAAACAGCGGCTAGAGAGAACCTTTTGCGTGTGCTACAGCTGGGCTGCTGCTGTAGGACAGCCGTGTGGAGCTGGGGCTGGCGGTGGGGTGGTGGCAGAGCCCGAATGGCTGCAAGGGATGCACGTCCCACTGCCCGGCTCCACTGCTGTCTGAATGCAGCAAGCGGGGAGCTCAGGGTGTAGCATCTTGAGGAAGCATGGAAAGGATGCGCACAACTGCCAGCCCTGTTTGGGGAGGCACTGGGCAGCTGCTGGAGCTCCGATCGCCACCCCTCCGTCCCACCTTTATGGCCGTTGCACCATGCCCTGAAGGTCAGTTTGTTTACCCAGACGTTGTGCAGAGGGGAGCGAGGGGATAATCGGCCCTCCCCACTGCAAACACGGCCGGCCCCAGCCCCACAGCCTTGTGCAAGCGGCTGTGCTTGCAGGATCGGGCTCAGGGCTCCACAGTGAACCGCTCTGTGCCCGTGAATCTCGGCACAGAGACGGGGGAAGCAGCGAAACCCGGCTCTGAATGGCAGGGTCCTGAGATGCACTGCGCTGCCTGGGGACTGTGCGCAAAGTCTGGGTTGTGGGGTTTGTTTTTTAATCCTTAGTTTTTTCCATCTGTTCCGTGCTGCATCCCACGCAGAGCCCTGGGAGGTAGGCATTTGGGTGGGTAAGGAAGAAAGCTGCAGATCCGTCATTACTCATTCAGCCCAGCCCGCGGGCAATCCCATCAAAGCGGTGCAGAGCAAAGGGCCGGGGCAGGGGGAGGCGGGCGCTCTGCGAGCGGCTTGGGTCGCAGCCCCCCGCTGCAGGGACACCCCGAGATCCGCCGACAGCCCGCATCGGATACACGCGCCGAGCACCGCGCAGCCACAGCCCCGGCGCAGCTGAGCTCCGGCGCCCGCTGCCAGAACGACGCTGTGAAACGCTTCGAACGGGTAGCACAGTCGAGCACTGCTCCTCGCTCTGCCTGTGGGATTGCTCCCTGGTTGGGTATGGAGCCGCCCCAGCACGGCGCTTACAGCTCAACGAATATCGCTCACAGCTACGAGTATTCCTTAAACACAGCGGTACACCCCGTCCTCCACACCGCCCGATTTTCATTTTAAAGAAAAAATCCCTGCGTTTGCTTTAAATAAATAAATAACCTTGCAATAAATGCGCATCCACGCAAAAAAATACATCCTGCAGAACTGGAAGTTGGGGATATTGTGGCACCAAAAATAAAACTGATGGAACAAAAAGGGAATTTCATGTGGTTTTCATTGTCAAGTCTAAGCTCAGAAACAAACAGGAAATATAACTGGCTAAAACAAAAGGGATTTCTTTTAAAGCATGTTCAAATCCAAGCGGGGAGCTGCTTTATTTGGGAGGCATTTTCTGTTTATTTGTTTTTCAGAAAGACAAGTAAATAAAAACGTCCACACGCAGACAGGTCAGCGTGATTTATGGCTGAACTCTCATGCATCTCTTTGGACGGTTATTGTCGGCATCTCCTAAAAATTGGCCTCATAGAATTGGCACCGGGAAAAGGGGCTGAGGGTTCCCAGCTCCGACGGTGGTGCTTTTGGTTCCTCTTTGTGCCGTCTGCAGGCAGCACCGATGGAGCTGAGCCCTCCAGCCCGGCCCTCCCCGAGGCTCTGCTAGCAGCAAATTATGGCTTTTATTTAAATAAAGGGGGCTGTGGGAGGAGGGCTGTGAGAAACAGCCGAGTACATGCTCCATCCCAGAGACACTAACAGGTCTGAGGCTGTCGGCTTCTGGGATGGTGGAAGTTGTTGGCTGGGGTTTGCAGCAGGTGGCTCATTCACAGAAGCTCGGATGGTAATTTCTGAGGGGTTAATTGGACAAAAGCAGGTCTGCTCCAGCTGAAATCACAAGGAGCTGTAGCACCTCGGTGCCCTTCTGAGTACCTTGAAAGGTTGAAGAATCAGGTGTAGAAAATTAATAGCGGCTCCTGCGCTTTAACTCTGGCTTCCCTGCTCATGTGCATGGGTAAAAAGGGTGTAAGTGCCCATTTCCTGGTGGAGCCGTGCTTCGGGAGATAGTGCAGAGCATCACAGTGAGGTGGTGTTGCTGGCTCAGGGCTGCAGGGTGCTCAGGGCTGCCAGAACTCGGTTTCTCCTCTGTGACACTGGGCCATGTCCCCTCGTTCTGGCACACCTGGGTCTGTCCCAAAGACCCTACAGGAGCTGGTGGCACTGCCAGTCCCGATCGGGGCAGATGCAGCCCCTGGCACAGCACAACCTGACCCACCGTGCCTCCAGCAGCAGCCTCAGGGCTGCCTTAAATGCCCCATGCAAGCCAGGAGCTAATAACCAGCTTCATTCAATTCCCAGTCACATTATTATCCAATCTGCCAGAGGCATTAATATTCAGAGGTGAGCCAGGCGGAGGGCAGGGGTGCCGGCACACAAAGGGAGGACAGCAGGCACAGTGCAGCCGCACAAATCCTCTCTCTCCGGCTGCCTGCATCGCAGCCCCGCTCTGCTGGAGGATTTTCCCCAGTCCCAGCTGTGGTGCCAGGCGGTGCAGACGGAAGGCAAAACATGGGTAGCCCAGCACTGTGCCCCAGCCCAAAGCCAGGTTCCGGAGCTGGAACAGCTCAATGCCCTTGCACCCCAGCATTGCTCAGCAAGTGGGGACCTTCCCCCAACGGCCAGGCCCTAAGCAAACTACAGCCTCCTGTGTTCGGGCAGGCAGCAGTGCCACAGCTCCTGCTCCAGGCTTCGCCGTCTTGCCCCATTGTAGGACACGTGGCGCGAGGCCACCAGCCATCCCTACAGGGACTTAATTCCCAGCCCAGGACCTCCCCTGTCCCCAGAGCTGGGGCACATGTGCCAGGTCACGAGACAGAACTCATGTCCCCGGCACATCTCATCTTCCTTGCGGCGCGCTCTCCCAGATCGGGTTTCTGGTTTTTTCTTTTTGGCAGTCCCCAAAGTCAGCCTTACCTCTCAGTCTCATGGTTTTGGTAGCATCTGACAGACAGAAAAGATGCTGCTTTTTTTGCTGCCCTTCCTATAAGGTGCACAAACGGATTTGTTGCGATTCAGCCATAGTTCTCACATCTATTCTTTGCCAGAATTAAGCCCTTTCAGAAAGGCAACAGATATTAAACGAGGCCTGCAGACGTTCCTCTGCCAAAGCAGAGCTACGAGTTCTCAAAGCAGTGCCCGGGACAGGACACATTTCCCTTACTGGGATATAGCTGTGTTTCACAAAGGCTGGCTCCCACGCAACACCAGCAGCAGACCAAGAACACTGCCCCTGCCCCGAGCCCTCACACAACGCCTGATAGCGAACACAGTGCGACCATCTGGTAACGAAAGTCACCTCTTGCCCCGTTTCTGCAGCTATCAGCGGGGCCCGGCAGCAGCTCCATACCCCTCCAGTCCCTCCGGAGCCAGCAGCAGGCCTTTGTCCCCGCAGGAAGGCACCACGCAGCTTACGCACACGTCCGTCCCTCCGATGGAGCAGAGGGCTCAGGAAAGACCTCGCTGCCATTGCCAGTAGCGCGGTAGGACTCGATCACGGGTGACGCTCTTGAAAGACACCGTCCCGAGCTGCCGTTTTTAGCATCTCCCTAAGCCGCAGGGAGGACGAAACCTTTTCACACCGCATCCCGCAGGCCGGGAGCAGAGAGCGGCAGGGGAGCGCCGGGTTCCCCTCTTTGCTTGCCGCGCTACCAGCTCATACCAGTTCCCCCCGCAGCCCGCCGGGCGGCAGTGAGCCGGGGCCGCGGCACCGAGCCCAGCGGCGCTGCCGGGGGGGCCGCCCGTCCCGTCCCGCTCAGCTGTCCCGCGGCGGGGGCGCGGGGCCGACAGGTGTGCCCCGCTCGGCAGCACCGGGCCGGGTCCCGCCACCCCCCCGAGCCCGCTCCGGCAGCTGCAGCGCGGCGCCGCTCCCAGGGCCGCCGCCAGCCGGGGCCGAGCCGCCCCGTGCCCCGCTGCGGGCTGGGAGACGGAGCCCCCGCCCCGGGCCCGCTCTCGTTGAGCGCAGAACGGCCGCGCTCCGTCGGGCGCCGCTCCGCTCCGCTCTCTGCCACCGGCGGTAACGGCTTCCCCGGTGCCGCGCTCATCGCCGAGAAGGTGAAGGAGCCCGCGCCACAACCCGGAGCCCGACCGCCGGCTCCGCTCGGAGCTTCCCGGCGCTGCTCGGCCCCGCTCCTTCCCCGCAACTGCCGACGGAGCCGCCGCCGGGGGCCGGCGCTTCCTTCCCCCTCAACCCGGCCGGCTCCGCTGCTCCCGATGGGTACCCGCAGCCACGGGCCGGGTCGCCCTCGCCCCGGAGCTGCAGGGAGGTCGGCTCTGCTGTAAACAGGCGCCAGCCCGTTACATAAATATCATTTATCCAACTGTCCGAACGCCGTCGTGCCGCCGCGCTTTTCCCAGGCGCCGTCTCCCCGCGTCCCGCTGCCCCGGGCCCTGCAGACAGCTGAGCCGCAGCCCGCAGCGCCGTTATTTACAGCGAGCCCCGGCTAATTTAAACAGCCCCGGCCCCGCTCGCCCCAGTGGAAAATGCCTAAGTTTAGCAACTGCCAGGGGCTCCGGGAGCGCTTGCCGGGAGGGGCCCGGGCAGCCCAACGGGACGGCAGGACTCGCAGCACCGCGGCCCCGATCGGGGCAGGGGCCGGGCCCGTTCCGCCCGCTGTCCCCCGGCTCCTGCCCCGGACACGGCTCTGCGGTCCCGAGCGGAGCGCCCCGAGGATGCTCCCGCCCCGCGCCAGCTCCGGACGCACCCGAGAGGGCACCGAGCGCGCCCCGAGGAGAGCAGCGGACCACCCCGTTCCCGGGAGGTGTCTGACGGAGGGTCACTTACAGCAGCTCCAGATGCGGGATCGGCTCGGCGGCCTTAATCCTGCGAACGGGGTGACGCCGCTGCCCCTGCCCCGCTACCCGGGCCGCTCCGCCGCTGTCAGAAAGTAAATCCCCGCGACTCCCCGGCACGCTGCGCCTCGCTGCCGGCCTGCGGCTCACGGGGAGAACGGAGGGCGACGGCCGACTGCCGCCCATTCACCCGGCCCATTCACTTTATGGCGGCGGCCGGCGCCCCCCGCCAGCTGCACCGGGCGCCCCGCTCCCGCCCGCCCCATTCCAGCTGCGCGCCCGCCGCCGCCCGCCCCGTCCAGCACCGCCCGCCCCGGGCCCGCCCCGCTTCCACGCCGCCCAATCTCCGCACGGCTCGTCTGCGTCCCGCCGCTCTCCGGTAGTCCGATTCGCAAAGGCGGACGCTAGATCACGCCTTCGCCGCGATGGCCGCGCCCCCGCCCCGCCGCACGGCTTTCGCCGCCGTGGCCGCACCGCGGAAGGGGAACGGGGGGTCCGGGCGCAGCGGTGCCGGAGGGCACGCGTGGGCACGGCTTCGCGGCCCAGAGGGGCCGTCCGCCGCGTCCGGACCCACAGCCGGCTGCTGGGACCGCAGCCCCGCACGTCGCAGCGGCAGCTGTCGGGAACGCTGATTGCGCGTTAGTTACTGCACGCGCCGTCCCGGCTCTCGTCGTACCGGGAACGCTTCGGCTTCTCTTTGGGGGCCCCGCCGCGGGGTGCCGTGCCTCCGCCGCCGGGCACGGAGGGAGAGATGCGCGGTCCTGCGGCCGGGCTTCCTCCCTCGGGTCACTTCAACGCTGACCCGCGTGCCGGCTTATGGTGCCAAAGGTCAGCCTGGAGCTCTTCCACCGACGTGTTTTAGAGATTAGGAAATAATGTGAGAATAGGAGTGGATTTTAACCCCGGTGACTTATGAGCCGTACCGAGGGAGCCTGCTAAACACATCATGTGGCACATAGATATGTAGGGGAGGAGAAACGCAGACGGAGAACTGCAGGATGTGAAGAGGGGTTAAGAAGACACGGCACTACGGATTGCTGGTCAGAAACACACTAACACTGGCAGTGCAGGGGCTGTGGGAAAACCTGAGAGAAGCTGTCAGCGTTGAGATGCTCATGAGAAATTACCACATTTATTAATAGTAGCAACCCGAGGTTCCCATTTGCCTCACTGCTTTGTGCCTCCAGTAAGTGACTGCCAACCAGACCACATCTTTTCCCATCTCTGTTTTTAACCTCCCCCAGGAGCAGGCACAGCACAGCAGCGCTGGCACTCCCCAAGACAGTCCGTCTCTCCCACTACATGTCCAAGGAAAGCAGAAAACCCAGCTCATGGTCCGCAGCAATAAAGGGAATGATGTGAACCGCCTCTCATCCCTCCAAGCCTTCCACCGTGAGTAGCCTGCAACAAATACAGACAGTGCTTATGCTTTAAAGTAATGATGAAACCGAAGTATTTGCAGCTATTTCCTTTGGGCAACTGGAAATAAGAACCAGCACTCCATCTCAGGCTTGTTCCCTGCGGAGTGCAGCACGAAGACAATCTGGGAACAGGAAGGCTTTCTCTGGGACAGCCTCCTAAGCTGTCCTCTTGCAAGGACCGTCTCCTTGGGAGGGAGGGCTCTTCTTTTGTTGATGAAATGTAGCAGCAGCTCTTGTGGACGGTGCCAAGCATTCTGAGCTGCAGTTCATACTGTCTCACCAGCTGGATGATTCACTGCTGGAGGAGAGACCAAGGACTTCACCTGAGCTCAGGAGACAGATGTTACTACTTCACATTAATTAGAAAGAAAGGGGGGAAAAAATAAAAAGAAGAAGCGGTAAAAGCAAACTAAACCCAGAATGAACTTGAGCTGCATCTTTTCAGAGACGGAATATGCAGAATGAGGGAATTACAAAGCAGGTTAGGCATACTTCACTTTTTACTGTCTGGGAGGAGTGTGTTCTCAGAGGAAACCCTGTCTCTGTTACAGGTAGATCCAGTCCCACAGCTGCCTGGTTTTGTTGCTCTCAGAGGGTGCTGCAATTGGCTCTGATGGTCGCAGTTTCCACCTTTGTGTCTTAACTAATCTTTTAGCCATGCTGGGTTCATGCTATCAAACGCCTTGAAGATCAGAAGTGACGCTGTGGTTTGGCCTCCTGGGCCAAGAGGCAGAGGGTGGGTTTGATGCCTTTGTGGTGGTCAGGGCTCCCACTGCAGTGCGCTTGTCCAGCTGGCATTTGCCAAGTGCTGTGGGCTTCATGCCCATGTGTATCACATAGCTGTAGCCTCGCCAAGAGGTGACAAAGATATGACTAACTGAGGTTAGGTTGCTCCTGCCAAAAGGCATGGCTGCTTGTGGCCAAACAGAGAACATGGAAAACACTGGGAGTTTCACGTCAATGGGGAGTGCTCCTAAGACATGGGCTATGTAGAACAGCCGGGAAGATGTTTCAGCTCAAGAAGGCTGCTCTGCAGCTTCAGTACTGTGTTCTGTATGATTGCCAGAGAAGGGTTTGATTGTTCTTGAGTGTCTCAGTTCAGCTCTGCTGCTCCAGCTGTAGGTCCTGGCCTGAGAGCACATTGTACCGGATGCAGAACATCGGTTTCCATTTGGAGAGCCTTCAGCTGGCTGTGGGCTGGTCCCTACCTGAGCTTCCTCTGGAAAGGGGCAGCTGCTGGGAATGACTGTGACATTTGTTTTGGATGCTCATCTCTGAGGAGAGTGTCTGCAAGCAGTTCCTAGCCATGGTGACTGCTTCTGCCTTCTGAGTCAAACCCCTTCCTGATGAGACTTCAGGAATCTGAAGGATTTGCACGTGTTTTGCAGTTCTGATCTTGAGTTTCACTGTCCTGTGCTGTGTGTAAGAACAGTGCCTTGGGAATAAAGCAACATGGGCCTTTCCCATCTCTTGATCCTTTGCCTGCACCCCCTCAGTGCAGGGTGGTGCTGGACTACCCAAGGGCTGGATGACACAGTGCTTGGTGCGTGCATGTGAACTTGCTGCTCCCAGACAGCATGGGGCTGTGCTGTATTGTTTTCTCTCCAGACAATGCAGCACTGGATTGTAAGTAAAAATGCAGAGCACACTGCAATGTTTGCTCTTTATTAATGCACTAAGATGCATTTGGGTGAAGCAGAAGGCTCCTGGCTGGCTTGGTTTCAAGCTCCGTGACAGGCTTCCATAAACACTTTGCAGCTCTCTGGGCAGGGGCAGAAGGCACAGAGAGGCTGCAGCCCCTTCACTGGCAGGGGAGGTAGGCTTGGCTGGGAGGGGTCTGGCCTTTGCCACAGACAGCCCCTTTGTTGAGAGGGGAGCTGGTGAGCAAGTGAGCGATCCTGGGAGCTTCCCAATGGCCGGTGGGCACTACAGGGCACTTCAGCTGCTGCTGCTGCGGGGCAGGAGGAAAGGAGAGTGCATGAGCAGAGACACCCTGCTCTGCCAGCCTTTGCTTGCTGCCCTGGTAGCTTTTGTAGTCTCTCTGCACTGGGTATCTGGCCACCTGTTTTTTAGCTGAGCAACTTGAGCTAAAAGCTGCCGGCTATGACACAGTACCTCTGTTGCCAGAACACGCAGTTTCTTGTTCCACTTTTGAGGAATGTATGTGGCCGCTTACAGCAATTACAGCTTAACCTTCCAGCTCTGAACTCTGCCTATTATCAGGGAAATACCAGCTGGAGCAAATATCTTGACCTCTGGATGACACAGCTGGGAGATAACTGCGGTCTCAGCCTCAGATGCTCTGATTCTTGGTCACACAGCACTTGGGCAGGCCCTCCTGCAGGCTGAGAAGGATGGGGTGTCCATCCCCAGAGCATCCCTGCCAACACGGGCCGTGCTCTGAGGAGGGAGGTGACAGCGTCAGGCTGTATGTGATGGTGGAGATAGGGCCCACCTCACGGCTGGGTTGGGCTGGTTCTTGTTGCACGTTTAGGTTTTTGTCTAAGGTCCTTCACTGCTTTAGCCAAGCTGCAGCGGATGAAGTTGTAAGTCTGACAGCGGACGAGTGCGGTTTGACCCTTCTGCTCTCTTTCACCTTCAGTTTGTGCTTTCCTACACGTACAGCATTAAGGTTTGGGGGGTAGGCTGGCAGCTGCCCTGACCAGTCCAGTATCTAGCACAGCAGCATCCACGCTGACCCGCCCACGGGTGCCATCGCTATAAACTGTAAGCTTTCTGCGGGGGACCGGAGGCAGGGCGGGGCGGGGCGGGGAGGGGCCAGAGGGTGGGAGAGGCGGAGGCCCACACTGCCCCGGGTGCAACGCGGCGGGAGGCCCGACCCACAATGCCCTGCGCGGGTAGCCCCGCCTCCGGCTACCTCTCAACCGCCCTTGCTGCTCCCCGTCCACGTTTGGCCACGCCCCTCGGCGGCATGGCTCCCTCACGATTGGTCAGTGGCCCTGCTAGTTCTATCTTCTCTGCCGCCATTGGTTCTCTTTGGCTTGTCACTGGATAACCCGCCTCCTCCGGCTTCGGTCCGCGATTCTATTGGGCAGCCTGGCGAGCCGGCCGCCACGCCGCACGGGGGTTGGCTCCGCGGGCTGTCCGTCGGCACAGTAACCAGGCAGCGGGTTCGGGTGCGCCCGTTTCCACGTCAGTGCGAGGGTAGCCGAGCCGGTTCCGTTTGCCTGTGGACGGGAGGACCCCGTGCGCGGCCGCCTCGCCCGCCGCCGCCGGGAGGAAGGGGCGGGCGGCCAGTGGCAGGGCCGGGCCGAGCCCCCGCTCGCGGCGCCGCCCGCCCGACCGATGTGTGAAGCGGCCGCCGCCGCGGGGAGCAGGCGCCGCCATTTTGGATGCGGGGGTCAGTGCCGGGCGGCGAGCGCCTGTCGCGATAGTGTCGCGACGCGAGGACCGGGCCGGGAGGGAGGCCGCGGTGGGGGGCGCGGGCGGAGCCGGGAACCCCCGAGGCGGGTGGGGGGCTGGGGCCGGAGCAGGCCTTACCGCTGGCGGCTGGGAGAGCAGCCCGGGGGGACCCGCGGGCCGGGCCGGGCCCAGGTGTCCTCCTGCCGCGCAGCCCCGCTCCCTGCGCTCGGTCACACGGCGGAGCTGCGGCCGAACCCCGAGGGCGGCTGTGCGGGAGGGAGGGCCGCAGCCGGCGTGGGGTGTGCGTCCCGAGCTCCCCGGTACCGCGCTTAGTCGCTTTGGTCGCATGAAGCGACCGGAAAGGACAGCCCCCCTTCGCGCTTCCAGGTTGGCTCCTCAGGTTTGACTGCCGGGCGGGAGGTTTCTCCTCGTCTCCCAAGCCCTGTCTCGTTATCGCAGCTAAAGGTGCAGGCCTGCAGAGGCCGGTGCCACCTTTGTCAGGTGTCTCCGCTGCCCTGCCGCTGCTGGCCGTGTTTCAGACAGCACGTCTGACTGCCCAGACCTGCCGGCACAGGCCTGTGCCCTGCCTTTGCAGGAATACTTCCAGCTCTCTGACCTTCTCTGCCTGTGACGTTGGTTGTACAGCAGCTGTTATGAAAACAAAGCAAAACAAAAAACACATCAGGTTTAACTTCCTGGTGAGAGATTCATGTAACTGGCATGGGCACTTTGAAGGGAAGAAAAGGCTTTGCTGCCACCCTGCTCCTGGGTGACTGAGTGAGCTTTGCAGCTAGGTGAGAAGCACTTGTGATTTGCTGATTGGGAAGTGCTGTGTATCCTGTTGTGGTAGCAGAATGTTGTGCCAGGACACGATACCGAGGCTGGGTCAGAGACTGTACTCCTGCGTTATCATAAACCATGCAAATGTTGCTCAGCAGAAGCTTGTTCTTAATTATTACCTTTTCTGTATATGTAGTACTGTCAGTTCTCATTAGTGCTGCTTACTGTAGTGATTTCACTGAATTTGAGTCAGTTAGCATAGCTGAAGGCTAACGTTTGTAATAGGGAGAAGTGACTTGATGGACATGTGCCAGACTGTGTCACTCTTAATGCTAACTCTTGCTTGATATCCAGAAGAGTTGCAGACATTTCCCTGCAGGGGAAGGATAGTGACTTCTTATGGCAATAGAAAACATTGGGGCAGTATGCTTCAGGGTTGAGCAGTGGAACGTTCAGTGCACGTGCGAGATAACATTAGCAGATGTAAATCTTGTCATTGTTTTTGTGTGAAAGTTTAACACCTGATGCCATTTCAGGAGTCTCAGAATAGTGGTCATCACTGTCCGTAGAGGGTTGCTGAAGTAGCACATGTGTAAATGTTAGACTTTGGCGTTCAATGAAATGCCTAGGTGTCTGCCTTGTTCCACTCCTTGAGTTCCTAACCGTCCCAGAGCAGACCTGTGAATGATGACAGCTTCCCTGTTTCTCTGGGTGGGCTGGTCAGCTGGGTTGGTGTGGAGCTGCCTGGTGAAGTTCTGAGCAGGAGCAAAATCGGAGGACGGGTCTGTAGATTTCAGCAGATGTGTGAATCCATTGTGAGAGGGAAATAGGTTTTTGTGTTAATTCAATTCAAGCATTAATTTCAATCTTAAAACCTCTTTTAGTATAGAACATCTATTCTACCCTCCATGAGCGGCTGTTGCTTGTATCCTGAATGATGTCAGGCAGTTTAAAAATGATATGCTTCAGGAAGTACAGAGTTTACAGAAACAATTTCCATTCCTTGAATTAAACTTTTAAACAGTGCTCTGGCTTTTTTTTTTTTCCCATGCAACTATTTTCTTGTTCCTTCTCCAGCACACAGCTGCAAAGGTCCCTGCCATGAATGAGGACAGTTGCCCGTGGTTTGCTTTGGAATGTGTTTGTATATTGCTTGGTTAACTGCGAGTTTAAATGTGAAGCAGAAGTTTCTCTCACCTTTACCCAGTGTTTGTGGTGAAGTGGGCTGTATGTGTGATGTCCATAGTTCCAAGTGTGAATTTGGGTTTTCCAGCATGATAGGTGGTTTCAGTTGTGTCGGACCAGTAAGTGTGCATTTGTGTGTGCATAAAGTTACGCTTAATGGAATCTGTGGTGAGGGGAAAAAAATAAAGGAGTGCATTCTGATGAAGTCTTCTCTAATAGTTAGCGATGAAAGGATAACTTTGGAGGAAAAAAAAAAAGTATTGCAGGATTGTAGTATGTTAGGAGGGCCATATCGAGCAACATGGATTTTTTTTTTTTTAATATACCCTTGTTTGAAAGCATTAGCATGTTTAATTTCACAGTAAGTGTAAAGGAAAAGGTGTGTGCTGGAAACCTGTCTGTCCTCTTCATGTTTCACTGACTGGAGGTAGCACCAGGTTTGTGGGAAGCTGAGCACTGTAAACCTCGTACATTCAAGGAGGGCTGAGTTTAGCCAGGTTGTCATTTCTTATCCTTTTGGGTTAAAGGTAGAAGAAGAGACATAAGGGTACTACAGACAGATTCCTTAGTATGCAGAATAGCATTTAAGCTTTGGCATTGTTTTAAATGTGCAGAACCGCTGAGCATCTGTGTGTGTGCAAGACATGTGATACGTGTTTGGTGTACCTTTACGTGCTTTTCCAAATCAGGTTAGGGGAGCCTTGGTTTCTAGAAGTCACTGCTGAATGCCTGGGGTGGCACTTTGGGGTTTACGTGGTCAGTATTATGTTGTAACGGTGAAGACACAACAACTTGGCTTTTGGCAGGTTTGTGTGTACCTCATATTTCCTCAGAAGTACTTTTATGGAGTAGAATATTCATCTGTGAAATATCCTATACAGTTGTATGGAAAAAGAAGAGATCATCAAGTGAGGAATTCGCCAAGGGAAACAAAATCTCCCATTTTACACTAAAACGAAGATGACAAGCTGAAGTAGAAAAAAAAATATTGCATAAAAGATGCCCTTAATCGTATTTGTAGGCATTCATATCCTATAAGTAAATGCGTGAAGGAAGGTAGCTGTTGAGGATGGGAACGTCTCAAACATTGAAGAAATCACAGGAAAATATCTGTGGTTGTGTTAGATGCAGATGTGGAAGGAGGTTAGAAACCACTGTTTTTCAGGGCACGGGCACACTGCGGGGCACAAACAGTTGTTTGCTTTTCTAAATAACCTGGTAGGCTGCTGAGGGCTGTTAGGACAGTTCCTGTGCCACACAGTATTTTTGTCTTTGCCTCTGCTTACTGTGTAGCGCTTAGGAGTACCTTTATTTTGAGTAGTGAAACAAAGTAAGAAACAATGTTGCTGCAGGGTTATTCATCCTGCTGAGAAGGTAAAAAATGGAAACACCAAATCCGATGCTCTCCCTTGATAAGGCACCTTTTTACAGTACTTTTCTCTCTTGTTTACAGAGTCCTCTAGCAAATTAGTGTGTTTCGCTCTGAGGAAATTTGTATATTTGAAGAGTTGTTGATAGCTCATACATGTTAATTAATGGGAATTCCTATCCAGTACGTGTGCTCTGAGGTGTTTGTTGTGGTGCTCCTGAAGCTTGGAGTGATTACAAAAATTCTGTCCTTCCCTGCTCTGCTTTTTCTGTGTGGGCAAAAATCTTTATTGTCCTTTGTTTCACCCACCCCAGTGGAACCCTTTAAGTGTGCTCGTCTGATCTGGAAGTGCACCTGTCTGTAGTTTGAAGTGTTGTGATTAACGTTTCAGCTGCTTTCGGTCTTCTGCTTTCCTATGGACGTCCTATTGGGATTTCAAACTGGATTCCTCGTTTTCTGTTCATATCTTCTGAAAAAGTCTCATGATTAGCTACAGTTCCACTAAATACTTCTTGTACTTCAGACATGGTATCATCTGACTCTGGTCTCTTTATAAGTCCTGTTCATTCTTTGTAAACAGTCATGTCTGTTCATTCCTCTTCATTCTTACTTGTTTATGCTTCTCTGTGTCTGGGCTGTAGCTAGAATAGAGAGAACAACCCTGCTGTAAACTGCTCTTTCTTTTTCTCAGGTCCTTAAAAATGTTTCTCTTTTGCTTGTATGATTTTGCTTTTCTGGCTTTCTTTCCACACACACCAGATGTAAGACTTTCTCTGTAAGGCCTCAGTCTGTATGAGTGTGAATGCCCACATTTTGCTTTCTCACTTTTTCTTCCTTTCCATCCAGTTTTTTTTCTTGTTTCTTTGTGGGGTTTTACCCTTGTTTTTTGTCCTTGTTCTCCTTCTTAAAGCCTTTCTAATGCAGCAGGTGTGAAAACCATTTTATACATGATGTTATTTTGTCAAAGTCCTGAAGAGCTTCCCTCTAGCCACCTTATTTAAGCCAATGATGGTTATTTAGCAGTACAAGATTAGCGTTGAGTTCTGTGTGGATCTGCAGGACTTTGCATAAGTGCAGGAGTGAGTGTGGTGTTGCATTGTTGTGGAGGTGCGTCCCAGTACCCTTTCACTGTCTTCCTCTGCACCTTAATGTACTGGGGGAAAAAAACGAGGGCTGGGCCTTGATGAAGTCATGCTGCTATTCTAACTAATGACCTGCTTTGATGTTCTTGAAAATGCGTTCTGTGGAAAAGTGCTCTTCTTTTGTGTTCTTGACAAAAAACGTGCATGTCTTTGTGTAGAAAACAAAGTTGTAGAAGTGTACTTTTGCATCTCTGTAGGCCTTCTGCTTGACTAGATCCATCTTGATGTTTTGTCCAAGGAGGGGAATGATTCAGAGGACTGGAGATTGATCTGGATTATCTTTATTTTCAGGGTTGTCAAGATGGTGGATAAAAACATTTACATTGTACAAGGCGAAATCAATGTAGTGGTGGGAGCCATCAAGCGTAATGCCCGGTGGAGCACTCACACACACCTGGTAAGTTGCCTTGGGTTGTTGCTACCCGTTTGTTCTGTGGCAGAAACCTCTTGTTTTTAGAGAACTCCTGTTTTTTTCTTCTTCTTTTTTTTTTTTTAATAGTTGCTTATAGTTTCATACCTGTTTTGTTAAAAGTCTTTAATACAATGTTTCTAAGTCTAATGACGCTGTAGTCAGTTTTTGGCTTCTGCAGTGAAGATGTGTGCCTGTGGTGTACTGGATCTGTGGTGCACTTCACAATGCCAGCTGATTAGCAGATGGCTGTCATCCAACAAAGCGATTTCAGTTTGTCAGAGGGCAGGGCCCTTGTTCCTTCTAACAGGCATTTCTTCGTTAGTGCTCACTGCCACCCAGTAGTAGGTGTGGCTGCAGATGTACACAGCTTGAAGAAACTTACTTTAATAACATGAAGATAAACTAAAGCTGAAGGATGCAGTTATTCATACTTTCTTCAGGTTTATTCATTCTTCAGGTTATTTTAATGGCACCAAATGTCATTGTATTTCTGTTCTCATTACAATCTGCATAGATTAACATTATAGCAAATCCAGATGAGCCATTTAAATATGATATGAGATAGATCTGCTCTGAAATTTATTGAACAGTGGAGGGCTCATCAGAAATAGTTTAAAGGACAATAAACCTGAAGTGGATTTCACTGTCTTGAACCTATTCTTTGACATTTGAGCTGTATAACGTAGGATAGTGCTAGAAGGAAAACAAAAATACTTCTCTTGATTTTGATGGAGTAAATAATCTGACAGTGATAGGCTCGACCCATAATACTCCCCTGAATATGAATGTGAGGTCTTTACGTACCCATTATTAAGATGCATCTTCAGAAGTGTGTTTGCTTCATTAATGGCTTCCTTCCTATGTATAATCTATAGGATGAAGAAAGGGATCCCTTGCTGCATAGCTTTAGTGTCTTGAAAGAAGTGCTGAATAATATAACAGGTAAGCTTATGCAGAAGTCAGCAGGTATGTGTACTCACTTCAGTACATACAAATAATTTTTTTCTTTCAGTCTGTGTGCAGGTGTGCTATTTTGTCTTATTTACTATCCAGATATATCAAATAATGAGAAAAGTGCAAATAGGTATATGCTTTCTAGAGAAATAGTACCACTTGCTACTATCTGGACATATGCATATATATGTGTGTGTGTATTGTGTGTGTTTATGTATATATTTCTGTGTCTATGTGCATGTTTTTTTTCTTAATACTGAAGCTTATAGTAATATAGGAAAACTGGCATATATTATTATGTATAATCTTGTGTTTTGTTTATGCTTTCCAATCTTTGAGTGACAAGAAAAATCTGTTTGTCAAGGTGCCTCCCATTATTTGGTTTCTCCTTACAGTCTTTCATTTGTTGGGTTTCATCGTTCATTACCCGTAACAAGCGAAGAATAGAGATCCCTTTCCATTTGAATCTCTTGAATCTCAAAGTTAATGGCTTACTTTGTGACCAGTTGCACCAAAAAGTCCTGGGACTCTATACTGATGGCAGCAGTGGAGCATATGGCTGTGATGTTGGCTCTGACCAGGTTTTCACACCCATTTTTCCTGTTTCAGTCTTCATTTTTCCTGTTTTCACCTAGATTTCCTCTGTTATTAGTTTCAGGAGCAGTTGCTTAACCTTGGTATATATTGAGAGTTTGGAGGTGAACTAATGCTGTGCTGCTGGTTCTTTCCAGAGTTTCTTATTTGTAACATTTGCAAGTAAGCTTCATTTCTGATCCCATTATCACTGTGGGTGTTTAGAACTACGTTCAGCCTAAGTCTGAGATGGACTTTTTTTATTTCTGATTATGGAGTGTGCCTGTCCCTATGTCAGTGCTGAGCCTGGAATCCCTTAAGAAGAATATTTACTAGAACAGGAGTGCTGAGGACCCATGCCAGCATTTAAGTCCTTATTCCTTCCTCTTTTGTGGCTGCCTACAAATGTAGTGCTTTTTCTTTTTGTTTTTTTTTCTTTTTTTTCCCCTCCTTTGCCTGAAGCGTTTCCCTTGGCTGTGGGCAGGACTCATCTGTCAGATCATGACATCATAGACAGCACTTGCACAGTGTGTATTTCTGGATAGTATCTTTGTTGTTCTGGATGCTCCGCCTTTCCACAGACTAAATGACATGCTGCATTTGTGTGTTTTTGTAAGCTCAGTCATATTCTGTAGGATATGCATACAATCTCCAAAGTTGTCTTGGGAGGATGTTTTCCTGGCACTAATCTTTTCCTTCTGTGAGATAAAGTTCTCTTGAAGATGAGACTCTTGAAATTCCTTGCCATGCAAATATCACTTCGTATCAAGAAGATGAGGGGATGTTAGGTTGCTTGATTAAATGCAATATGAATAAATATCAGGAGTTGGCTATTTATCTGTAGAACCTGGACACAATATGTTGTTGACTTGTTGGGAGAAAATGCAAGCCAAATATCTGCTTGTGTTAGAGAGAGCAAAGTTTAATGTACTGAGAGACTTAGAGACTCTGAGTTCGCTCATCACTTAAGTGAGGTTTACACTGAGCTATTAATTGCTTATGTATGATAATGATCATAGCATGGGGGTTTGATTAAGGTTCTTTTAAATAGATAATTTCAGCTTCAATGACTGCTATTTTCAGACTAGTGGCTTGAGATAGGACATCATCGGTGTGCTTTTTTTTTCTTTTCTTTTTTTTGTTCAGTTTTAGACATGAGCTGGTTTCCAAGCAATACTTTGATATAGAGCCTCCTGCCTCATCTTTCAGGCAACAAAAAGTCCAAACTTAGTTTTTTCTTATCTTTTTTTTCCTAGACCTTCCTTTCATGTCTCTTTCATTAGCTCATGGAAATGCATTGCTTTTATATTTAAATTTATTCAAGCTGTAATCTTTGACATTTGAGTTAGCTTTTAGTACAATTTTGCATTTATAGTAATATATATTATGTATTTTCTCAATCCCCCAAGAACCCATTTTAATCTGTTCCGGATGCAAATTTCAGGCTGCCTTGTCCCATCTCCCCTCTTGCTCTCGCCCCCCCTTCCCCTCCCCCATGGAGCATGTTTGATCAGGTGTGGCAGGAATATCCACTGTCAAGCTGCGCCCTTTATATTAGTCAATATTATCCTTCCTTCCCTCCCACTCCCTTCATTCTCCTCTGGGCTTTACCAGTTGATTTATAATTTTGGAATTCTCATCGGAGTCTGTAATACAGTTTGTTCATTATTTAACCAAAACCTGTTTAATGAGCAAAGAGAGGCAATGTAAATGTTAGGCATGTTGCAGTGGAGTACCTTTTGTTCTCCTCTGAGCTAGTGGGTATTAACTCTGTCATGACTGTGGTGCTGAAATACCCCGGTCAAGGGTATATAGATGCACCGTATACCTCCTGCAGCTAAAGATTCCCGTTTCAAAGTGTTGTTCCACAAGAATAACTAAATTACTGATGTTTTATTTGACTTACCGAAAACACTAAGTGCTTGCCTGCAACCACCTAGTGGTATCCCATCCCACTGTAATATCTAAATGGACACTTGAAGGAAACATCTAGAGAAGGTGTTCTTGCTCAGCACAAACAATCCCGTGGTTATGGTAAGAGTAACTTCACTTCTGCAACTCAGTGTACCTAGTGAAAGGCCTTGGACTTATGGGGCATAATGTTGCTTTGTAAAATTCTTACAGAGAAAGTTAATTTCTGTCGCAACTTAGTATAGATTTAGAAAAGAAATTGAACATGTGCTGATCCCCTCTTATTGTTTTTTTTATGCCATTTTTATACTTACAAGCTGCATATATTTCAATTACTATTTAAAGCAATTGCGCAGAAAATAGAAAAAATAGATGTACTCTCATCTTGACTGTTGTATGCATGACTCCAAAAAATATTTAATAGTTGAATGCTTGTACTAGGATGAGCACTGTAGCCCTGTCTGTGATGTTATCTTATGTTTCCATTGCTTAGTTAAACTGTGGATCAGTGTCCTCAGTTATGACTACATGCAATCAATGAGTATCAAGCTTTGTCCATGTTTGCAAAATCAGAATAAAACTGGACTTCGAAGGTTATTTTAAAATTAACGGAGGCCTTAGAATTGATACAAATTTGGATCTAGGGTTTTTGCCAGCACAACTTTCATTTTGCTACTTTTTAAAGTATATTCAGTAATCTAGAAGATATGTCTGGCTGCTGAAGTGTTTTTGTGTTGTCAGTTTTGTTATGGTTTTAGGTCAACAAAAGGAAGCTTCTTTTTGACATCCAGTGGTAACAAAGGATCTTTTCTTTCCTGAGTGTTTCAATGTTAGGATGTGGCTGGGCTCAGCAGGGAGAGGTTTTATAACCAATGATGTCTAGAAATACAAATTCATCGTAAGCCTCTCTGTGTATGGTCTGTTAAGGATTGAGTTTGCTTAAATCTTGGTGTCGCTGTTGAAGTCTTCAAACCATTTCAATATGATATGTAGGTGAAAGCAGGTACGTCTGTAGCGGTTCGCCCTGATTGGAAGGATGAGTCAGTAAGCAGGATTGTCATGACTGAATTACTGCTTGCTGGTGTGTAGGATGGCTTTAGGACAGCAGATGACTGAATGCATCAGCCTTGTACAAGTCAGCAGTGGGAGAAGCAGGTGTTTGTGGAAAGTGTGTGCATCAAGAGTCTATTTAAATAAGGTTTAAACTAGGTAAACACACCTGTGAAGAGGTACTTGTGTATATTTTAGGGCCATGAGTGCCAGACAGGAAGGTTTGAGTCCTTTTATCCTCTGGTGGTTCAGAGTTAGTGCATTTAAACAGAAGCTGTAAAGTAAGCTGTAAGAAGCACTCTGATTTCATGCACATTCATGACATTTTAAATGAATGCTTGTACAGTGGGTTCAGAAGAATCTTTTCATGGCTTATTTCAGACAAGAAGCTGCTGCAAATCTCCATCTTTAGAGGGTTGGCTGGGGCATTAAGAGCTGGCTAAAGGTCAAATGACTGTAACCATAGGAGAACCTTTGCCCAGTGTACTGATTTAATATACTTGTTACTGTCGCCATCAGTTTTCTGGAATGTAGATTTGATTGCAAGCTCATTTTCTCATGTCTGATCTCTGGAAACAGTTTTTAGAGAAAATCTGACATTCAGATGGAAAAAATACAGAAATTTTATCCTGATTTGGGATCAATGTCTGAACTTTTCTTGTAAGATCTCATTTTAGGAAGCAGTAAATAAGTAGTAGAAATAGAGGGTGTTCTCAGTGCAGTTAAATGGACTCTGAGACATGTATTGCAGTCTATTTAAGTGAAGAAATTTGGAAAAATTAATGTTTTTTAAGGAAGTATAGGAAATAAATGATATCATCATAGGGCTGTAATGCTTGTAGCTTTGCACTTGGCAGTTAAGAGCAGTGCCATATTTTTGCAAAAAGTGACTGGACATACTCGCATATACCAAATACTGATTGTCTGTATCTGGGACAATTCTCCATTTGTTTGCATTGAAGGATTGCAGTGTTATCTAGAGCAGGCATTAAAAAAAAAGCTTTAATGACAGCTTCATGAGAAAAGATCTAGAAGACTGTCTACACTCCTAGATTATTTCTGTTCCTGTGATTACTTTTCAAAAACAAAAATCATCTTCATTTGTTTAGTATCAGGTATTTGTACATGTTAACCTTGTACTTTGGAAGACTAAGCAACTCTGGCTAACATTTTGCTTTTGCTGCATTGTTTACAATTTTTTTAAGAATCATAGAATATCCTGATTTGGAAGACGCCCACACCCACAAGGATCACTGAGTCCAATGGAAAGTGTATAAAAATGGTTAAAAAGAAAAAAAAAATGATAAAGTAGGGTTTGTTGCATAACTTAAATTCAGTTGTGCTTACTAATGGGTGGCAGTGCAATTTTAATCTATGTCACATGATCTAACATGATGTACAGAAGTGGTAATTTAGTTCTTTGAATATTTTCTCTCATCTTTTTTTCTATAAAAAATAGGAAGATGATAGTGACACTCTTAATCTGATGTTTTGTTTGCAGACTGAATCCAGACTACTTGATTCTTTTGTACTGTATTCAGACTTTGCAGTAGAAGTTGTCATCTTAAAAGCAAGTTCCTAGTCTTTGTGAAAGCAGGCATCCTTCCAAGTGCAGAGGGAATGTAAACCAATGCAGTATTTTTGCTTTGAAGCTGCAGGTAGTTCCAGGTGCCCTCTCTGAGAGAGGTGCATCTTCCTTCTAATCTCTTTGCAGCATCAGATGCATCAGAGGGCTGTCTTACAGCTAAGGTCTTTGAGTTTCCCACAGATATTTCTATTGATGTTTTTGGCATAGGTTTTCCTAGTATTACTGGTGTAGTCATAAGCCAGTCTCTTTCTGAGTGATTACTAATTCTGTTCTTTACCTTCTAAGACGGTTTTCCTAGAGTGATGCTAATGTGCCCTAGGAATGGGCAGCTGCACTGGAAGACCTGTGAGATGGAAACTTCTTGAGCCCAGAACTAACACTAACATTGTCTTTTCACTTAAGATTTAGTTTATTTTTGATATAAAGGAAGAAAGAGGAGCAATGTGCTTGATGAAAAATAATTGTTTAATTAGTATTCATGAAGATTATACATGCACTAGGGCAAGCATAATAACCTTTTCCAAGGTTCTCCTGTTGTTATTTGTGGGGCAGCATTTGTGCAGAGTGTGTTTGGAGGTGTAGGTTCACTCCAATCATTGAGTTGTTCACTGAAGCCTTCAACATCAGTTTGTGAATGAGGTGGGACTCCTGGGAAGGGAAAGCTTTTAACAGTAGATAATTAAGATGGAATAGGGAAGAAAGGGCTTGATAGTTTGTGTGGCAGCCCTAGTTTGAGAACTTCATAGCATCTTTTATTTTGTGTTTTTGGGTCCTAAGAAACTTGCAGAAAAAAGTCCAAACAAATGGAGTGGCTCTGGGAATATCTTTGGGAGGGGGGATGGGACAAACCCACAACTGTAAACTGTAAGATGGTATTCAGATAAGGTATTTCTGCATTTCTCTTCAAGCCAGGACATCCAGGCTGGCCATTTTACTGTCCTTTACCACCATCTTGCAATACCAGTTTAGCCTCCTTTTGTACAGTTTTTTGTGTGTGGTTTAAGATGGGAGGTTGGACCTTGCCTACTGTCTGTGCCAAGCTAATGAATGGCAGGTACAGGCAGGAGGTGGTGCTGTTGGAAGGAATTGTTTCCTGACCCCTAATCCTTAAGGACCCCAGGATTTAGATGGACAAGCGCTCCTGGCTGTTGCTTGGCAGAGTTCCCGCAGTGTGCTTGCTCTGTAACACCAGCCTTCTGTTACCTCTGAAGAGCTGCCACATGTGCACGGTGTGCAACTGACTCTCTCTTGTTCCACGCTTGTTGAGCAATTATTTTCCCACTTGTTGGGCACTCCATTATTTCCTTCAGTTACTGCTTCTGTGTGAAGTGGAGCCATAAAGGAAATGGCCTAATGTACATACATTAGTGGGCAATAAATTGCAGTTTGATTTGGTAGAAAGGCAATGCCAGATGCTCTGTTGAAGTTAAGGTTCCTCTTAAGTCATCCGTGGAGATTTTGTTCTGGGTGTTTTTGATGTGCAGTCTTTGTGGATTGTGCTATCTTTGTGGTCACTTGAGACCAGTTAAAAGTGGTTGTGGCCAACTGAGAGACAGTAAGGCTACTTACATGGTAGTAAAAGCCCCC
Organism: Gallus gallus; assembly: GCF_016699485.2. NCBI lineage: Eukaryota > Metazoa > Chordata > Aves > Galliformes > Phasianidae > Gallus > Gallus gallus. The sequence continues at coordinate 17,606,490 of NC_052537.1, forward strand.
TGGAAGCAGAAATATATGTGAAATTGTTGAATTCTAGTAGGACTTCATTAAATATATAGCTCTTCTCCTTCTGTGGAATCTTTCCTTCTGTTTTCTTTCCCCTTTCTTCCCTAAACTGCCATCATCTGACCTGTTAAAAGAGTGGCTTGAAGGTTATTAGCTTCAAGGAACCAAAACTTGCATCAGAAAGTGCAGGTGCATATTTATGTAGTTAGGTAATACGTTGTTGGACTTCCAAGTCTTGGTCATACATACTCAGTGTACATACCAAAACATTCCTCACCTCAGAAAGTTTGTAGCTTTAGAAGGTGGAAGCAGAGAGAAGTCATTAAGAATACAAAGGTTTTAAGCACTCAAAGGTTTTTCTTAGTAACTACCTCAATTTCTCCTTCAAACAAACCATCGTTGGCTGACCCCTAATAAGGCATATAACAAGAAGTGAATTTGAAGAGGTTTGAGATTTGAAAGAATAAGACATCAGGCAAAGTGTTCTGGTTTTGGGGATAGTGCAGGGATGTGTGATACGGTGCTTTCCTCAGTAATTGTTGTGGAAGACAAAAGCCAGCAAAAGGGCTAGCAGAATTGCAGGGATTCAAAGGTAAGTATGAAAACAAAGTAATGGATAAAATTGGTCATAAAATAGCAAATTAATGGATTAGGGGATGTTAATGGTAAAGTACGTGCAGTCGGAGGCTTATGTGTTTGTTGGTAAACTTGCTGATTTTCTTTCTAAGGTAAACGTACCTTGTTTGTCTGCTCTCTGAGTATCGTGCAGTAGATTCGTGCTGAAGGGTTTTTACATTCAAGAAAAAAGGTTTTCTCATTTAGATCTCATTCTAAGTTGTGGAAACGACTATTAACACTTCCTGCTGCACCTAGTCCTTCAGTAACTCCTGTAATATTTTAGATAACATAAATGACTTGCCTTACAGCACCTCTAAATGTTGTAAAGAACAGGAAGTTTGTCATATATTGTCTATAAAGTAGTGGCTTAAAGGTAGCGTCTTAGGTCTTGTTATGTGATGGATTCTGAGGTGAAGAGATTCCATGTCATGGATGAGTTTGAACACTGGAATGAATACATTTCATAGAATCATAATATGTCTTGGGTTGGAAAGGACCTCAGAAGTCATCTAGTTCCTGGGCAACCCGGGGCAGGGTTGCCTACCACTCAATCAGCTGTTGGAGTTACCAGCAGATGCTTTCTGGGGAAAGAGTTTGGGAGTGTTAATTAAGTTGTTAATGCAGTGAAGAGAGAGCTATTGTGACTGATTTCCCATGTGTAAATAAATTGTCACAAAATTTTAGAATATAAATGCTCATGTGACTTGGAAATGCCATTGTCAGTAGTAAAGCAACCCCCTCTTTCTTTAAACTCCTAATTAGATGTGCACGTTTCTTGGTTAGCTTAAGGGCATGGACAGACAGCCTGCATCAGTTGAACTTCCTGAAAAGAATGTACCTGAGCTCTTTGCATGAAGTTTTTTGTTTCTAACTACTTCTATATGCAAGTATGTTGTGGAAAGGAAGAGATGTAAAGCTCTGTGAAAGCTGATGAACGGAATACAACATCATGACAGAAAGCCAATTGGAGTTGCACAGAATTGCAAAAGGAAAGCATGTTAGATGAGAGTTTGGACATAAGTGCAATGGAACTGAAGTTGATAGTGATGTTGGCTTCAGCTATCCTGTTAAAATCTGTATTTTATTATACAAATTTCATTTAGATAAACTATTTCCATGCTAGCTTATGCTAGCATATTTTGTACTGTAATCACAAATACACAACTGTAATGCTCAAGGGGTGCACTTGATTAACACCCCTTGAATAGGGTAAATTCTTCAGTGTTGGTGGTATTTTGATGTGGTCATCTGTCTGTATCCTATTATAAGCACTGCAGAAGTTCTAATTTCCAGTTGTCTCCTTGGCCTACTACCATACTGTTTTAAAATGGCTAGCAGTAAGTTATAAACAGCGCAGCCCTTTTCTGAGTGTGCTTGCTGCCTTTTCTTGGTGCAGGAGTGTGATTTCTTGCATGACTATAAGTAGTTCTTGATGTATGTGTTGTGGTATTGTTATTTAAAAGAGATGAGAGACTTCAGAACAGTGGTGCTAACTTTTAATTGGATTTAACCTAATTCTGGGGGAAGTTTGTTATTAAACTCCTGTTACTTTTCAATGAATTGTCATTTTTCTTGATACAGTGAAGAAATCTGCCAAGTGGCTGTTGAATTAGCTTCCATTTACCTCTTGATTAACTGCTTAAATAATTATGTGGCAAACTGTAAATATATGAGGTATCGGTGATGCAAATCAAGATGTGGTTGTCATCTTGATCACGACATACTGAAAGAGAGCAGTCTGTGGGCTCTGAGGATAGCCAAGGGGTGGGGCTTTATTCTGGAAATAAAAAGTGTGGCAGTAGTAGAATATGGTTGCTTATGTAAGCATCTTTAGTAACTGCACTTAGGAACTTGGATGCTCTTCAAAGAGGGATTACACAGTTTATAGTGGCCTGTAATGGCTCTAATAACTAAGATGGCTGTCACAGCAGCTTGGGAGGAGACATCATCATCTGGCCTTCATGTTAGTCTGAGGCTTTCCCATCACTTAGAAATACTTTATTTTGCTTTTTGTATGAGTCTTTGTCAAAACATTTGGCTTTTTATAGACTGAAATATGGATTTAATCAGCCTTAAGATCTAACAAGCCCTATACTTTTTACATATGTGGTTCTTTCTTAGATGCGTAGTGCCTCAGTCTGACACTGATACATGCAGTGGGGATTATGAGCTGGGGATATTCACCTTGGTGGCCTTCATGATGAATGCAAAGGTGTAGGGGGTATGTTGGCTCAAATATTTACTGGTCTGTTGTGGTCAACAGGGAGAGGCTTTTTCAGTTGGAACAAGAGTGGTGTGATACTGTGGGGAAATTAGCTTTTGGTTTGGTGGAGAGATGCAGCAGTGCTTTAATGAAGGTGAAATAACATTAAGCCATGGGTCGTTTTTACGGAGTTGGATATGTTCCAGTTGACCTCATCAATGTGAATGGAAGAAACTTATGCTACTAACCTTCTTTGTCAGCACTGCTAGCAGTCAGTCCTGAACAATGGGAGAACTTCTCTGCTTGATGCAGGAGTGCAAACACTCGCATCGTGAAGGCTTCGGCCTCGTTAAGAGCAGAAAAGAAGGAATATCTGTGTTTGGTACAAGAAAAAGGTAATGTTTTCTTTGGGAAAGCATTTAGTATCTTACTTTGTCAGAGTGTTGGAAACAGGAGAGGAAGAGATGAAAGGGTCTGGACATTTTAGAAAGCAATAAAGCAGCTCTAACAGAGTAGTTTAATAATTGGAAAAAAGAACGTTTTCTTTAAAGAAAAAAATAGCTCAAGAAATGTAAAATGATGTAATGGGGGGAGACCATCATAGGCATCCTGGAATGCTTGCTTTCATGCTTGTTTGGTAATTTTGTTTGTGTCAGAGGCAGCATCAACCTACCTTCTGCAAGCTGTTTATTCCCTTTCACTTCTAGTATCAATCCATTCAGAATCTCAAAGCAAAGTTCATTTTCAATCAGACGCCTTTAAATTGTACAGTTTCATTTTGGGTGGCGGTTCTTTATGCTATTGGGTTTCGCAGCCCATGCTGGTACTCGTTCACATGCAGCAGACCCATGTGCTGCAGCGGAAGGTCACACACTCGCTTTCACTCCGCAGGAGCAGCAGGTGATGGTACCAGCTGTTCACATCCCTGTATTAGATGCCTGAATTTGAGCAGCTGTATGAGGCTGCTAATAAACTCTAAAATGTAATGCAGTTCATATTTTGCCCACATTTCACTTGATCCTTCTCGGCACCAGCCAGTATTTCTTAACATCTTTCGATACCACCTCATTTCCTTTCTTGTCATGCTGGTCTCTGCGCCTCTCCTATGAGGTGCCAGTCAGATGCTTGAAAGTTATTCAAGCGTTGCAGATTTGGAAAGCAAAGGGCACCACAACATAGTAACGTATAGAATTTAAGGGAGCAGAAATAATGTCTCTAGAAAAAAACATTTAACATTTTTTGTAGTTTAATGCTCCAGCAAATAATTTAGGCTGTTCTAAAGGATGTACTTCTCTTTAAGCAATAGGAGTGTTGGATACAAACCTAGGTGTTTTTTCACTTGTTTGTTTTAAACGAATGTGTCAAAAGTGCTGTTGTTCTGAGGAACCTTCATTTGTATCTGGTTAGCTGAAGAGATCTTGTGTCAATCTGCTGTTAAAGGAAAGCTGCAATGATTTTTAATTCCACTTTAGGTAATAAAATTGGGCTGGCCATGAGTTTTGATATATCCACTGTTTATTTCAACTTGTGCTTTTTATTTAAAAAGCTTATTTGTGACCTGTTAGGACCCTCTGTTAAGCCAGTTAAATAAACCCCGAAAAGGTTGAAACTGCCTGTCTGCGCTTTCCAGAAAAGGGGAGGAGGAAACCAAAGGAAAGATATTTACAGTTCTAAACCCTTTCAGCTCCTCTGTTCACCTTTCCTCCTGCATCACTGATTTAGCTCCCATCTTCTCTGGAAGAATCGTAGTGCCTACAGCTGAGAAATACCGCGTCCCCACTGACTGACACCAATGCAATAACCGAGTTCTCCTTCTGGTTCTTAGAGGTGACTTGGCGGGTTGTTTTTGTTTGTTTGTTTCCCATTGCTGTAGTCTCAAAAAATGCACTTTGGAATTAAGGCCATATTGAGGGAGGCAGAAGCTGTGAGGAGCATCTTTTAAAAGCACAGGGGTGAAGATTTTGTTTGTACCTTTGTTCAAAAGAATTTCAGGGAACTGAATTATCTTGGTTCGTGCTGAATTGCTCTAAGAAGTGTTCTATGGAACAGGAAACATACAAACCTAGCTGTGTGATTCAAGATCAGAAGTATATGGTAGAATATAGGAAGAATAGAATGGTTCAAATAGCAAAGGGGCTTAGCTCAGAAGAAACAAAGCTAGCTTTTAATTAGAACCTCTTTTTATTTCTTCACAACTCACCTTGCTTTGACTGGTCAACATTTTAAAATTGAGCTGTCTGAACTAGAACTGATTTTCCTCGCTTGATCTGTGTTGCTTTCCTCCAGCAAAGACAGCACCTTTTTTTTTCTCCCTGCATGAGGAGCTGATTCTCCCATAGCAGATTAGAGCTGTAAGCTCCTTGTTTAGCATCTAGCCTTTTTTCAGACGGCCTTACAATGCTTTCTAGACAACCAGTATTAATTGGTTGAAACAAACAGTTATTTTTAACTGCGTGCTTCAGATTTTTTTCTACTATTCAGGTGTCTCTATCAGCCGTAAAGAAAGCAGTTGAAGTAAATAGCTGTATCAAATGAAGCACCTCTTGTCCCCACAACTGCTTCCAAAATAAACTGAGAATAATGCTTTACACCTTTTTTTTTTTTCTCCTTTAACTCAAAAGGCAAGCAACAGAGGAAGCATGGATTAACATGTAGTGATTTCTAGGAGCTGTGCTGTGCCCGGATTCCTCTGCGCTTGGGCTGACTGACAGCGACATGTGGCTCAAGTGCATCTGGAAATATATCACCAGCAAAATTTGCTTGGGTAAATATAGCAGGAACGGGTTGTCAGGGCAGGAGACAGATTGTTCTGGGAAAGGAAGTGTTGTCTGCCTTTCGTCTGAATAACTATTTCCTATATTTCTGAGACTTACCTCTGTCTTTCAGTGCGGCTAAGGTATGAGCAGGGTCTGAGATACCAGCTGTGCTGTTGTTGTGTGTTTGTAGGGTGGGAATGTTTCCAGGCACGGTATGATCGATAGCAGTTATAGAGAATTGAAGCAGTGTATCCTGTGGTGTTTGAGTAATGGTGGCACACAGGTTTGTTCTGGTGTAAACTCTTATTGAAAGTAGGGCAGAGGAGAACTCCCTGCATGGACATCAAATACGGAAGAAAAGCTTCAAAAAGTTTGGGATACGTTAATACAGAAGAATCCCGACTTGCTTAGAAACACAAATGTTTTTAGCCCACATGGCTCCAGGGGGGAGGAAAAAAGGGCTGTAAGCCCATTCTGAAATTCTTTTCTTTTGTGGGCAGTTGCTATTTAGAAGATGGACAGGAGTAGAAAATGCCAATTACTAGGTTTTCTCCAGCGAAAGCTGACTGGCAAAGGGATAAAGCTTCTCAGACCAGTGTGGTAACGATGCAGCTCTCAAGGCAAATTGCACTGCTGACAAAAAAAAACAAAAAACAAAAAACAAAACAACAAAAAAAAAAACCTGAGAGAAACAGCAGTATTAAAAAACAAACAAACAAACAAAAAAACCGAAACCACCCACAAACACGAACTCCATCTCTTTGTAGTGTTTGTAGTCTGCCTGCTGAAGAACCTAGGAAAGCTGGAACCCCTGCCAGGTCTGCACACCATTGCTGCCTGCGGGCTGCTACCCTGCAGCTCTGCTCTGCTGCCCTGGGATGTGGCTGCGGCTGGGTGGGGTTAGCAGCCAACAGGTGCACCACATGCCACACGAATGTGGAGGCAGGGAATTCGTGTCCAAGGACACTGGGGATAAATAACTGTGCTTAGAAAGAGTGTTGCATGAGTGTCGAAGTTTTCATGGTGCGGATGAGTCTGTTTAAAAACCTTTCTGACAGAATTCCAACTAATAAGCTTCAGTTCTGTCCTTGGATGAGCTAATTTGATGTTGGAATCATTGAAATGATTGATTTGTTGGGGGGTGCAGCTGACTTAGTTTAGAGGCTGTCCAAAAACTATCTGTAATTCAAAGCAGTAGGGTAAAATATGGAATTCTATGCTTCAAACTTCTGAATAAAACCTGCGTAGCTGAACAAATAACAGTTCCGTCCATCTATGCTGTTCTTCAAAAACACTTGCAAGCCACCAGGTTTATTTTATTGTTTCTCCTGTAAACCTCAGCTGAAGAAATAGTGGGTCTGAGCAGTGCTTTAAAAAAAACAAACACAAAACAAAACCAAAGCCAACTCAATGCTCACCTTATTGTTGTCCTAATGACCTGTACGCTTGCATCTTATCCTACATGTTCCAGTGTTGAACGCTTGAGATTTGGTCTGCCCCCGTGAAGTCTCTGTTCCTGTTCAGACTGACCAGATGCTGATCTTCTAAGCCTTTTTTATATAGTGTTTGCTTGTGTGTTTTTTGCCTGGCTCACTGTGGAATAAAGCTGAAAAGGCTGAACTTCATGTGATTATAGGTGAAATATAATGTCAAACGATACCCGTGTCATCTGCTCATCTGGTACTGGGAAATACTGGTTTGCTTTTCTGTGCATCAACTGTCAGTAGTATGTACTATGATTAACTACTTTCTAATCATGTATTTAGCACAACAGCAATCAAGTCAAGCATATCATATATGCAAAAGATTCTTTGCTCACGTGTCCATTAGCGTTTAATAAAAGAATGTTGTTCCTTACCCTGACATTTATATTTTCTTGTAAAATGACGGAGTTCTGCTGTGAACGAAGGCAAAAAGCTATGATTGTCCACAGCATATTAAATAAATCACATAGTGATATTAAAAAAAGAATTGCAGCTACTGAGGTTTGAATGAAATCTAGAAGGACCAAAGCAAAAGGAGATTAATCGCTGTGAACTTTGAAATTATAAATTATTGCATACAATGAAATGTGGAGTAGTACTGGGAGGTGTACAAGAAGGATGTCGGTTGGAAAATAAGCATGAGGAATGTTTCTGAACGTGAAGAGGTGTGAAAGAAAGCAAAGTATTGTAAACTGTGGAAAGTAGTCCATTTTCTTTGTCCTGTTAATGAGCAAGCTGACTGAACGGCTTTGAAGCAGTAGAAAATGTACAAGTGTCCATTTAAACAGTTAAAATTCTTCTAGAGGAACTTTTTTGTGCATGGATTTCTTCCAGGATCCGCTCTTCCACAATAAAAATTGCTTTGCTCTGAATGTGTCCACACATGATGATTTATTCGGTGTGACTGTAGAATTGCTTGTAACTCTGATCTAGCTGTGTTGATGGGTGTTGTCACATAAATAGGAAGCATTTAATCTCTGTAAGTATAACTATTATACATTCTACAACAGTCTGTTGCAACTGTCTAGATAATACTGAAAGCTTATATAGTATTTGAACCTTATTTACTGGCAGTAAATGATGAGTTGTTAACCTGATCATATGTCAGTTGTTTAATTTGATGGAAAATACAGCAGTTTCATGCTGAACCTTTAGATTTTACAAGAATGCAGACAAGAAGGTGATGAATGGAGCAAAGAGGGGCGTACACATAGGTAAACAGAATCTAATTGGGAATGTACTTATTTTCTTCTTAACCTTTTTCTTCCACCTGAACCCCAGAAAGGTGGTATGGAGAATGATCATTGCCTTTGTGAGATACCTTAGTGTCTGCTATTTTCTGAGCTGAAATTCCACTTGATAAAAATCACCTGAGATATTAGCTTAGCTTAATCTTTGTGCCCACAAACTTAAATTACACATAACTTTATTAGCTGCAAGAGAGTGGTGTAAAATATCTATGCTGCAGCTGCCTTATTGCTTTTGAGAAAATAATTACTTTTGTTTAGCCATAGAAAAAACAGTGAAAGTAAGACAAAACTTGTGACAAGGACAGTGATTTCTGAAGCATACTCTGTGCATGTGTAACTGAAGTCCTGTACTGCAAAAGCTGCCTGAATTGCTCGTGGTGTGCAAGCAGTACGTAGGGCTAAATGCCACGGAAGCTGCTCTGCAAAAAGAGTACGCTGTTCTAAATTTTTGTCAGCTTGTTTTCTGTGGCTCATGTTCCTTTTTGCTCTCTTACCGTTACTTTCTGTAATGCATTTTTTATCTTACCCATGTAAGCCCATTAAGACCGTAATCTTTCTGTGTCAAATTTCACAACTAATGCAACTCTTCAGTTGGAAACCCCTGTATTTGTCTGACACAGTTCTTCTCACTTCCCATTCTTTATGTCCCTTTGCACAGTCAGCACTGATTTTTTTGTTGGACTTAATATAAAGGGGCTTAGGAAGGCAGGTGCTTCTGGATTTGAATTTATGAGACTTCCAGACACGGAGTGTCATGCGTGCTTTTTTCCCCCTTCTTCTCTGTCCTCTTCTGTAATGCTCTGTAGTCTGTGATAGGTTGAGTTGTAACATTCATTAAACCATTCCTCACATTCCCTGCTTTGAAAGCTTATCAGGACTGCTTTTGATTTAGTTATCTGGAACAAAAAAAAAAAAAAAGAAAAAGAAAAAAAGCCGTTTATGAAGGTTGGAATGGAGCTCTGGAGCAATAATATATCGGAGATCAGATTCAGGTCCCAGTTGTATTATTCCTAGGGATTTATTTGCCTGTGTACACACAGGGGCAGAGTGGTGTGTATGGAAGTCTTGCAGGAATGCAAATTGGGCACATTTTGTTGGGACCTGTAGGGGATTTTTCACTGCTTCATAATTTTTCAAAGGTTTGTTATACATGAGGCAGCCACTGCCTCTTCTTTAAACCTTTTAATCCCTTCTCTTTTTCCTGTTCTAAAGGTCAGATTTTTTGACAACTGTGTGCAGGAACAAGATCTGTTAAATCCCTTCATTTTTATTCATACAAATATCGGCGTTTAGTGAGCAAGAGTCACCCCAGGATTCAGAGGCACATAAAGCTCAGTACAAACCCTTTGAACCTACATTCAATTCAGTGATGCATCTCTTGAAAAGACTAAATCTGCTGTCTGGATATTAACCCTCGGCTATACTGGGTGGGGCAACCCTGCCCAGTGCTGCACATTGGATGCACACTGCATGTTTTTGTGTCACTGATTGGGCGGCCTGCAGTGGTGCAGCTGCAGAGCTGCCTTGAGCCTTGGCTGCTTCCTCGGTGTGGGGCTCAGGCTGAAGAGCTATCATATCTGGGCATCCTGCAGTTGCCCACGTGGCACTAGTCCTTTATGGTGAGACAGCAAAATACTTCATTTTGAGCTCCTCCTGTTCTGATCCAGCTACTGAAGTAATGGAATCCCCACTGTTAAATCCTTGAGAAGCGAATGTGGGTTTTTTATTTTTACTTTTTTATGCAGTTATATACAGTTCAGCTTTGAAAAAGCAATGTGATGTGCTGCTGTCTCTGGGAGGAGAATGGAGACTTGCCTGAGATAGGTAGCCCATCTCTTCAGGGATGACTGGCAGTGATTTGCTCCCCGGACAACCAAGAGTTAGTCCCAGGCATCATTCAGTACTGAGCTAGCTATGAAGTCCCTGTTCTTTCCTTTCTTTCGGTGTCGGTGAAGGGAAAATGTTTAGAAGGAAGTTTTTCCCTTTGCTCAGTGTACCTTCTGTTGACTGAGGCAGTTGAGAGATGAGACCTGGCCAGTCACCCTGTGGTCTTTATATAATACTGTAAATCATTCTATTGAGCAAAACACTGTAGGGTAAAGTTTTTGTTGTGTAACTATCCATAACAAAAGTGTATGTCTATGTAGGAGTAATGGTTAGGAGTTGTACCTCCTTATAATCTGCTGTGCTTCATGCTGGAGTGCCTATGGAGTGGTCATGTTTCTTTTAAGTCTGCTGTAGGAGCTGAGAACTTTGGAGAAAGTTGGAGCAGACAGCTGCAGGGGCTGGGCCAGGCTGGAATGGAGTGCTCCTTCCATCACAGCAGTTTCTTCAGAGGTAGTTCTTTTGCTGCTCAAGCTTGCCTGCACTGGTTATGTCTGTCAGCACACTTGTGCTAGTTGTGAATGAGAAGTCTGTTCCCTAGCCATTGTCACTGCATTTATATACATTTCTGATATAGATTGCTAGATGTCTAGAAGTCATTTTCCTTATGTGGCTTATTTTGAGTAGAGTTTTATGTGCAAAGCAGTTCTGTGAACTTTACCATGCTAGGTTTTACCTCCACAATGTCCATTCAGCACAGATAATGCAGTACAGTCAGGACCTGGATCGTACAGTTCCCTTCCATCGTGGCTGGCAGTACAGTGCAGATGTACACTCGCTGAGTAGGTACAGGCTGAGCTGCTTGCTCCCTGCAGAGCTCCCAGCCTCACTGTGAGAGGAGTCAGCAGTTGTGAGGAGCCCTAAGGACTGATGTCTGAGGCTCTGCTTGCGTGCTGATGTTGAAAGATGTTCATTCTTGCTGGCCTCAAAGCCAGAAAACAATTTAATTCTTAAATATAGTATTCTGAAGCTGGAAGGTGATGGTCCAACGTTGAAGTTAGCTTTGGTATGCTGTCTGCTAGCCAAGTAGGGTCCTCTTAAAAGCTAGTGAAAAACTATTGTGACAACCACTTGTGTTAATTTGTTATTTATCACTTTTCCTCTGCAAACAGCTTTTTACTATTAAATTGAAAAAATATAGTGGGCAAAAATGAGTCAAGTTTGACAGCAACAAAAGGAAGCTTGCTTATCATTGTGCTTAGTAGCCATCCTGCTCTGTTCATACTCCTCATTCTTGGGGTGAGTAAAGCCTGTGTTGGGCTCCGTATTGTCCAGGATGAGGAGGGGTGAGTATGGGGGCTGAAGAAAAGGACATAGTCTGCTTTCTCAAAATAACAAGACAGCTAACACCACCTTGGAAAAAGACCTGCACTGTGGAGGAAGCGTGTTCAAACAGCATTGCTAGAATAGCTGAATGGACTGTAATGGAATCTGTTGAAGATTAACCTTGGAGCTTTGTAGAGGAGCCAGGCCTTCAGAAGGGTTTGACCCGAGTAGCAAATTTAAACATAAGGTCGTGGTTAATCAGTCAGAATGAGAGGGAAAGGAAGCAAACTGCATAAAGCAAGTCCTTCTTGGTGATTGCATTAAGAGACTTCGGTATCTCAGAGGCTTTTCTTTTTTTCTTTCCAATGATGAGTTTAAATGTGTTCCACCCAAACTTGTGGAGCCTCAGAACACTGGTGGGGAAGGCATTCAGCAGGCATTGAGGTAACAGCTAACAGAAAAGGCATGAATAAGTTTGAAACAAAAAGAGAGGTAATTGCCTTTTGTGTGGATAACCTGGTCTGCAGAGTCCTGATCGTGCTGATAATAAAGGCCAGATGTGACTTGAAATAAGCTAAGTGAGAAATGGTTAATGAGCTGTCTGGAAACGTGAAGGATTAATTTGTTAATTTCTTACAAAGTGGGATGCGATTTATTTTGATGAGATACATACATTTATCTCTTTTGAGTAACTTTTGTTCGTTGTCTTTCTTGGAAAATGCTTGGAATGACACCAGCAGCCATCACCCCTTGGATGAGTGCAGGGGCCGTTTCCTTGGTATTTGAGTAGGAGGGGAGGGCGATGGCAGCTGCCTGACCTGACAGCTCCAGCTTCATCCCAGTCACTTCTCTTACCTGTTCAGAGATGACTTATCCATGAAAGGCACTTGAAGGACATCTTCTGATTTTCTCTTCCTTTTTGAAATTTCAATTAATTTGATGCATCTCTTCTATTGTTAATAATACATGTCTGTAAAGGAGAATGTATCATGCAGTCAGTGTGTAAATTGTCCCTTAAAGGATGATGTTCCAGAATTCACAGACTGGTAGATGACCACATGGAGAAAGAATAGTTGTGAATTTTCTTCAAAGCCACCCACACAACTCTGAAGGTCACATTTTTAAAGGTGTGTGTTTGTGGTTTCTGTTTTTTTTTGTGTGTTTTTCAATGTTGTTGGGGGTTGAGTTTTTCTTCTTTCTTTTTCTTTTTCTTTTTTTTCTTTTCAGTTTAGGCTTTTTAATATGTGAAAACTTTATTTCTATACAAAAATCAGATGGTTAGAATGATAATATAATTCCTGCTGCTGCTCGTGTTACCAGAAGCAGAGACAAATGTGTGATTCTGGTGTCTGTGTGGGCTGGGAAACAACTCGTGGCTGCAAGCAGAGAGGTGGTCTTTTGGGATGCACTGTTGCTATCTGTGCAACCCAGACTAGAAGGAGCAAGGGTCTGCAAGTTTCCATGTGACTTAGAGCAAACTGTAGTGATTAATAGAGGTCTTTACAATGAGCTGCCTTGGAGTGGCTGGTTAGAAGCTGTAAATCTGGCCAGTTAATGGTGCTGTAAACAGAGAATGACAGGTTTGGCTTGTGCCTAGTGTGAAGGAGGGTGCAACTGTTGTCCTGCTTCAGCAGCTTTCAGCAGTATGTTGGGTGCATGGAGGGTCCCAGACAGATGTCATTTGTCAGGTTGGGGGCTCGGGAGTGTTGACAAAAGCATTATGTAAGATACAAAAACGGCTTTTGAGCTGCAGCCATTGTGTCGCTGTGTTAACTTTGACCACTAGGGCTTGCAAAGAGTTGTTTGTCAGTTGGTCTGCTGTGTGGGTTTTTGGTGGTCATAGAGATCAGTGTGGATGTAATCTTGATCCCTGTTGAAACTGGGTAGTGAAACAGGGTCTTTCTTCTCCTTCAACACCAAATAGTTACAGCATTTCAGCTTCATCTGGGCAAATACTAGCTCTGGTTCCCTACTTAAGAACAGGTTTTAAACAGGACCTAAGGATTTATCTGGTTTCTTGTGTGACAAGAAAATCAGTATGCCCTATGTGAATGTGTAAGATCTCAAATATAGGATGGATCTGTGGGAATCTGTCAGTAGGCTTCTTTACACTGAAAATGGAGATGCAGGGGTTTTATCCCAAGCGGAGTGGGTTTTAATGGAAGATGAGGTTTTTTTAAACTTGGGAGTGGAGAATCTAGGTAGCCCAGGCACAAATGGCAAAAGTAGGTTCTAATAAAGAAGTTGTCCTTTATGAGTGACCAGAAGCTTGAGGTGAGCGCTGCTACAACAGTGGAGGTAGCCATCTCTTCTCTTGTACAGCCAACTTCCACGGAGAAGTTTCAGGTTGCTCTTAGGGACCTTGGATATACTGAGCACCAAGATATTTAGATGAATTGACCTCGCTGTCCCTACTAGTTCTTGTTTGTTTGTATTTCCACTTTAGAATACTTCTTTGTGCATCCCTGTCAGAAGTGAACACAGTAGAGCTGTTCTGCCCTCTGTCCTGGTTCATCATCAGATCAACTTAGTGCACAACCTTATATTGCTACTATGTGACTGCTGTATGTGATGCAAAGAAGTGGCAAAAATATGCATTGCAGAACTGCACTGCTCCTTCAGTGGCAGCCTGCTGGTGAATTGGATTAGGTATAATGTCAAGTCATGTCCCCAGCATTCAGATAAAGGAAAAATTAAGAAATAGTTTCTTAATCGTTCTAGATTCTTTTTAAGCACTCAAAACAGCAATAGCTTTGGTCTTCCATGTGCTATTCATTAGTTCCATACCTTAATCTTCATTATGTTTGTGCTTGTGAATTTAGGTTTAAAGAGGATTCTTAAAGAAAAAGTGATAGTGTAACATTTTCCTGTGATACTGAGGACAAAGCTATGGTTACAGAAATCTTTAAGATGCTTTTTTTGTCCTTCTGCTTATGGTACTTTCACTGGGATACGAATTAGGCTTACTGTGGCTCTGCATATTGTTAGTGTTTGAGAAAGGAGTTGGAACAACACAATGAAATTCTGTTTTACTTAAAGAAAGGTTTCACTGAGGGTTTTGGTAGTCATGGTTAAAATAAATGCTTATAGTGGAGCAAACCCTGCTTTAACAGAAGATGTATCGATTTTTTTTTTTTTAACTCAGCTTTTACACAAATGAACTATAAATGTTCTTTTGTAGTGTATCTTAAATTTCATATATGAAAAAATTAGGCAAAAGACACCAGTGTTTGTAATGCACTGAGAGATACAGATTTGAAAAATACAATAATGTTGTGTAACTGATTGGATCTCATGCTTAGTTCTGAGGTTTCTGTGAACAGTAAAAGTTTCATAATGCTGCAATATAGCAAATTGTTCTGCTCTCAGCTCTGCCTCTAATTAACCTTTTCTAACCCGGGGAACTATAACGGTATAGAAAAGTAGATTAAACTAACCTTCGGGAACTGCCAATAGCGCAGTCATGTGATGTGGTGAATGGAATGTGGCAAATAGCTGATGGGTCGCTGTGAGGGGCATTGGATATGGGCCCTGTGCCTCCAAAAATTAGACAGTCCTATTAAAACAGTCATGCGTTAAATAACACATCACCAGGTCCCTTTGTGTTTCTTTATTCTCATCAGGTGTCGGAAACCATTAGGATCAAAGTTTTCCTTTTCAGTTAGATAATAGGCATTATGAAGTGGAGGAGAGGCTGAGGCCAGCAGTCCTGTTCCTGATTAAGGGTGCCTTTCTAATTTCATTTTTTGCTAGGCAGAGCTTGGTGATTTGCCGATGCACAGCCTGCAGGCATTAGTATGAAGTTTTCATTCTAGTCTTGGAAATGTCAATGGGTTGTTTCCTAGCACTGAACGTGTATTAGTATGCAGAATAAGTAAGTGAAGGGTAAAGTGTGAGATGAAAGACAATATGGAAAAGTTGGGTATGTACTTTTGTCCCCAGATTAGAATTCTACAGGTGTTGTTTTTTCTCTTCTTGAGTTTTTAAGGAATATTGGTAAATTAGATGTATGTATGCAAGTCGTACAGAGGGTACTGCAATAATGTGTTTATTTATGCATGAAAATACCCAGTTTTCTGTTACCTTTGCACTGTTGTTGTACTGCGTGCAAGTAACCCCCCAGCCCAATCCCCTTTTGTAAGCAATGGCTTTACTCACAGATCAAAATTTATCTGTACTTTAAATGTTAATTTTTTTTAAAGGAGTAGGTGAGTCTAAAGCACGGCAGCTTTTCTGCATAACACCATGTAGTGGTTATCTTTCTTCTATTTATCATAGTCTGTTTTGAAAGTTAGTATTGAATAATAATGTGTAAACAAATACCTAATGAATGTCTCATTCTTATTCATTAGGCTGTTTCCCTTTCTGTCACTTAGATCAGAGTCGATGCAGTAAGTTTTGGGGGGTAATCGGATTTGTGCGCTCGTGATTGCTTCTGATGGCCATTTGTTGGTGAAGAGAACTCATTGCTTCCTTCCTGAGTGCGTGAAGAATTTAACTGGCATTGGGAAGTGGATAATCTTTCCCTTACATTCATGCAGTGTTGCTTCTGAATCCTTACCTCTTATTGATCAGACTGATTAGAACTAGTTATTGCTCCACTGCAGATTTTCCTAGTTTGGTGGGAGCAGAGTAATTGGAAAGCAGTGTTGTTGGATCTGTTCTCAGACTGTTGTTTACAGTACGTTGGGGGTCTGCAAAGCTACAGTTACTGGTTTGCTGTGTCTGCAGATCTATGTCCAACAGTGATTTCAATGAAAAGAATTTGCAGGAATCCGGTGACTAATTAAACTTAATTGATTAAATTAAAGCGATCTACTCGTGTAATGTATTTATTTTAATAATACCATTTGTACTTCGGTAGTTCTCAGAGACTCCAACTGTTGTTAGGCCAGTTGTTTTTACGTCTTGGGCATGCATAAATGTTTCAGTTACAAGTGAAAGAGAAAGGAAGTACTGCTGCTGCTTACAGAGCGGGGAGGCACAGCTAAAACCTCAGGGTTTTTTAGGAATTCTGTTGTATGAACCCCTAAGAAGGGTATGTTGGTTTCTTGTGAGTCTAATTTGATGTCTGACTGCAACGTCAGCTTTCTGTATGTGGCATGTTGAAATAAGTGGAAATGAGAAGGGATTTCTTTACCAGCAGTTTTGACTTTCCAGTTCTGTTATATGGCTTAACTTTGCAGAGGGAGCTAATAGGAGGTGAAAGCAAGATTCAGATGGATGTGTTTCTGCACTCCATCTTTTCACCGAGGTTATGATTTTTCTTGTTGAGAAAGAAACTGGAAGGTGGTTGTGGGCAGTGGATTTTAGTAACCTTTTTTCTTTTGGGGGGAGATGTGTATGGGGGATTATTGGCTGGAAAGCCTTTGATGATCTTGCTCTCAGTGGCATTGAGTCTTTATAGCGGTGCGGATTTGCAGGAAGTCATTTTTATAAAAAAAAAAAATATATTTCTGCCAAAAAAAAGAAAAAAAACCAAACCCACAACAAACAAAACCCAAAGCAAAAACCCAATTATTATTCAGTGCTGTGGTGGACTGTGCTGATGTTTTTCTCTTGGCCTTTTGGACTGTTGAGCATGATTCGTTGGTGCAGCTCTGTGAATGCGTGGTGCTCGAGAAGCAAGTGCCAAAGGCACTGAGCTCCAAATCAGACGGATAGAGGAGTCAGGATTTTTTTCATAGACTTCCTCTGTCTTTGAAGTGGAGATGTGAATGGTGGGAATTTCTTGCTGTTAGCCGGTTTGGGGCGTCATCCTTTTTTAGTGGTTAGTTTTTTGCATGTTGATCAAAAAGGAGATGAAGTAGTTGTCAGGGCTGGAAGATGCAGGCTGGACTCTGCAACAGCTGTGGCTTCTGGAGTCATTTCCTGCTGCCAGGCTCATGCTCTCTATTAGAAGATGACAGCAATGGGCAAACTTGACTCATGAGCTAAAAAAATCTAAGGTCATCCTGGCATAGGCTTTTTGCACTTGTGGTGGGAAGAAAAGTTTTGTTGAGCTTTGACATTATTACTGATAAACTTAGTACTGGCTGGACCTGTTTTATTGAGGCCATGTTGCTTGTTTTGAAGTGATTGGTGTGAGCTAGAAATAGCATGGTGTCATGCTTCCTAGCCTGCATTTGCTCAGTGCTGCCGTGGGACTAGGGACTTGCCAAGGAAACAGTGTCTTGACAAGATGTCTGTGCTCTCTTCCCTGTAGATGAGCATGCTAGACATCTTGTATGGAGCTCTATCTGACAGGGACACAAGACTGGCAACATCCAGAATTCTAAGTGTAAATTTGAAATGACTTTTCTCATTCAATACATCTGCAGGTCAGGAAAGAGGTAGCCTCAAAAATGCTACACATGAAAGATGTGTGTTTTGACATTGGCTGATGAACCTCCGAAAATACAAGAATAAATGAAGACTCTCAGCTACTGAGTAGCTTCTGTAAGGTGAATTCAAACTTTTTGTTTCTGTAGTATTTTTCAGTTGATACATTGTACTTTGTGAAATTGAAGTATGTTTGGAGAAAGACCAGTTTTACTCCTAAAATGACTCCTTCCTTTACCCCTGTATTTAGACTTTGTAGTGGGAATTCAAACTCAAGATGCTTGTTGTGTCTCCTTGGGCTTTTATTTATTTATTTACTTTTTTCCCTCCTCGATGATTATAGAGAGGACTTCTGATCCTTGGGTTGGGTGTTGAACAGTTTCGACCTTAAATCACATACGCACCGAAAAGGAGGAGGGGAGTGTTTTTTACAGCTATTGTTGTTCTTATGGCCTATTCTTATCATGTGTTTGCCAAAATGATAGCAGCTTTGTCAAAAACAGTAAAGCAGCCTTCTGCTAAAGTCAGCGTGCATTTGTTAGACTTCAGAAGCTGATGCATAGCTTGTACTCTAATCAAGTCTGGTTGTCAAGAGAAGGCTCTATCTGATTTCTGCGCCTGATCAGTCACTGACTGATATGACAGTCCATGTGTCCGGAGTGCTGAGCAGCAGGTAAGTGCTGACACTTTGATTGGACAAGCCACAGTTTGGGGATTGACAGTAATGTCTGCAATGACGTTGGAAGAGCAGCCAAGAATTTACTTTCAGTGGACAAATGGAATTAGTTACTATGTTTAGCTGACATTAAGCTATAAATTATCTGAAAGGTGGAAAGAGATTCCGCTCTGAGTTCATGTAGAATTTCCATTTACTATTCTGGTTGCACTGGATCTGAATGTTTACATAGATCTTCCTGTACCATGTTGTGTATATTTTGGTGGATGTTCTTAGCACTTAATTTGTTACGCCATTCAATGAACCCAGTTAGTAATGAGGCCTGGTCTTTCCAGGTATTGTGTAAAGCTACAAATTCAAGCCATGAAGAGCTTAAGTTATACCAAAGCTAGGTATTTCCTTAAAACTAGGCTGAATACTTACATTGAAGGCAGTGGAATTTCCTAAGTGAGCCGCAGAAGAAGGACTTCAGCGTGCTGCTCTACAGGATAAACTGTCTGGACATTTTAGTTGCAAAAGTTTTGTGTCTGAAGAAGGAAAACCTACAGTGGCCACAGCCTTGGAGATGACGGCTGGTTTTGCATATGTGGTATTTCTGTGGCGAGAGCTGGACTGCTAATTTTCTCTTTTTTTTGTTGCAACTTTATGTCCCTTTTTCTGCTGTTTGTTAAGCAGATTTAATTTTGTATGTGCACGTGACTAATGATGCCCTTTGGTTTGAATGAGGATCCTTGAGGAGGCCTCATGCAACTGAATAGCAGTGAAAGGAGAAGAGCCTGTTTGTGGTTACAGGTGGCACTGGAGCAATACTGCATAACAATAATTGTTGATGCAAATGTGGTCCTTTCATTTATGACCATTGTAAAGGACTCTGAAATTCAGGCAATTGCAGGTATGTAGTTTCACTGAATCATCATTTCTCTGCTAACATTTTTCACTTAGTCTCGTGGATATCAGCTCAAGGAGGTGGGTGTGACTTAAAATGTAAGTGGTAAATTAATATTCCCTTTTGTTTCTGTCCTTAGGGATCACTTGATTTTTATTTATTTATTTATTTCAAAGTCAATGAAGGCTTACCATGCATTTCCACTTTTACCCACTACCTCGCTCTGGCAGTAAATAGCCTGCAAAAAATGTCATTTGCTGGGGTATTGTTTTTCTGTTTATTGGAGGTGACATGAGCAGTGGGGCAGTGGCAAAGAGGCCGTGTTGCCATTGCTAAATATACATCCCTGACAGTCTGATAATAGGTTCCAGGAAGTTCAGTGGAAAATTAAAACAAAGCAACATTTATAGCTGATTGAACTTGAAAAGCAGTTTTCATGTTGAATGGCAAATATGTGGACTTCAGCATTCCAGGAGACTGATGCAGCTCCACTGGATGGGCCTGACCTTGTGTGCAGAATGGACTGTGGACACAGCAGCAGGCAGAATGGTTTCATCTATAGAGGGCTTCATGGGGAGGAAAAATTTGCTATCGTGCACAGAAATAGTTCTCACATACGCCTATATTTATACAGTGTCCACAGGTCTGAATAGCATCTTTCGTACGAGGGTTTTTGCAGCCTGTTAGCACTGCAAGAATGTCTGGTACTGGGACCGTCTTTGTCCTTGCCAAAGTGCTAAAAATACCCTGACACCTACCCCTCTTATGAAGCTGTGAGCACAGTTTGCTTTTATTGTTTTGGTAAAATCAGTGAAAGTTATGGGTTGTTCTACTCAGCAGTGCTAATGGGGTTTGAGTTCAGAAGACTCAGATTTGCATGCCTTGCTTCCCTCGTTTAAACAAACTGCTTCTCCCCAAGCCGTGACACCCCAGAAAGCAAACAGCTTAGGAGGTGTTTAATATATAAGTGTTCTATAATTTTTGGTTCTGAAGACCAGAGGCCTCTAGAAATAAAACTTGTTATGTAGAAGAAAACCAATTTCTTGCTCAGGCTGTTGTGTCAGCAAAGTTAGTGGAGTTAGAGCTCTTGATGCTCAAAAGGGAGGATACAGGCTGGATGGCTCTCTTGTGGAGACCTGTGTGTTAGAACTATGTTTGACAAAGCCTGACACATTTAAGAGAACCCAGAATTTTTTAAGTGAGCTAATACAGTTTTGGGTTTTTTTGTGTGTGTGTGTATTTCAAATAGGATGAGAACAAATGTGGAAAGAAAATTAATGACTTTTGACTCCCACACAGTCTCAAGAATATAGGGCATAGTGGTTTGTTTCTTTTGGCTGGTGCTCTGAATGTGTGTATCACAGCGCATGCTGAAGACAGGTGAATGGCTCCAGCTTCTTGCAGCACTAGAATTTTGGGAGGTGTTTCTTTTGCTGTTGGACTAAGCTTGATGATATTTAAGAATATGAGCCTAGAACCTTCAAACATGGTTGTTTCCTATCCTATTCCTCAGAGGTTATGTTCTATAACCGTTTTGTATCATGAGATTTTTACTCAAAACCTCACAGAAGTGGAATTTCAAACTCAGTAGTTGTCAGTTTTTAAGTTAGCCACTCTGGAGTTAAAAACTGTTAAACATTTGTAAGGCTGCATTGGCTACCTGGTTACCTGTGCTGAGAAATACATTCGAGAGTCTGCCTGTATCTCAGTGTCCCTTTGGGATGTATGTTCCATTCAATCCAAAGTAGCATGGCCCACTAAACAAAATCCTTCCTCAAGCATATGAAATGGTGTCAGCTGCACGGTCTTTGCACACCTTTTAACAGGTACACTGGGACTTGTGTTCTTTCATTCTTCAGGGCTGGTGGAGAGTATAAAACTTGTGTGCATTGCATCTTAACGGAGTCGTGATTTTTTTTCCCCCCTCCGTTGTGCTTTCCTTAAAGGAAAAATAAAACAGGTGTAAGACGGAGGTACGTGCTTTCTTGCTGCCAGAGATTTCTCATGTGAGAGTCATTGACAAATACTGGAAATGTCAGGTCCATCCCTGCTCCATTCTGCCTTGGATCAGTTGGGTGGTGCACCGAATGGATCCCTTCCCATCTGCACATCTGCATGGGGTGCAGCCACACTTAGTTTGCCAATGTTTAGTTTATAAACTTGGATGGATTGGCCTCAGTCCCTTTTATCGCTTACGCGGTGGTGCAACAAGTTCCAGCTATTTTCTGCCATGTATAGCTTATGGCCTGTTCTTGTTCCGCTCACTGTGAGCCGCTCGCTTCCAAGTGGGTGCACGGTGCTCAGCTCTGTGCTGTACTCAGGCACAGCTTTGGAGGCTGCTGTTTTGCCTGGAGGCCTTGCTGAGCTGTTAATAGCTTGTGACAGGCTTATGCTCCACTTTAACCTGATCTCTGCCTATTTTTTTAGGGTCTAGAGCTTTTCAGTGAAGGCAGGGAATATTGCTGACTCAACTCCTCCTTTTCCCTCTTCATCTTTTTTCCCAACTGGTCTCCAGGATGCAGCTGTTTGACTTCTGTTGCTTCCGTGGCGGTTTGAATTAACTGAGCTATAAAAGGTTTCTCCTTTTTCATCACTTGACTACATCTAAATCTGCGGTAGACCAAGATTTACTTCTGGAATTTTTGTGCTGATGATTATGGTTGATATCCTTTTGTGTCAATGAAAGTGAGGCCAAGACCCTTACTTTGTCTGGGAGCTTTGCTGGGGGTATGATGAAGTGTAGCACGCTGTCACAGAAACAGCTTTAGCTGTAGAAATCCATTTGTGTGTATGAATTTAATACTAGCCGCACAGAATGGGCTTTCTCTCAGTTCTTAAGAACTCCTCTGGCTTGTAATGCTTATTCTTACCAGGAATAAAGCAAGTCAAATCCGCTGGAGGCTGACATCCTTTTTAACCTCAGTGCTGCGAGCTGCCCTCTCGGAATCCCCTGCTGCAGCGTGGAACTCAGGCAGTTCGCTTTAGCTGCCCGTTCCGCAAACTCATTTAAAAAGCGTAATTTATTATGAGTGATGAGGTGTGTGCTTTTATGTGAAAGAAAACAAATCAGCTGCTGTGCAAGCCTTTCAAATTCCGGAGTGTACTCGGAGGTGTGGGTTACAGGGGACACAGATAAGGAGTGAAAACAAGTCTACGCTGGGCTCAGCTGCTCCAAGTATTTGTGGTGTTGTGTGTTTATTTATGAGCCTGTCTTTGCTGGGGATTCGCTGCCCCGGATCCTGGTATAGAAGACTCCCAGGCAGAATGAGGAAGCCCTCATTAATCTTCGTGCTCTTGTTTAGAATTTCTTGCGCTGCCTGCTGCGGCTCCTGTTGGAGCAGGGACTGGCCTCTCGTGGCGAATTGAAATGGCTAAGATTAATATTAATCCCTTTAATACTGCAGCTCATGATATAGTCATTAGGTGACTTGGAACTAATCCTGCCCACCTAACTAGTGTGATTTATTAAATACACATGGAGGATTTAGTGTGAATACAGCCTGGTGGAATAGGCATCAAATAAATACCGCTGTGTATCTGTGTTAATGCTGGTAGATTGGGACACAATTGCAGGACAAGCCAGGAAGAAACAGGAGCGCAAGGGATACTTGTCATACGGTTCAATGGACTTTACGTTTTGTGAATTACTGGTTATGGTTTTTCTAGCTGGACACAGCATGTGCTAAGAAGTATTCTCAACCTAAATGAGGCTTAAAAATAGAGTTAAGGGATTGGGTGACGCGTGGATACGTTTATGCACTGCACTTAACGGTGCTCAGGCTCCTTGCAGTTCTGTAAGGAAGTAGTAGGTCTTTTTAGTCATTTGTTCTGATCCTCCCAGTGCGGTGTGCCAGTTATTATCCCTTCTTCAAACATCCAAGCTGTAGAGGAGGAAGACTGTTAATTAGTACTAAGCTAATGAGCATTTATCTGCTATTCCAAATAACTGAGACTTTAGTTCTAATGCGGTGGAAAAATAGCTTTTCTTTCTTATGCGCATTATGGATATCTATGGAAGAGTTTTTGGTTTGTTATTTGCTAGCTTGTATTAAGAAATGATTAAAGGAACAGAGCAGAAAACAACGGCCTGGGCAAATATCTGCATACGTAGCCCCAAAGAGATAACTTTCCTACCTCGGTGCTGGTGATATGCCCGTTTTGACATGGTTGGAACGAGACATCAAAGGTAATACTCAGCAGCTGCCAGCTGAGGACCTGGGCAGTGATGGGAGGTGGGGTAATGACCTGTCTGACCAGCACCTGTTAGAGGTGATGGGCTGCAAGTGCTGCTCTGTGAGCAGTGCAGGTTTCCTTATTCATCCTGGAAGCAACCTTAGCATGAATTGAAGAGGCCGTGCAAAACTGGCAAGTAGACTAAGATCTGAATGTAAAGATTTTAAGCCCTTGATGCCTATCATTTTCTTACTGTACTTTCAGTCTTTTTAGTTAAAAATGTGAAATATAAAGTTTTTCTTCAGACTGAAAGAAGCTTGAAAGAAGGTTATTAACCCATGTGTCAGAGAAAGGTGGAAGTACAGACCCAGCGATGCTGGGCCACTAATGTGTAACAGGGTGGAAAGTGAACTGAGTTGTGGCCAGATTAATCCTTCCTGAGCGTGGTGCAAAGGGGCAGATTTGTTAAGCAAGGCTGTGGGCTGGAAAGGCAGAGCCTTCTGAGGGATGGTGTGCTGAGCTGTGTTTGTTGTGAATTCAGAAGTAATTTCTCACTATGATTTATTTTTCCACATTTCCAGAGGAAAAAAAAAAAAAAAAAACTGGAATCCTCTATCTAGAGAGTACCTGGGTGAATAGGGATGATCTTAGTGGAAGTCAGACTTGCTGTTTGCCTTACTGACTTTGTTAGTATTCATATGAATGGCAAATTGCATTGCTAGTTGAAATGCTCACCTAAGCAGAGTACTGGAAGATACCTGTTAGTGTCATGCTAGTGTGTAAAGACACGTTGGGAAAAAATAAAAATAATTGAAAATTATTGACTACCTTCTAACTCTGTGCTAGTCTGTTACTAACAGTGTCTGCTTTTTTGATTTGTTAACCATAAGTTCTTCCAACAAGATATTTTCCTTCCTTGTGCTCCTGAGCTTTCTAACTTGCTATTCTCTGCTATTCTGCTTCCACAGCTCCTATATCCCTTTTTTAAAAATTTCTGGACCTGAGATTTCTGCACAAATTCATAATCTTCTGGTTTTGAGGGTATATGAGACCTCAGGGTGCTGTTGTTACCTCTTGTCACTTGGGTACAACGTGGTACAACGTTGTGTGACACTTTGGGTTTGTTCTGTTTTGAACCATGTAACAGAAACCCAGAAATGCTTAATTATGATGGCAGCAAATCATTTTTCAGTGTGAGTTAAAATGTCTGGCCTGTTTTGAAGAGGGGATGGGACTCTGCTTGCCTGCTCAGTTGTCTTTATCAGTCAATGTGGGAATACAGCTGTGACTTCTCATAAAAGATGCAAGGTCATGCACTAGTTCTTCAGAGACCGTATACAATTTCTGATAGAATAAATCTGGTTGTAGATGAGGAAATGCAAAATATGCTAACCATGAAGATTGAAGGAGTGTGTGTTTTGGTCTTACATATCTGGTCTTTTTTATCCTGTATTTGCATTGGTTCTGAAAGAGGATTGTGCTATGCGCTATTGTAAGATTGTTAACTGCTGCCAATTTAATGACTTATCTGATTATTTTCATGTTGTTTTGGTTTATCTAGTTTTGAGATTTTAACAGTAGATCCCAACACTTCTGTTTCTTCCCCTGTGAGGTACTGTCTCCCCAGCATCACTCAGTGCTGCCACAGTTCCTCCGTGCCTACTGGAGCAGTGCCAAAGATGAGTTTGGAAGACAGTGACGCTCTACTTTGTATGGGAAATTTCGCATATCCTCTGAAGTCTCCTGTATCCTGGATTGTTGAATTGATCGTTACTCTGAAAACATACCAGAAAGCAAAGGAATCGCTAGGACATATTCTATCAAGACAGTTAATTTTTTTCATGTAGAGCAGCACAAGATGCTTAATTGTGACATGTAAGAATCACAGAATTGCTCAGGTTGGAAAGACGTTAAAGATCATTGAGTCCAACCACGACCTAACCATACTACCATAACCCTAACGACCCTCCGCGAAATCATGTATCTGAGCACCACATCCAAACAGTTTTTAAACACATCCAGGGATGGTGACTCAACCACCTCCCTGGGGAGTCTATTCCAGTGCTTAACAACCCCTTCTGTAAAGTGTTTCCTGATATCCAACCTAAACTTCCCCTGGCACAACTTGAGGCCATTTCCCCTCATCCTGTCGCCTGTCACCAGTGAGAAGAGACCTATGCTCATAGGACATATTCTCCAAGCCCTTCACAAGCCTTGTTGGCCCTTCTCTGGACCTGCTCCAGCACCTCAGTGTCCTTTCTGTACTGAGGTGCCCAAAACTGAACACAGTACTCGAGCTGAGGCCTCACCAATGTCGAGTACAGGGGCAGGATGACTTCCCTAGTCCTGCTCACCACACCAGTCCTGATACAAGCCAGGATGCCATTGACCTTCTTGGCTACCTGAGCACACTGCTAGCTCATATTCAGCTGACTGTCCAAAAGTACACCAATGTCCCTTTCCCTCAGGCAGCTTTCCAGCCACTCCACCCCAAGCCTGTAGAGTTGCCTGGGGTTGTTGTGACCAAAATGCAGGACCAAACACTTGGCCCTATTGAAACTCATACAGTTTACCTTGGCCTATCGATCCAGTCTATCCAGGTCCCTCTGTAGTGCAGAAGAATGTGGTAGAAGCAGGAAGGCCTATTTGTTAGGTTACCTGGTGGCTGTTCAGTCATTAATCAAATCATTTCTGAGATTATTGCTTAACTCAGAAGAATTTATTTTAAGTAGGCAGTAATCATTTCTGTTAGTCTTCAAAACTTCTTTATTTTCTCCTAGTTGCTTGCCATCCAAATAGTACACATTTGTATATGCTGAGGTTTGTCCAGGGGTTGCAGGAGTTATATAGGATACGGATCAGCAAAAACATTTATTTATAGAATGTAGCATTAGCTATGCAGTGGGTAAGAGCAGAGCTTGGTGACTGGTGATCGCCCATTAGTTCAGTTAGAGCTGATGGAACTCTCGGCTGAATTCTGTTGGAATGCCATCATAGGTTAATTTGTGTAGTACTAAGTAAAGGGGGGAGGGCTTGATATTTTTAAAATACTCCCTTCCATAACATTCCTGTGTAAGCAGATACCTATAAATTCATGTTGGTAAACAACGGATAGCTTTTTGAACAAACAGATACAGAATTAAGGAAGGTCTAAAACCATTTTTTAATTGATTTAATAAATTCTGAAGAACGTGGCTTTTTTCTAAGCAAGGCAGCCACTTATATTGTCAAGGCGAACTGGAAAATACAGGAGACTGCTTCCCACGAGATAATAGTTATCAGAACAGTTAAGGTGGTACAAAAGTTAATTTCAAAGTTAAGATAACTTCCATATTTTCCTTTCTAAGAGTTACCTCTAGAGCCTGAAATCCCAGAAATTAAAAAGAACCACACCTCAAATCAAACATACTTTTAGAGCTTTCTCAGGCGACGTTGCTAATAACAAATATTGACGTCTTGAATTATAGGCTGGTTTTTAATCTCATATCTGTCTTGCCAGGCAGCCACACTTCTCTGATCATGTGTGCATGTAAGTGCAGGAATAAAGACTGCAGAGTCTGATATGCTGTGAAGTAATTTGCCCCTCCTCTCCTTGCTCACCACAGTATGAGTACCTAAGAAGAGCAGCTGAGTAAGTTCTCCAGCTCTCTTTCTGTTTTTGATGGCCTTGAGATCCAGAAGCCACAAGTAAAACCTTTCAGCCTTATACTGAACAGCCCAGAACCGAGCCTAGCAGTAAGTGGAAGAGGAGGATCACCTCCCTCGAGCTGCCAGCAGTGCTGTGCTGAACGCTGCCCACTGCACTGTGAGCCTTTGTGGTGCCTGGGGCTGCACCTCCCCAGGTTCCAGACTCAGCACTTTCCCTCGCTGAACTCAGTCTGCACCCTTTTGTTTGAGGCCTGCCTGGCACTTACCCTGATTTTTGAGCTGAGCCAGCGAGCGCTGTGTTATGTGGGGAGTCTGTTTTGTGGGGTGCCGTGCTTGGCAGATTTCTAAATGGTTTGTGTTTCATAGC
Source organism: Gallus gallus (assembly GCF_016699485.2). Classification (NCBI taxonomy): domain Eukaryota; kingdom Metazoa; phylum Chordata; class Aves; order Galliformes; family Phasianidae; genus Gallus; species Gallus gallus. The sequence goes on from NC_052537.1 coordinate 17,634,028, forward strand.
CAACTCCACACCATGGGTGGCAAATGACAAACTTTGGATTATTGGAAATTAAACTCCTCACAGCCATAAAGTTAACTTCTTCACCTGAATCTTGGTTAGAGTCAGGCAAGTGGTTGGCACTTACTGGTCTCTTAAGGGGGTTATTTTTCATTGTGCGTGGAAACAAATACATTGTTGTTTTAATAGCAGTCATTTTGTATGTTTCTTAGCCCATGACTTAGAACATCCAATACAGAACAGTGTAATATTGTAGGTGGCCTTTTTCCCTGTGACAGGAGGGGATTAGGTTTGTATCTGGTCAATTCTGCAGTCTCTGAAATTCAGAGGTTAATGTGAGTACATGTTGCTTGTGTGAGTGCTGTGCTAGACAGCTGGGCCAGGAAGTACAAGTCACTGCCAGGATGTGTAGATGGATATAAATGAGCACCTGATTGCAATTCAGCTAAAGAAAATAAACTTTAGAATACATTTACTTTCACATGATATGACTTAGGGATGAATCTTTTCTGTTTCGCTTGGAGCCTTGCTTGGCTTTGTTGGAAGTGGAGAGTAGAGAAAGATGGAAGGTTTTTTTTTTTTCTAAATTAGAAAAAACAAGTTGTGTGCCCATGAGTGAAAATAAATTTGGAGTCTGGGTACTTAACGACAGCAGGGAAGTCTGTTATGTAACCGTGGTGAAAGCAGGTGATTTATTCCTTGCTTTGAGGGTCTTTTGCAAACTTTAAGTTAATGTGAGGAAATGGAGAGTGAAAACTGGAACAGTGATTGACTCTAATCAGACCACTCTGCAGATGCAAGCTCCTGTCAAAGAGGTGTGGCTAGAAAATGGTCCATATGTACCTGAACAGGATTGATTGTATTCAAGAATAGGGGCAAAAAGAAACAACTACGTAGTTAATTAAGCAACACTTTTTTGTTTTTGGAAATGTGAGTGCATACAAAGCCATTTCAGAGGGGCTAAAGAGACCCACAATCATAATTTTTTTTAACAGAAATTTCAGTTGGGCTTAGGGTGACGTTCTTCCTACAGACACATTGACTTTGTGCAATTCCCCTTTGTGTTCTTGCCTAGAATTGATGCATTGTAAATCTCAGCTCAGGTGACTCTGTGTTGACATATGTAGTCTTAAGTGGTGAAATCTACTCTCGCAGAGACCATAGCTTGACTTCTCAGTATGTTAGAAAAAAATGTGGGAGCAAGGAAGGAAAGAACTGCTTCCTTCAATTTAATAACTTTTTCCCCCTTTGGCCTCATCTCTGCTTGAAATGTGAAGTGCATCTGAAGGATTCTGCTGTTCCCCAGAGCATGTCATTATCAGTTTGAAGGAACCTAGCAGGTGAAGCTAATATATAAGGAGCATTTCTTTTTCTCTGACTCTCTGAAATGCACACAGTTGTGGATGTTTGTACTCAACAGAACCAGTGTGAAATTTAGTCACAGCCACAGCATGTGTTCCAATTTTCCAGGGAAACTTTCTCCCAGCTGTGGTTTAACCCTTTCTCCACTCTGCTTTCTGACTCTCCAACATTTTGTGAAATTTCAGTGAGCTGTTTCTGTGCCCAAGGAAGCCTTAAGAGCTGGAAGAAGAATTAGGTCTCAATTGATGGTTGTATTTATATGATTAAGTAAGGTTAGGGGTGGATGGGATGTGCGGAGGGGTTTTTCTAGTTTCTTTAAAACAGTTGCAAACTTGTTATATATCACCACAACCCTTTCTGCTAGTGGAAAATATTGACTGAATTTAAACTGTTAACTGCCAAGTTAAAATCCTTACATTACTAAGGGAAACAACCCTAGTCTATAACTATTACTATTACTCCAGTAATAAGGTGATACCAAAGCATGCAATGATGTGGGGTCATATTTTAAACCATTCTTTGAAAGGATGTCACAAAAGTGAAAACAATGCATACTCAACATTGCCCATAGCCTTCAGCTTTAGGCAGAGGGTGAATGAGATGCTCAGTTGTAAGGAAGATGTGGTACTTTGCAGCACAGTGTCTTCAGCTTCTTTTTCTCTTTGGCCATATTAAATTAGGCATCCTTTGTCCATTGCTGCTCTTTTCACTCATTTCTCTATTTGGAGTCTTCTTGTACTGCATTTTAGTCGTTCACAGAGCAGGAGAATGCCACCTTCAGACTGCCTGACGCTGGACTGCAGCAGTTTCAGTTGGATTCTTAAAAGCTGAAGCAGGTGGTGGAAACTCTATTCTCCTTTTAGTCTGATTCACTGAGTGCCTGCCTTCAGCTGAGGAATGGGGAGGGGAGGAGAGCTGGGCTTCGTGTCTGCAATCATGAACTGATTGATATTTTCAGTGCTTCAAACAGTAGTGGAATGTCTCCATAAATTAACTCTGAACTTAGTGGATGCTGAAATGATTGCATTGTGACTAAGGGAAGTCTTCTAGTCGGAAGTTGTGATCCTGAACCTGGATAGTTCTAGAACAAGCTCCTGTTTTGTATTTTATTAATGCCTGTAGTAACCAGTGGAAGATCTCGGAAGGGAACCATTTAGCTTGGTGAATGTTACAGTTGGCTACATTTGTAATGCAAAGTATCAGAAAGCTTTGTTCGTTTGTATTTGCTTTCTTTCACAGTGAGAAGAAGTTGGAATTGTAATAATATAGGTAGGAGGAGGAGACCTCTGGAGGTCATCTGCTCCAGTCCTCTGCTCAAGGCAGGACCAGTCTGGAAGTCAGATTGTGTTCAAGGTTGCAACCAGCTGAATTCTGGACACCCCTAGGGATGGAGCTCCCATAGCCCCTCTGGGCAAACTGCTGTGGTGTTCAACCACAACATGTTTTTAGGAAATGTCTTTCATGTTTTCTAATTACCATTTTCCTTGTTGCAACTTGTGTCCACCACATCTCATTCTTAGCTGTATTCTTTCATTGCTTTATTACTACTAGAAAGAGCTATTTTCCTAAAAGTGTAAGGTAATAGGAGGCTGAATAGACATTCTGATGTGTTTGGAAACTTTTTCTTGTGCTTTTTCTTATTTGAAAGCATGAAGACTTCCACTGTGGGGTTTTTCAAGGGCTAATGTTCACTCCAGCGTATTCTTGTTAAGCTATGGGATTTCTTGACTTACAGCATGTATCAACAACAGTTCTTGTCTAACAGCAAGCGCTGAATCTTGAACAAAGCTATCAGTTGAATTTGGAGGTTTACTGCCAAACCTTGACCTAGAAATGGCAGTAGTCTTTAGTACAGGGCACTTCTCTGGTTTATCACTCAGCATTGAGAGATGGAAGCACTGCTGGGAGGAGAAAACCCCACAGCTGATTAAGGGTTGTCTGAGGAATGATTTTAGTAATGCTGAATGGAGGTAAGGCATGAGAGAAGAAAGTATTTTAAAAGATTTATCTTTAGACAGTGCTTAGTTAATAGCATTAACTTTGTGGAAACCTGGTTGAGACATTGCAGACTCAAACTTTGTAGAGGCCTTTAAATACTAATGTCTCAGTAGTCTAATCTAGGACTTACATGTAGGTGTTTTCAGAGTAGAGTAAATATAGCCTTATGCGTCGTTTCTACATGGTACTGGAGAGCAGTGAAAGAGTTAAAGTGAAGTATCACTTGGATTTTTCTCCCTTACCCACCCTTAATAGGAATAACTTTTGCTTCTGCTCATCACCGATCCTCTTGTCTGTTGCTTTTTTTTTTTTTTTTTTGGTTAAAAACATTCTTTTTAATTCAGTGTGATAAAACATCCGTTATTTGTAAGTTGATTGAGCATAAAGTATTTCATTATAAAATGGTCATCCATCACTGGAGGCTGAGGGCTGCAAAAAACATTAACTGTGCACTTTTGGCTGGAATGCAGCTTCTCCAGAATAATGCAGCTTCTGTTTAAAGTATGCAGCGTAAAAAAATTGACTGTTCAGGAAAACAGGTGCTTGCCTTGCTCTCCCAGAGCCTTGGGATTTCATCCCAAGTTTTTGGAAGAGCTCTCGAAGTCCTTCTGTTACCTAGAGTCACTTTCTGTTTAAGTGCTGGCCTCAAAGCTGAACAAGATACTGCTCTGTGTCAAGTGGTTTCATTCTTACGAGACCATGAGAATTCACTAGCTGTTTAATTGCTGTTTTGGAAAAAAAATAAGTTCATTTCCTCCTCATTCATCAGCTCCCCTAAAATCTGAAGCTTTATGGTAGAGTTCTTAAACACTGCCTCATTAAAAACGAGTGTCCCAGCACTGCTACATTGTTTCTAGTCCTGTGTGATAGATCACAACATTTATTTCTATCTTCACTGATGTTGTATGGTGCTTGGTGTATTTTCCTAGCCAATATTTGAACTTGGAAAATAACTTATTTCATCAAGGGTCTTAGTTAACTTTTAGGCTGGGAAAAAGATGGGGTTATAGGACAGGAGGCCTTCGTTGCATCACTGCTAGTGTGAGTTGCTTTGTTGAGATTATTCCCAAGTAACCTGATGGCACAGCACTTACAAAGGCCAAATATTTTCCCTTCCCTATGAGGAGCTCTAGCAAAAGTGAGTTGCTCAAAAATGAGAAACTGATATGAGTAGCAGAGGCTGAGAGTAAAACTGCTATATCTACCTGTGATCAGGAAGCTTGCCACCAACCTGATGCTCAGTGCGTTTGTGACATGTATGTGCTTATATCCTGTTAGAGCAAATTTGATCATGTTTTCTGAAATTTAAAGGAAATTATTCTGTCTCTGCCTTTGTACCAGGTCTTGGGAACTATAATGATTCCATCCCAAAGGTCGTGGCAGTAGAAATTCTAGGGGTGAGAAGTTAAAGCAGAGTAGTGTCCACTGACCCACCGGGCGTTTCATTTAGGAGAGCCAGGCAGCCTTGTGCCCTAAGGGAGGGACTGAGGCTTTGAAGAAGCCTGTATAGATGTGTAAACTGGATGTTGGCTTCAACAAGCAGTCATATTTACCTGTATGAATAAAAGTTTTGTGCTGTGCTATCACTTTTAGGTCATGTGCTGGACAACATGCAGTCAGTGAAGGTCTTCATTGAGGCTAGGACAGGATCACTCAGTTGGGCTTCTGAAGCACTCCAAAGCTTTCTTCTGGCATTGGCATATAGTATACAAAAATATTAGCGATAGTCTGAAAGAGACTTATTTGGCAATTTTGTAGAGTAGAACCAGTGTTTTCTTTAAAGATGTAGTGCTAGTGTATGCCAGAGTTGCTCAGTCTAGCACAGAGTAGTGTGGATAAATTCTTTCCCCTGTCCATCCTCAAGAACACGATATTCACTTGTTTTCATCATTCTAGGAATTAAGTTGTGCTTCAGAGGCAGCAATCTGGATTTTTACTTTTGTTTGTATGTGTTCACTGCTTGCTTCAGCACTGTTGTAGGAAAAAAGAAAAGTCACTTAATGTATTTGCTGTTCCGATGTCTTAAGGCAGTAATGGTATTGCTTGCCAACAGGCCAGTCCTCTCTTCCTTTTGCTTCTGGTTTCTGTCACTGCCGGTTTGAAGCTAACATTCCAAAGTCTTGAACCCTGTTCCCATTAGACTCCCACTTTACATCAGTGGCAACTTAGGGTGTTGATACTTGAATTCTGGGCAATTGTGTTTTGCTGTTAGTACTTAGAAATTTTTCTTTCTGGTAATAGCAAGATGAAGCATAATATCTCCTAGATTGGTTCAGGTTGGATGGAAGTACTTGTGTAAAACATAACAGAAGGGTACATTAAACCTTGGAGAGATTTTTGTCATTAAAAGATTTTCTTCACTCTTGGGCCCTCAGACTTTTTTCATTTCACTGTTTGGATTTTGTCTGTCTCACTGATGATTTTTAGGTTCTCTGGCAACATGAGAAATGTATTGGCTTGTTTGGGATTTGTTGTTCTTTGATTTCCTTTTAATTTTTCCCTTTGGCACTCATCAGCTTCCCTTGAGAAAGGAGTAAACGGGGCGAGGTAATGTTCAGACAGCTAATTGATGATAAAAATGTGATTCCTTTTTTCCAGCCCCTTAGAAGTAGAGAAGCTTTCCCTTACTCAACGTGGTGAATTTGCAATGAGAAAGTTGTTCATAGCATGATAGACACACAAGGCTGTGGAGAATTTCTGAGCTTTAAAATACCAGGGAAGAAAGTTTTAATTTCTCTTGGGCTTTTAAATTGCCTACTTAGTTTGGACCTGGTACTGTGCAAGACGTGTATAAAATACCATGGCAAAGCAAGTACAGTGACTGAATGGAGTTCTGTAGAGTATCACAACCTAATTGCTCTTCCTTCGACATGTGCCAATTTCTTTTAGAGAGGAAAAAGAGTGCTTAAACATGACACACATCAAACTTGTGCTGTCAGTAAGATGGACGGATCAGTCCATCCTCAGGACTTGGCTGTGCAATGCAATTCCCCGTAGGTTTCATTTAGCCTAGTCGGCCTTGTTAGTGTGGCCATTTTCTCTTTCTTGTATTAGGAGAGAACCTTGGGAAACATGCCTCTAATTCACAACAGCAGCAAGATCAATAACTATCAGTGTTTGGTCAAGGGCGGATGAATTTGTCACGGGATGACTGCTTTTTGCTTTGCTTTAGTTTGATTTAGTAATTTCATTTAGAGTCGAATGTCTACATTTGAGGACTGCCCCTGGGTTTTGAAGCTCAGAGGTTGTGCAGGTTTATCGCGAGAGCTGGCTTGTGTCCTATGTGTTGATTTTTCTGTAAGAAATCTTTTGGAATAATTTCGTCTGGCTCTAAACAGAGATGAAAGGTGAAGCTTACCAGCATTTCAGGGATGTGCTTTCATTAGGCTATAAAGGTTTTTCTTAGAGATTTCATAAATTAAGTACTTTTTCCCTGCAGTTCAGTAATGGGTCCTGCTTACTTAGTGTGGTGAAGACTGACTGTGTTCTTTGCAGTAGGGAGGAGGAAGTTCTTTGTCTGAGATCTGTGTAAACAGCTAACCGAAAACTACTGTAGACTAGGCTCAGTAACTTGGATTCTAGAAGCAGTGGTAAAGATGGTTGTTTGCTATGCTGGAAGACGGTGTTTCTTATGCAGTGCATTGACCTCTGTCAGAATGAATCCTTGACCTTTATTTAGCAATAGAATAATGATTTCTTTATTTTTGTGCTTAAAAAAGATAAGCAGTGATGGAGTCTTAAACCTTCGATTTGGTGCTTCATGTTGTATTTGATTAAAATAATTGAGCTAGGTGCAAGTCCAGCAACATGGTTGCTTCCATGTCAGCAAAGTGTAAGGACACCAGATAATGGCAACAACTTCAGTGAATTTTAAATAAATGGATGATGCTGATTTATTGCATCTTTGCTGATCCTACTGAATTGCGACATAATGCTTGCATGGCATCCACACATGTATCGTCATGTTTCTTTTAACTGCAGTATAATCTGCTTATAAAAATAGCTTTTCAAACCTCCTGCCAGGACAATGAAATACACAGGTCCGTGAGTGAAGCTGGAGGAGTGTGCGTGTGTTGGTCATCTCCAGCTGTGGTTCTGTTCTTCCACATGGCTCAGGGATAGAAGTTGCTGTGCAGCTGACACTTTCTTCAGTTACCAGCTGAAGAGCTTTGCTATTTACCGGCAGCTATCGCTATGCTGAGCCTATTAGAAGAAATGAGGATCTTTGTGTAGGGATTAGCATATTTTCCAGATTCCAAAAACTGCTATGAGCACTGTGGTGTTCCTTTACAGACATCTGGCAAGTTACTGGTGCTTCAGTACTGTCTTCTACCAAAAATGTAATACTGAAAACTGTTGGAATGAGTGTAAGTCTTCTTAAAAACCATAGTTTAGGTTTTTTTCTTGGCCTTTTCATTCTACTGCTGTGGGATATTTTTTCTATTAATTTTCACAGTTACCTGTGAAATTAACTGAGATATCGCTTACTGAAGGACCTTTTGCTTATAGGCATATGTGAAGGATGATTTTTCTCATCTGGAAGTTGTACAGATCTCTGGATTGAGTAACTTGCACCCATGGGAGAAGGCCCATCAGAATGGCATAGGAACTCGAGTCAGTTTTTGTTAGAACTTATCAGAGGCTCAGCTCAGCTGTATTCCTCCATCTCCTTTCCCTGAGAGCTATTCTTCTGTCTACAACTGAGATCAAAGTTCAAGTAATTTTGAATTTGCGTATGTGGCTTTCCAAACCGTGGATCTTGATCTAATCTTTCTCCGCAGTGTGCTCATGTAATCAGGTGTTGGCGTAGTGCTTATCTTCCAGTATGAGGTAAGAAGAAAAGTTTCTAGAAATCAAGCGTGGATTAGCATTGAAATTACACTAAGAGGTAGGTGGGTGTTACTGTTGACAGTGGCTCTAAGAACCCTCGTGGGAGACCAATATGGAAACAATAGGTTTTTACTGTGTAGGGTAGGATAATTGATTTGTTACCTTTCATCAGAACGGTTACGGTTCTTCTAGAGGTATTCAGGTCACAGGGTGAGAGGAAACATTCTGGGATTCATAGCAAGGCCTCCTACTAGTGGCCTTCAACCTCTGTGCCGAATTACTGCGCAATTCATACATTGAATGTGTGTCAACTGCAGTTCAGGAAAAAAAAAAATCAACAGGCCAATCTCAGCTGTCTCCCAAGTGCTAAGAAATGAGAGCAGAATTAAACAAATTCTTCCAGCTTCAACTTTTGAAATAAACCTCTGCTTCAACAACTTCAATTCTGCATGCAGGTGTTACGGTGGTGTATGACTGGTGTTAAAAATTCAGAGAAAACTGAGTAGTTGTGGTAGAGTCAGAAATCATCCCAAATCTTTTTTGTTTCTGTACTTTATCTGGGTAGAAACCACAAACGTTTGCGCTTTGTGATACTTCCTATTGATGACATTTGTTTTCATTGTGAATGAAGTGAGCTTCTGCTTTTCATAATATCACAGAAGTGTATCTCCCTCTGGAACAGAATACTATGGATGGGTGAAAAGCACTTGAAATAACAGTGGTGGCACAGTTGGAGTTTGCAGTGTAATTTTGGCTGAGGATACCAGAGCGAGTACCTGCTATGAAAAATTGTCCAGGGACCTGTAATGGGCAGTCAGAACAGCTGAATTTGAAGTATGGCTTTAGTTGAAAACCCTGGTAACTGATGGTTAACACTGCTGGGACTGTCAGTGCTCCTGCTTTGCTGGTAGAGGTAAGTAATTCCTATAGGAGACAGTTTCAGTTGAGTTTATGTCACCCTGTCTGGAGGATATCAAGACTGCCAAACGCGCAGTATGCATTGTCACCCTTCTCAAAAACAAAATCTCAATTCTGAGGGGCTCTTGAGATCTTGGCACTGTGGAGTAGTCATTTGTTAAAGTCATGTTTAATGAAAGGGAGATAAACACATGAAGCTGGAGTGTGACAAATGAAAGCATTTGTGCCATTGTAATGAAATTAGGCAAACAGAACAGACTTGGCAGCTCAGGGTTCCCCCTGTCAAACTGCATTTGTAATTCTAGCTTTGCATTCACGTGTGGCTGTGAATGGCACTGTTTCCTCTTGATGTGGTGGTCCTGGGTGACCACTAATTCACAGAGAATTAGGTTTGAAGAGTATATTTTACAGGCATACTGAAAAGAACAGCTAATTCTTTTTCATTGGCTTGAATATCTTTTAATTTTGGATCTGTTATTCTATTAGAAGTAGAACTCATGGTAATGCTGCAGCAAAGTATTGATTTCAGAGAAACGAGCTTGCTTCCACACGTCCCCATGGTGGGCTTGTGTGTTGCAAGGTGCATTGCCCACGGTCTTTCAGAACAGCTTGGCGTACTTAAGTAACTGGGAAGAGAGCACGTAGGCTCCTAGCTCCTCAACTTCTCCCAAGCTGTCCGCCTGGGCAGATGTAGAACCCAGTTCTCTCTGTGTATTAAGAGCTTAGATTGAGGCAGTGCAGTGATGTTTTGGGGTTTCTGTAGGATGTCAGGTGACCTCTTCTGGTGTGTAAAACTTGATGGACTTTGCCATTGCTATTTTCAGAAGTAGGGCTATATATTTCTTTAATCATGTTAGCTGCTAGGTCTGGCTGTGTAAGTAGCAATCCATTCTGTTTGCCATGAGAAATTCTATAGAAAAATATGTGCTTCATTCTAATTTAAATGTTGTGTTACAGTGGCTGGTCTAGACCAAACCAACGACAAAAGCTCTGGTTGGGAGGTGGAAATGTCTTTCCACTTGAAACCCTGTCCGTACCAAGACTGTGAGGAGGGGAGCAAATGGCCGGGAACAAATTAATGTGGATTCGTTTTTTTTACTGCATGTAAACTAAGGGCCAGTTTATGAAGGGTAACTGGAGTAAGCTGTTGGACAAAACTTTGTAGCTGGAAGAAGTCGGAGCATGCCTTTCACTGCAGGTGCAGAGTGGCATGTGCAACCAGTCAGCCTGCAGAATCTGTTTTCAGAGTGGTGAAACGTATGCCTCCCCCATTCATTTGCGGCATAACTGATGAAATTGTAGTTTTGCCAAGGGACCCAGAACCAATATGCACATGTTGTTCTGTGCCTGCTGCCTAACTTACTGTGTGGAGCAAATTCAAGCCATGATGATGTTTAGGGAGGAACGAGTTACAGTACTTTGATAGATTTGGTAATTTCTAAATTAACTAATGGGTAATCGTTGGGCTCAGTCAGAGGGAGTTGCTCCTTGCTCTGTGATCCTACATTTGTATCTAAGGGAGAGTAAGCTGCTAGTTAGTCCAGCAGTTAGACTTTAGAAATGCTTTTGAAAATCTGTGAAGTGTGGCTACTGATGGCTTTCCCATGGTTTTAAAAGGCAAGTGCAGAGTTGTCCTTTCTACTTGAAACTGTACTTCCCTCTTTAGTCTGCTTAGAGAGAATGCAGTAATTTCTTACCCTTGGGTAAGAAGACAGAAAGTTTTGGTGGTTAGCGAGTGAACCAAGAATAAGCTTCATACAGTGTCAGACCAGGAAGGTCTGCAGAAAGTGTTTTAGATGGTGAGCCATGGCACGCTTGCTGGTACCTCAGTTTTCCGTGGCATAAATTCAGTACGCTTCTAGGCAGAAGTCCTGAATCACTGGACTTCTCCTCTGCTAGTGTTATTTTTGTCTTTTTCCCATCTTGAGAAGGAAGGAGAATGCCTGCTCATTGTGCAGCACAGTGCATAAGTGCTTAAGCATCGTTCTTGTCTCAGCGCGTCTGCTTTGGAGCGGTGCGTGGGATAAAATTCAAACAGCCTTTCTGAAGGCTGGGCGTCAAAGGCCAACAGCTGCTGCCTAAGAGGAGTCTAGGTCATGCGGTTTGAGTTGCAGTTGCCTGTCCTGGGGACAAATGATGTTGAAATAACTTGTCATAAACAATTTTTTCTCGTTCACTTACTCTGATTCGGAACGCATAGCCGATCCTGATAAGAGTCATTCATGAGTGAAGAGTTTGACTGCCAGAGAAAGCAGCTTGTGTGAGCATTTTAGAGCAGGAATGTGCCAACAGTGTGCTAACAATAAGAAACCTTTTCCGAGAGGGACCTGCTCCTGTGCTTCAGGAGCGAGCAGCGCCAGAGGTCTGCCGATGCTTGTTTGCTGAAGTGCCCGAATGGCTGGGTGGGATTGCTGGGATGGGAGCTAGGTGCTTAAACATGAATTAGTTGTTTAAATATCTTTATAGACATGTGTGCCTAAGCGCAAATAATCCATAGGTTGAGGGAGGGAAAGCTCTGTGGTCCCAGAGGAATTCTGTCCTCATATTAAAATTGCCAGTCCGGAGTTGGCTTTCTGATATGCTGCTTAAGATATTCCTCCCTCGCTTTTTGATCTCCATGCTGTACTTTGGGTTAGTGAGTGTTTTGGGGTGCAGTCTTGGTGCTGGTCTCTGCTGGCTTCCCTGAAATTTCAATGAAGGGGCCCATGGATCATATATTAAAAGAATGAGATGGGCTTTCCTTCTGGTCCCTAAAACAGCCTGAGCTCTTCATATAAGACTAGATCTTGTTTTAATATTGTTTTCTCTAGCTCGGAGTGGATTGACAAGGAAGGCTGCCTGCAGGAATCTCTGATGAAGCTTGGATCTCCTGTGTATGCATGTTCATTTTTACCTCTGGTAGTATCTTAGGCTGAGGTCAGGCTTGGAGGGTTTTTTTTTTGCAGTTGAATGTAGTTATCTAAGCAGAGTAGCATCCCGTGTTTTCTAATTCAAACACTGAGAAATACCTCTTGCTGAAAAGTATTTTTGGAGAAACATCTCTATCAGCACTTCTCAAAGTTCTCAATGACTGTGGTTTTTTCACTTGCTCTGCCAGGTCCTGGCATTGTAAGAACCAATGAGATGAGAAATCAGAGCTGCTTTATTGGAAAACTTTTATGAAAGTTCAAGTATGTACTTCCAAACATTCCGTATTTACTTCATACACTTTGCTTTAGGAAAGGAACTGTTAAAATTACAATTATTTTACTGCCCTTCCTGAAAATCTCTATATTTATTTGTTTGCATATTTATTTATTCAAGAGAGCACTGCATTGCTTTCCAAGTTAGATGGGTAAGAAAGCTGCAGACTTCATGTGACCTAGCAGGTTCCCTCTAGATGCCTGTAATCTTCTCTTTCATGTAGTCTTAACTTATGAATAGAAGAATGTATTTTAATGAACATGTTCCTTCATTACCAAGGTATTACGAGGAGCATTACTCAGTTCCTGCTGTTCCGTGCTCTAGATAAAACTTTTGCAAAATGGAATTAACAATGTGATCGGCATTTCTCTGATATTTAGAACTCTCAGAAAGTAGTTCTTTGGTGGGTAAATCTTGCACTACAAATACTCTCTTCATGCATATTATATTTTTGATTTTTTTCTTTTGATGACACAGCAGCAACTATCTAGTCTGAAACAGTTTTCCAGCGTACGCAATCTGTTTCAGAGAGCTTAATGTAAAATGCTGTGTTACCATAAAAGCTGATGTCTCTGAGTATCAGGGAAGCTGGCCAGAGCTGCTGTGTAATCAACAGCATGTGCTGAAGTTATGCCCTAATTATGACAAACCATTCTGTGATCTTTATGGAAGAGGAGACTTTCAGTTTAACTACAGGGGATCTGGTCTTCAGCCAGTTCACAAGATTTACATCCACTTTGTCCTTCGCAGGACTCCAATTGAAAGAAATAATGTCCCTATAGAAAAGATCTGCTTTGGGGAAGGAAGGCTGAGTCCGAATGCTGGTCCCTACTAGTCTTGTTATATTTGATGTTGTCCAAATGCTTGTAACCATAGACAAGTGCTCTGCAAAGCGCACTTAAATAAATATTGATGAAAGCATGTCTTATGATCCTCTGCATTTCTATGGGCTATCGGGAGGTGACACAATTGTAATGCCACACCAGAATATTATCTGATGAGTTGGGAGAGTTGTTCTTAAGCCCGAAAGATTGAATCATCACATTCCTTTTAACCTCTCACAACTTAACAGTGTTGGCCTGAGTTGAACTATTAGCTAGAAGGTAAGGGGCTGAGGTTCCTTGTTTGAATTGCGGTTTTGTTTCAGTTAACTGCAGAACTGTTGCATTTTCAAGTCTGTGGAGAACACACTTTAAAGCAAAAAAATAATAATAAAAAACAGCAACAACAAAAACATTAACAAAACTTTTGTTCTTTCTCCTTTGCTTTCACACAATATTTTTTTCAAAGGTCTTTGTTAAGGTGCTTTCTGTTTGCTTTTTACCGGGATACTTAAGAATAGGAAATGTGATAAAAGACAACTTAAATCTTCCTGATTCTTAGATATTTTATATTTTTTTCCTCAGATAAAATTATTGGGCTGTGTTGGCAGATACAAAACCAGTAACTTCTCAAAAGATTCAGGAATTGCAGAGTCTTTCTCCTGTGACAATTCAGTGGTTGCAGGCCTTTTCTTCCGAGTACCAGAGAAGCTCTTACGACACCTAATTGAAATACTGTGTCATTGAAAATATAAAAGCCAATGGTTCTGATAATGTGAACTGTTAGACTTGGTAACTTTTTTATTAGGAATAAAATGGAGGTTTCAGCAAGTTGAGCCAAGTGTTTGTGCTTAACTAGATCTGTATTGCAGAAATTCTGGCCTCAAGATTACCTGTGTCACTTTTAATACTCTCTTCTTTGTCACTCTACTGGCTGTATTGCGGTTCACTTCACTTCCTTAATGCTTTTTTTTTCCTCGGTCCTCCTCAGGACTCCTCTTATCTTCATCCCTTGTGCTGACATTTTTTCCACTTACTCTAGTTGTTGTTTGTTTTTGTTTTTTTGTCTTCACCAAGAAAACATACTGTGTTACAGAAATGCAATTTTATTTGGGAAGATTGTTGCAAGAGATCCATCCTGGTCTTACATTTTGCTTGTGATTAGTATGGGCTTGTACGTGTAGTAGGATGTTACAGAAGTGGCAGAAGGTGGGAGAGGTTCTACGTAATTCACATGATTGGAGCTACTAGGAAAATGCAACCATATCTGCCAATTAATTAAAATGTAAATTTAGGTGTTTGCAGTCTGTTCTTATAGTTAGATTTGTTTTAGAAGGCTCCAAAAAGCTGTTCAGAAGATCATTCAGTTTGTGAAAGAAATAGTAAGCTTCCCAAACCATTGCTTTTAGAGATATATAATATTTAAAAGCAACCCTGACCTTCCAGTCTTCTGAAACAAAGCTTTTTGCAAGCTTCTTTCCTCAGATTAGGCTTGCTGTAGATTTGTAAAAAGAAATCAAAATGAAACCTAAGGAGTTAAGCTTAATGTCTTTAATTTTTATTTTATTATTATAATAATCTTTAATTATTAATTTTATTTTAACAGAGCTATCTGAAATTGAACCCAACGTCTTTCTTCGACCTTTCCTCGAAGTGATCCGTTCTGAAGACACTACAGGTCCTATAACTGGGTTGGCCCTCACCTCTGTGAATAAGTTCCTCTCATATGCACTGATAGGTATGTAACATGGCTTCCTGGGGTTTACCAAAATGCCAGCCAAATGCATCTCCTTGCCATGTGTCTTTGGCCAGAATGTGTGTTTGCAGTCTTAATGAGGAAATGGGAGGAAGAGGAAAAATGTCGTTAATACTGGGGAAACATACAGCTGCAGTTTTCCAGTATTATTCCTGCTGATCTTTCATGGCACTACTGTAATAAAGGCTGGAAACAGAGCCACAGCTTCTGGTCTGCCCTGACGCAGACCTGCTTATGGCATACTGCTGAGCTTTAGTATTCACTAAGTGCAATTCAGACTTTTAAATACAGTCTGAGTAAAGGGGTTGGGCTGGAGAAAACATCACCAGGGACTGTAGTGTTACAGTGCACATAAACACAGAAGAGTTTTAATTTTGTGGACTAACATTTCTGCTCTAGAGTGAGGATGTTTTTGCTCAATCTGGGACCCCGTCCAGTGGCATACCAGTACTCTTAACTTGCTGTAAGTGTTGTGGCAAAGAGAGTCTTGCCGTTACCTCAGTCAGACTTAAGTCCATGATTAGTGGTTCTTAAGTGTACTCTTTGTCCCAGTATGAAGTAAAATACAGTCACTTTATTTTTCCATGGACTTTGGAACGTGTGCACATCTTTCTTGATGTTTGTGAAAGGCTAATAATATGCATGTGTAGTCAGTTGCTGTGGCTCAGCTGGCTTGTAGCAACTCATTAACTTGCTTTCTATCTGCCTTCAGCGTGTCATTCTGCTACGAGCCATGCTTGACTTTCATCTGTAAATTCTGTTAGTACCTTCTGGTTGTACCTGTGTGAATTACAGAATTTACAATCTATGATGATTGTTGATGTGTAGTCTCACATCTCTTACCTCTTCCTCCTACCACTCAAGTCCAGTTCTCTTGGTTCTTTTCCTCTCTTATGTTTTAAGAACACGTTTGAGGTTTTTTTCTCTGCTCTTCTAAGTATTTTGTTCTCTGTAATAAGCATAAGGAAAGGTGGGGCTTGCAGGAATTTATTAACTGCATTTACTGGCATCAAGGCGTAAGTTAGTGGGCAGTGTTGGGTATAATTAAGTGGCAAGAAATAACCAAAATGATGAGATATTGATGTCACTGCGTAGAACAATAAAGAAATCTTAGTAAATAAGCCTGTGAAACACGTCTCTCTGAAGGACTAAGCAGTAATGTAAATAGATTAGATTAGATGTGATCTGGATGGTATCGGAACATCGGGTTGATATCACATGTCCAATGACAAATGTCTGCACGTGCAGCTGGTTACAAATACTTGATTTGAGGCAGAAACAGGAAAGAGTCGTTAAGAATTTGTAGCCTCTGACTACTTGTTATTTAGAATATTTATTAGATCACTGTGGGAAGAGTGCATCTCTGTAGCAGTGCATGAGCATGTGTCTGTAGTAGACGTTAGGAAAGACCTTCTGCCTGGCTTTTGTTGTGGAACTGGGCCTGAAAATGAAGACCTCGGTTCCTGCTTTAGGTGACATTCACAGCGGCCTTGTCCTTTGTGCTGTTCCAGATACCAATGAGGCTGGGATTAGTGGTGCTGCCTGAACATCTGGCCAGGGTTGTGTTGTTAAATTAAAGCTTTTTCGTCTTACGTTTCTCTTTGTAACATAAGACTAAAAGTAGTCTAAAGACTGTCTAAAGCCCAAAGATGGAAAAGGCTTAGAACTGTCCTTAATGTACAAATCTGTTTTGAACAGTACAGAACAAGGAAGAAACAACTCCAGCATAACTACAGTAGAGAAAGTTCAGTATAGCTGATATTTATGGTGCTTTTTGATGCTGCATAACTGATTGATGAAACCTGAACTTTTTCCTAGTGTGTCATTAGTTGTGTCTGTTTCATGAGTGGATGGCTTTTGCTCCACATAGTGAGCCTAAAAGCAGTTGGCAGTGAAAGGGCCAAACTCCTTTGATAGGTTATCTTTGTTTAAAGCTTCTTTCTTTTCCCGTTTCCAAAACATTTCATGGCTAATCCATGTACTGTTTCACTGTTTTTCTTATTGTGTCACATGTCACCAGATGGTTATCTGTCTGCTCTTCAGGCCAGTATTGCTGAGGGGCATGTTTTAAAAATAGTTAAAATTAAGAATAATTACTGAGTAGCCTTTTAAGCTTTGCATGTCTGTAAGTCTGAAACGCAAAGACCTGTTCTGAATTTGTTGGATGAGACAGGTTCACTGGTGTTATAGCATGCAGTCAGCAATTCAGTTAGATAGAATGACTTTGTAGTAACTGTGCATGCGTTTTGAAAGGAATAGCTAGCATTACTGAGATCATCCTGTACTCTGTAGTAAGTACTGCTGTTTCAAGTGTTACATTCAATAAGTGGCGTTGTAACTTTTAAATCACAAGAAAACTTTGTGACAATACTTTATTGATTGTATCCCTTGAATTAGTTATTTCCTTACTCAGCAGTTGTGCACTACAGTTGGTGGCCTTTTTGATGAGCTCAAACATGACCTATAGGGAGGCTAGTGGCTGAATTTTGGAATTTTATTTGTTGTTTTTTTCTGCAGAAAAGGTATGTGCTCGTGTTGTTGTTATTAGTGTGTCCACAGCACCTTCTGGCTCCATTTCTATAGTTAATTTTCCCTGACATACCTGAGGACTATAGATCTGTGGGCGAGTAGCTGTTGCTTGGATTCCAGCAATAGAACTTGCTGGTTGGGGAGCTTGAAGCTTGTTCTCCCCCCTGCCTTCTCTGTCTCCTTGGTGATTTATTTCAGTTGCATTAAAGGTTTTACTGAGCACACTTCTGGATTTCCCTGAGGGTTAAGAGCCTGGATTTTCTGCTTTTTGTTTTCCCTATTTGTTGTGGGAGTGTACCCCATATGAAATAATCTAAGTCTATATGGGGTCTTTTGCATTGCAGTTTTCAAACAGGTGTCTTCACATAAACTTCTTGTGTTATTGATTCTGAGCAGGCATTGATGCATCTTTCCGTTCTGTTTTCTCACCAGGGAACAAAGAAGCATGTTGAGCTTTTCTCTGTCTTGTTTCTGCAAAGTGGAAGTATCTGTGCTTTTAATTGAACTCAAGAGGCTTTATAAATTGACCTGAATTTGTAGAGCTGTTCCAGGGAACCAGGAATGAAGTAGTCAGGCGTGATGTGTTTTGGGGGAGAGGTGTATTTACTGGTATTGAACATAGGGGCTACAACAGCAAAGTCATAGGTCTGTTAAAGGTTAAAGAAGCATACATACAACTTGCCTGCATTTCCTTTTCACACAGGCTATATATCTGTAACTATTACAAAATATATCCCTACACCTAAGGGAACTCAGACCTGCTGGAAGAGTTTACAGTGAAGTGATTCTGCATGTTCTGCATATGGAAGCTTTTCTTAATGCAAATCTTTTTGGTTTTCTTCTGATGCTCGCTCAACTTCTTGCCACTGTAGTGCTGAGGTTGTTTAATGGTGATGATGCTATTGATGTTGCTACTGATGGCATTGAAATGCCACTAGTTTCTGCCTCATTTAATTGATGAGGCAGGTAAAAATGACCAGTGGTCTTAGAACAGCCTCTCTTATGAGTCATTGAGGCTTGACTAGCTAGTGAATCAGGAGATGAACTTATTCTGAACTATGCAATATTTGTGTGCGTATGCAGAAGTTTGTCAGCAGTAGGCAAGCTCTGTTCTCAGTAGGGGCGTGTAAGAGGTAGGAAAGTAGCAGTTTTCTTCCTGTGCAGACTAATGAAATTCTTAGGTACACAAGTGGGACTTCAGTTCTGTGTGACTACAAGAGGTTTCTTATCCTGCAGCCCTTCAGAACCCATAGGGCATGGTGAAGGCTGCTCTCTTTAGATCACAATAAGAGCAGTTTTCTGTAATGCAAAGAGTTTAGCCTGTGACTGTGAATGCAACTGGAGTCAAAGAGGGAGTCTGCAAAGTGTAAAAGGTCTCGCTTGGTTCCTCTGTCTGCTTCATTCTTGCTGGAGTTCAAGAGGCCCCATTGCCAATTAATGAGGTATTAACTAGTGTTTAGGTTGTCGTCTTTCTTTTCTAACAACTGTTTAAGTAGGAAGGTAACAAGATTCTTGCCCAGTGCCGTATTGTTTAAGTGAGAATGAAATCAAAGCCGGAGGCAACTTTTCTGAAGCCACTGTTATGTGGCACAAGATACGGTTACTAGCAACAATCTTGTCCTAAACATTCTCTCAACTGCACCATTGTTTGTAGCTACAAAAGACTGAAATAGAGAGAAGGAGTTGTGATGAATGATTGAAGCGGGAGGCTGCAACTCTGATATCTAAACTGTGATCATGTCTGTCTGTTGTTTTCTCTGGGGAAAACCACTGGTCCATTCCTTCCCCAACTCTTGTTCCTTGGGAGGGATGTAGAACAAGAGACAATTTTTCCTTCTCAATCTAGTGGAACCTGTTTGGCATTTTCTCCTCATGGGGGTAAATTTGAGGTTCCCTGTGTTTAAGATCTGTTTTCTCTTCATTCCCAAGGAAGAACTAAATGTACTGAACAGCTGATTGTGTTGCATTGTAGGCAACGGGAAGGAATTGTAACAGCTAACGTCTGAAAAATATGGAGCCAGGAACAAACTAAATTGTAATTCTCTTCTTTGTTAGATTGCATGTTTTTTCAATTGTTAAAACATTTGCAAATGTTAGGTTGCGTGTTTCTGCAATTCTAAGTAGGTTCTTGATAAAGTCTTGCTGAAAGCTCCCATTAAAATGTTTTTCTTTTACTAGGGGGTGAATTTTTCTCTTGAGTGGGCAACTCACTCTGAGTTATGCAAATTAAGGAACCAGATGGGAGCAAAGTATCTCTGTGTAGATGTCTCCCCACAGAGGTGGTAGGCTGTAGGCGGCTTTTCCCTGTCTTACATGTTTGTTCTGTTACTCAGATCCCAGCCATGAAGGCACAGCTGAGGGAATGGAGAACATGGCAGATGCTGTCACTCATGCCCGATTTGTGGGTACAGATCATGCGAATGATGAAGTTGTCTTGATGAAAATACTACAGGTAAGTGCAGAGAAAAGGTAATTACCATAATAGCTGCTGCCTGTTGTGGGCCATATCCTGTTACACGGAGATGAGGAGGAGGCAGCGGTGTTTTGACTCTATTTGAGCTTAGTGACAGACTTTATTTTTAAACAGATGGCTCATATACCTGTGGTAAAAGCTTTTTCAAATGAAAATAATTAAATGATTAAATGAAATGATGTTAAATCAACCATGCTTGATAGTGCGGTGGCGTTAATAATCCTACCTTGTGGATGGCCTGCTGTGTTAGTGAGGGGTAAATTAAACATACGGAGCTCAGAAACTTAGTTTTGAGAAAAATTATTCGTAGAGGCAAACCTATGAAAGTTTTGGTCTATTTGCTTACGAGTAGATAGCTAGTTGCTGAATTTAAACTTTAGGTAACATGCAGCACGTTAGGTCTCTAATTTTAGAGTTGGATTGTGAGATCATTCTTGTCTCCTAATCTGTTTGTGTCTTGGGGACAGCAGTCAGTTGGAAATGACTGCTGAAACCCTTAGGTTTTCTGCTTGTAATTCTGTGAGTCCTTGAAGAAGCCAACCTTCTCTAGGAAATGCATACAGGAGTCACTGGTACCATCTGACATACATGCTCTGTTCTTTGCAGGTTTTGAGAACCTTGCTGCTCACTCCTGTGGGAGCCCACCTCACCAATGAATCCGTGTGTGAGATCATGCAGTCTTGTTTCCGCATATGCTTTGAAATGAGACTGAGTGGTAGGTTTCTTTGTATTTTCACTGCGATTACTCCTAAGAAATGATCTGGTTTCTTCAGTATTGGTTAACTACTTCTATTGCGGAACACGCAGCCCTGGAAAGCTGCTGAGCTTTATATTAGTGTGTCTTTCTACAACTTCATGGAAAATTTGTTAGGAGTTTGCTGTGGAACTTTGGACTCCTTTTTTTTTTCTCAGCTTTGTGGCGCCACCTCGTGATTATATTCCCATTTGCAGTAATGCAGTTTTGGAGCTGGTTTTAATAAATTTGCCGTAATCTCTGTAAACAAGGCTCGGAGGGGAGTCTGCTTGAAGAAGCCTCTTGATAATATCACACTGAGTAATGACACCTGTGTTATTTGTTTTTGTCTTCGCAGAGTTATTGAGAAAATCTGCAGAGCACACTCTGGTCGACATGGTGCAGCTGCTCTTCACAAGGTAAACCTGCTTGTGTTTGCCTCAGCATTGCCGAGATGGCCCTCTAAGGACAGAAAGATTCCACACTTCCACTTAAGAACCCTCAGAAAAATCATCCCAAATGGTCATTATTTAGAGGTGGAAGGGGATGAAAGATTTTGCAGTTTTCTCTTGGGCTGACCCTTTCAGACTTCAGGGATACTGAGGTAGGGAAGGTTGTGTCCTTTGAGAAGAGATGGACAGCTAAGTAATGAAGAGCTTTAGAATAGGGAACCAGTTCTTTGAGGACATAGAAATGTGGAAGAAAAAAAAGAAAAAGAAGAAAGTGCTCTAAAATACAGTTCTCTTCAGGAGAGAGAATATTCTTCAGGAGAAAGAATGGATAATATACTGTTGGATAGTTGCAGGCTGAGTTTCAAGTTCAGAGTTCTGACCTTGTGTATCAAAGAGAATTTTAAACTTTTGAGATCATGTGTCTTTTGGACAAATGTTCTGCCTTTTTCAGCAACTTTCAGGTAATTTTTGAGATTACTTCTTCTAAACTCAAGAATGTTATTTAACTTAAAAACTATTTATCCAGTCTTGTGAAGTAATTAGTCTTTCTCTGGGTATTCTGAAATTGAAATGTGCAGATATAGGAATGGTCTGACTAGGAGATTATGGTCAAACTGTTTCTGATACACAGCTCTCATAACAGTTTTTTTTTCCATTGCCACACTCAGTTCCAATAAGTTCTCAAGTTTAGTTTCCTTTCTGCACTCTGTGCAATGCACAGGATAGATGTGGGGCAAAATCAAGTCAGAATCAAGTTTAATCAAACAGGAGAGAACACAACACTTTTTCTCCAAATGCTTATATGAAATTGATATGCTTATCCATTACTTAATATGTAAAAACTCTGTCCTTTGTGATAAGGCCTGTGGATATCAGGAGATAGAAGCAAGACAAAGGCATCACCTAAAGGGATGATTTGGCTACCTGTTCACTTTTTGAGTATTGCCACCTTCTTTTTCATAGAGAAACAGCCAAAATAGCATGTAAAGCACCTCTCGCTTAGACCTGCTTTTCCCCTCAGATATTTTTTGACAGGAAAAGAAATCAAGAGGCCTCTTTTTTTTTGTGGAGAAAACCTATTTTTACTTTTCTGTTATCTGCAGCATGACTAGAAAGACTTGATGTTTTTCCCCTTCTTTCTTAACCCAAAACAACTGATGTGTTTTGTCTTGTTTTTTGTCTTTCAGGTTGCCTCAGTTCAAAGAAGAGCCTAAAAGCTACATGGGAACTAACATGAAGAAGGTAAGACTAACCATTATGCTGGCTGTTCAGCTCTTTCTTGTCTTGAGCTTGTGCTCATCTCTGTATTACTTATTTTCATCTATGTATTTCTTCATTCTCTTAAGTCCATAGTTCACTGAAAGAGCATGTTGAACTACATTCATTTAACTTTGTGGGATTATGCCCCATAGTCCAGTAGTGAATCTTGTTAAGTATACTGCTGCCTCGGTAAGTCATTCTGGTTTGCGGGAACAATCTTCAGCTGCTATGGGCTAAAAAACATAGTCAGTCTTGGGACTTGGTGCTGGTGTCTTCTGATAATTTGTTTCTGCTCTCTCTCCAGCTTCTTTCTCATCTTTTCTTATTCACTACAGGACTAATACCGAGCTCTCAAGATATAATTGCCCAGAAAATAAAAATGAATTTTTTGAGGCTGGTGAAACAGCATGAAAGCAGCATGAAATAGAGCTACTGTTGAAAAAGCCTTGGTAGCTTCTAGAAAGGGCAGCATTCTGTAGTGAAAACCTTAGTTCAGGTGGATAATGCCATCTCAGTTAGCAGCCAAATCAAAGTAGACTGCTCTTTTCTTCTTTTTTCCCCCTTTCCTTAAGTCAACAGTTTTTTGAAGTTAAATATCAGAGTTTGTTCGTCAGCACTATTTCCTGCCATCCAGTACATTTTTAGCAGCTGGGTTCAGTATAGAAGATACTGTAAATGTGACTTCACGTGCTTGTAAGTCTAACAGTTTCTTATGCAAAGGGAGGTCCAATTAAGGAATTCCATGTATACTTGTATACATATATATTCTTTCTACTCCATGTAAGAAATGTCATTAAATATACAGGACTGTACTGTTAAAAGTAATTGGGTAGAGAAAGAGTGCTACAGAAGAAATAGCCTCTTTAAACTTAGCTGAATTATACTGTTTGTAGCGTTATAACTTTTTTTGTTGTTTTCCAAATGACTTGATAAAAGTATCTGTGTTTTGTAAATGTACATTTTGGAGCCAGTATAGCAGTGTTTTGAGAGTCTGAATACTTATTTTTAGTGATCCAAAACAAGATTGGTGCTTTAGTTCCTGTGTAGTAATGCAATGAGAACGTGATTGTTTGTTTCCTTTGCTGTGGAAGAAAAGTGACTAGATCTGTGCTGGTGGTAGATTAGCCTAAGGAAACCTAAAAGGGATCGTTTTAATTTACTGCAGGTAAAGAATTTGTAATGGTCTGTGTACAGAAGGGATCTAATGTGAAGGTTAACTTAAATTTGGGAAGGCTTCCCTTACCAAGTGATGGCTGCTCCAAGCTCAGTGATTCTCTGCCTTGTGTCTGATCTGTGCATTTACCTTGTTCTGTGTATTTGCTATGCATGGCGGGAGTCTTCCCTGCAGCCTAGCACTCTGCCACGTTATTTGTCTCTTTGAGTTTATTTTTCCTTGTTTAAACCATGCATTTGCCTATCTTTCACAGATCTCTTCATGTCTCCTCAACAAACTGGAACTAAGTAGTGGGGAACAGCCCAAAGCCCTGAACCAATTAGAGAGGGTATTGCTCTTTAAGAACCTGAAGGTCTCTCTCTCCCTTCTCCCTTCTTACCTTACTCCCTTCTTCCTTCTCTTGTAAACACCGTGTGAGAGATTCTTCTGTTATGTGTAGCAACTCTTCCTTCACTCATTTGTCACAGCATGGCTTTTGGGGAGAATGCATGCAGTGGTTGCTTTGCAGTGTTGTGGCTGCAGCTTGGGAGGCAAAGACCCTGTTGAGTGCTATCTAAGGCACGATTGTGGCATCTTCTGAAGGAAAGGAGTAGGATGGAATGGGCAAGAGTTTTCTGTGATGGTGAAGAACTGAAGAAAATAAACATTTTTACATAGCAATCTACATTTTAGCTTGAATGTTTTGTCTTAGCTGTTGGTCATTGATGTAACAAAATGCCAACCCAACATGCCTTAGAGATTCACTTTGAGTAGAACTGTCCGAGCTCTGTTACTTGTCAAAAAGGCACAGACTCCAGCTCTCTGAAGGGTTTTTTGGTTTTTGATTTTTTTAAGGGACCTACTTTACATTTTCCATAACTTTTGGTCATGTGTTGTTCGAACATCGCATAAGCATTTGCTAATGGGGAGTGAGTGGGGCCAAAGTGAACTATGAAACATTTTAGAATCTGCCAGTTCCCCTCTGAAATTTCTGAAGAAATAATGTAGGCCTGCTGATTGCTTTCGTGCTGGTCACAGGCGCCCTGGGAAACTATCTTAGAAGGGACTTTCTCAGATGGCTGTATTGGTTCATAAACTTAATGTAGCTTTATTTCTTGTCTGCCTTTAATGCTATTCGGACCATAAGGAGCTGGATTGAAGATTAAGAAAGGTCTTTGCTATTTATTTGTCCTATATCTATAGTCCAAGGTAGTTTGCAAAGACAGTGGCTGGAGACTTGTGGATTTATGCAGTTACAAAGAAAAAAAGTTGAGGAAACATTTCCCTTTGTGGTAGGAAGGTATTGTAACTAAACACTAGATTTTGAGGTGCGAGTCAGGAGGAACAGATCTGGGGAGTGGATTATGTTCATAGTTGCCAAAGATAAATTTAATTAGTGGTTGCTGTACAGGCAGGTAGGTGAGATGATGACTGCATTGGTGTTTTCAGGACTTGGATCATGGACTGCGTTCTCTCTGCATGCTCTCATTTCTTGAACGCTACTCGGTGTGCTGACCAGTTCCATGCTGCATCTAGAATGAGCTCATGTTTTAGTATAATCACTTTAGTTACTAATCATTGGCCCCTGCCCTTTTCTCTTGAGGCTTACAGTATGTTATGGAAAAACAAACGAGTGCAGGTAAGGTGGTGGAATGGAATCTCATGGACCCTTAAAAGAACCTTGTAGTACTACGTTTTGACTTTCCTCACCTTGAGATAGAGTATTGCTGTAAAATCCTCATCTACTGGAGAAAACATTAGGAGTCTTGTATCTTGTTTTTTTTTTTTCTTCTAGCATTTTGCCTACGTATTTCTTTATACAAA
Organism: Gallus gallus; assembly: GCF_016699485.2. Classification (NCBI taxonomy): domain Eukaryota; kingdom Metazoa; phylum Chordata; class Aves; order Galliformes; family Phasianidae; genus Gallus; species Gallus gallus. The sequence continues at coordinate 17,659,317 of NC_052537.1, forward strand.
GATAAATAAGATAAATGTAATGAAATCTATGCTGAATCCCAAGATGAATGAACAGTAACTTTGAGCTTGCACTCTGCTTTGATTTCTAAGGAATATATTTTAAATACAGATTTAGAGTGGATATACTGTGGGAGTACAAGCTTAATCTAATGTGAAGGACACATTTAAAAAAAAAAAAAGCAACTGTCATATGACTGAGCGTTAGAAAGGAGGAGGGTTTTGGATGATGTTTAAAATCCGGATTTTTTCTAATGATCTATTAAATGCCATTGCCTGTAACCTTTAGTCAAGAAGGAAATCTTAGATTTATAATCTCAGCCTGCTAACGTGCATCTAAGCTTTCTAGCAAAATCAGGAAATGCTTTGGTAATGAAGGCAAAGCAAGCATTAGAAAAATGTTCCTTTGGTCAAGGGGAAACTGGAGAATATACATATAAGCAGCAAGATATTGTAACGTTTCAATACAAAATATAGAATAGAAGAAGGTGTTACTTCTGTTTTTTGATACATGTATTGTTTTAGCACCTGCAAACTTAGATTTTGTTAAAGCAACATGTAGTCAATTCACACCAGCAAAACATTTCTGTTGAAGTGGTGCTTCTGCAATTTTTTTTTTTTAAGCTATCCAGTTGTCACTGTAAATTTTGCTATCTTATCTTTGTGGCATAGCAAAAGAGAGGGGCCAAGGAAAGATATAGGGAGTAGCCCGAAGTAATCCCGATAGTTAATCTTCAGAAAACCTATTTGTGTAGGATGTGGAATGCTGAATGGTATGAGATAAAAAAGACCTACTTGGTAATCTCGCTTGTCCATAAGTACATAAATGTAAATACTTTTCTGAATGCTAATGGGAATAAAATAAAAATTTGGGATGGGGAAAAAAAGCAGCCATTTTACTTCCCTGGCTAAATGATCTGATGTCCATGTGAGGCTGTTGTGACTCCATCTCTGAAGGTGCATAACTTCATCTAAATGACAGCCAACGGACATATGCCCTTTATAAACCTCGATTGGAAAAATCTTGGAGTTAGTGCAATGCATAATGGCACTCAGTATGAATGAGTATTGCACATGCCTTTTCTAAAGGGCTAATGTTGATCTAAGTTGGTATATGCTCTTGTGTGAAAGGGGAGATTGGAAGTAGTGTTCAGATTGTCAGCGCAGACCCTCTGGTAGGATATTTCAAAAGTTACTTGTTTCTCAGGAGCATGGCTACTGCTAAAAGATATGGTACAAACACGATTAGCCCTGAACAGTATCTTGGTGCCATTTTCCTGGTTCAATTTCTTTTTTGTTTTATTATTATGTATTAACATGTAACTTCTTACCTGACAGCAGGATCATAAAATCATAGAATGGCCTGGGTTGAAAAGGACCTTTAAGTTCATCTGTTTTCAACCCCCCTGCCATGGGCAGGGTTGCCAACCACTAGATCAGAGCCACATCCAGCCTGGCCTTGAATGCCTACAGGGATGGAGCATCCACAACCTCCTTGGGCAACCTGTTCTAGTGTGTCACCACCCTCTGGGTGAAAAACTTCCTCCTAATATCTAAACTGAATCTTCTATCTTAGTTTAAAACCATCCCCCCCTTGTCCTATCACCATCAACCCATGTAAACAGGATGTAGTAGTTAAAAGCAATTCTGTTGTTCTGTAATTATGTGAAACAGGTGTTCAAGAGTTGAACATAAAATTATTCCCTATTTCCTTCATACTTGAAGCAGTTTGGTGAAATAGACTATAGAAGTCTTCTGATTCCGTTTTGTCAGTTACTAAAAAGGGAGGAAATTAACTACGGCTATTTCTAGAATAATTAGTTGGTCAAATAAAATTATCTTATCCAATTAGCAGCCTTTAATGAATAAAGCTATTGATAATATTTAAGTCCTGGGGAGATTTTAATATGGAAAGTGAAACTAATAGACTTGAAATAGTAGAAACTGGCAAGAATGAAAGATTACAAGTATTTTATATAGCTCTTTGAGCTCGTGAATGCGAAAGATGAGATAGCAGACAATTTTTACACTGAAGGATTGTGGCCTATAAGCCTTACATTCACGAATCAACACAATTTTAGTCTTGGCTGTGTGCTTGTTATCTAAGTGTTTGTTAGAAGTTTAGAGGGATATTCTTGCTACAAAATTTGGAGGAAAGGCAAAGTAGTTCTGAATTTATTGTTAATAAGCTGGAAGAAACTGTAGCATAGCTAAAACTTAAGGATTAGTTGTCAAACAAATAGAACTTGTGGTGCAAAGAAGTTACACAAATGGTATGCTACACTGGGACATAACATTTTCACAAGCTTTGTTTAAATGAGAATAATTATAGACTATGTACAGAGAAAAGTCAAGATGGAGAAAGGGAAGAGAGGGAAAAACAGTGTCAGGATCCAGAAGGCATATTGTCATTTAAGAATAGTAGTAGTTGAAAAGAATGAGATTTCAGAAAAAGGATTAGAGTAAGGGATGCAGCTGTCTTCTAGATAATAAAAATCTGACTCTAAGGATATAAGAAATAAGGAATGGTATAGTCTAAAATATAATCTGAAATAATTTTTTGGAGAATACCACATAGGGACTGCTACTGGGACTTACAGAGTGGTTTCCATTACCTGCAAGGAACCTGTTCAGTGATTAAATTTTTACCACCAAATTGAGGAGATCTAACAACATCAGAAAAGTTGACGTTTCACCCAAACCCAAGAGTAAGAAGCAGGTATTCCTGCACTCAGGCAAAACTGTTTTAGAAGGAAGCTATTTCCAAATCTGCTATTGCCATTGTCACTGTAGCTAAATACTGTAATGTTGTTAGGAAGTTTTGGAACATCTATGCATGCCTGCAATAACTGTGCACTGCAACAAGTGCCACAGTCTTCATTGCTCTTACTGTGGTTTGTTTCCCAATACTTGTGTAAGAACTAGTAGTAGAATCCTGGTTGACAAAAAAGCTGTGAGTTAAGTTGGTTTTGGAACTGAAGAGGAGTAATGATGGAAAAAGGTGAAAGCAGAACATGGTTTATTTCTAAACCATTAGAATGGTATTTGTAGTGTATCGTGCACCAGGAGTGAATGAAATGTTACATTAACACTTCTTAATAGTAAAAGAGTTTGCTGGAAGAAGGACAACATGGAATTACTCAAAGATGAAGAGTAAATTGAGACAATAAGTGCTAGTAGAGTAGCTGCAGTAAATTCTACCTTGTTTCAGACATGGAGTGTTGGATAATAGTGGGGAGTCAGGGGCTGGTTTGCATGATTTCGTGCTGATTAATTTGTGTGGTATATTTGACTGCTGTTGCTTGACTGTGAGAGTTTTGAGACAGCTTTGAGGTTGACTTGTATAGTTCAGTGTTCTGTCTGATTTTGGTATACTGATATTCTTAATGGTTTATGGTTTTCAGTTGAAAATGAGAGCTGGAGGAATGAGTGAGTCATCAAAATGGAAAAAACAGAAGAGATCACCAAGACCTCCTCGACATGTAACTAAGGTCTCCCCTGCAACAGAACAACCAGCAGCCAATGCTAGTAATGTCACAGGTAGGTTGAAATCTATTTCCAGAAACCAGACAGCATCTGTTTCAGAAATATCGTGGAATGTCTTCATTTAATTTCTCTTAAGAAGTTGATGTGCATTATACTTTTTTAAATTTTACTTTTTGGTGTCTGTAGCAATAAATATGTTGTAGCTTTTCAGGTCCAGGAGAAAAAGTTTGAAGGAGATAGAATACGGATCGATGACAGAAAGCACAGCCCCATTGCTAATATGACAGCATTTCTCTGCCTTCAGTGTGTCTCTCAGTAGTTTATAGGGAAAGAAAAGGAGACCTTAAAAGCTGTCTGAGGTTTTATGCAACTATTTGGTGTGGAGAAGATGGAGAGTGCCTCAGGCATGTGAGGAAATTGAGAACAAAAACTCTCGAAAGAGGTGAACTAAGAGAGTTGAATCTGGGGAGAGAAGAGTGCTAGAAAGACTGTATGATGCAGTTGCCTGCAACAGGAGATTGTTGATCTGAGTGGCGTATTCTTTCATGTACTTCTAAAGGATGTTCTAAACAGTGTATCGAAGGGGGTGGGGGTGATGGTAATGAAAGAAGAGCAAAGTTTGACCAGGGAAGAGATACAGGTGGAACTAGGGGATGTGCAGAGACATATGTATCTAGAACGGGTGAGTGAATATATTTCACTACAAGTGTAAAGATTGAAAGTATGCACCCACAGCCCATGACATTTAATAAAACTCATGAGGCTATGCACATTGAGACAGGGAGATATGGGGGACACTTAAAACTGTTAGAGGAAGAATAGAGGCTATGATATAGAAAAAGATGTGAAGAGTTATGTAGAAGGGAAAAAAAATGGTATAGCAGTAGAAATACATGAAAAGAGTTTGTGTGCGGGAAACTGTTCAGTATACACGTGAATCCTTTGGCGTGCTTCAATTCAGCCTGCAGAAGTGATGCAGTCTGCGACAAGTGCTGTGAGCTTGAGAACACAATGCTGAGGGACTTCTATATCCTATTATTGTGTAGTAGACTAAATAGTTACAACTGTTTAAACCTCTCTTTTGTATGAGTCTCTCTGGCTGAAAAGTACTCTGTTTCTTGTGCACTCTACATTTTGACGTGTCAGACATAAACATTAACAGTGAAAGAAAGCAGACAGGAAGTTTGAAATAGCTGTGTAAAATACGTAGTTCTGACTCTTATTCCATTGCAGAAACCTATTAAATGTGTTGTGAATGATTCTAAATGTGTTTATACAGAACAGCATGGTTGCTGAAAACAGGAGAAATAAAAAATGAGATAAAATTGCATCCAGCTTGGAACAGACATCCAAATGAAAGTTTAATCACCATTATATTTTTAGACTTTCAAATAGGTGTTGAATTACATTATAAATCCTGTAACATTTTGGAGAGGAAGTTGTGTAGTGTTATAAAATACATCATTAACTCTGATCTTGTAGGGATAGGCAATGTATTAATTGTGCAAAATGGCAAAGTTGATTGTGTTAACGCATTGCATTTTGAAAAAATTAAGTAACATCCTGCTGCTTATTTAGGACACTTCCAAAAATCAAATCAGCAGTAAAACATCCCACTATGCAAAACCATATGCATTTCACATGTAAATATATAACATAACTTGTTTATATCTTTGTTTGATTGCCATGTTCTTGAGTGTATCTTCTCTTTGAAAATATTTGGTTTACTTTTTTTTTTTTAAGTTCTCTTAAAGGAAGGCTTAGATTCTTGGAGCATTGTCTTGCATTTAGAAATAGTAAAAATACTCAGTACTCTGTTTCAGACCTATTTGGATTCTGTTGCAATTACTTCTTTAATGTGTTTTAAAGAAATAGATCTTTCCTTCTAGTCAATGTTAAAAAATAATAATAATAATCTCACTTTGAAGGAATAACTAAAACTTGATGCAAGTCTTTAAAGTGCTTGTGCCATTCTATCAAAGTGTGAAGTACACCTTTGGGGCTATTTTCTACTTTCTTCTCAATGAGAGAAACCCTCTGCACCCTTTGTTTAATGATATGAATTACCTTATTCTCTGAGTCTGTTAGATTCCAACTACTGTATTTTAATTTGGAGAACTTACAGCATCTCGCTGCATTAATTTTCAGTGTTCTCTACATTAATATGTAAGTATCTGAGATCATTTATAGTATGATGCCGTGATGAAAGCAAGCCTTTGCTGCTGTACTCAGTGTATGAACTTGAGGCTGAGGTACAAAGTTATGCTGATCTTTTTGCTTATATTTCTCATCAGCAAGCGGAGTTACTTTCATAGATGCACCTTCTCCCAGTTCCTCTGGAAGCTCCGAAAATATTTCATCTGCAGTCAGCCCTGCTACAGACAGTGGTTTGGAAATGTCCTCACAGGCCACCTCCAAGGAAGACCTGACAGACTTGGACCCGGTCACTTCTTTGGGGCTTCATGCAGGAACACCTTCAAATGAGGCCAAAGTCACTGATAATCAAAACCAGCCTGAACTCCAGGTATATGGTTGCTGATAAAGAAGAGTTATAGCTCCCAGCATCGTTAGATGTGGGTTTGGTACACACAGTCTCTCTTTCTCTTTTTGGTCACAGCGTTTATATTGTATTTTAAGGCTTAGGGTGAGAGTGAAACATCTTTACTATAAGTGATTATTAAATTCACAACATTACAATGTTTTTTTTTTTTGTTTATTTGTTTTTTAGAGCTACAGGTGCTCTGAGTGGTAAAAATGCTAAGAAGGTGTACATAGAAATCATATGCTGAGATTATGTAGCATTTAAAACCAAAAAAAAGAACTAAATTCTAGCCTCAGGAGCAGTAAAAACTGATTGTGGGAGTATCTTCAAAGTCAAATTCTAGTCTCATAACCTAGAATAAAATAAAGTATGTAAGAACTAGATGGAAATGAAAGAGAAAGAGAGGGCTGCAGATTATCCTGTGTAATACCCTCTAATTCATTTTGATTCTTTTCTTTCCTTCTTGAATGACTGATACAAATGAAGAATGAAAGTCTGAGGGAGGAGAAGATCCAGTCAGCCTCTGTTGAATCTATCCCTGAGGTTTTAGAGGAGTGCACTTCTGTAGCAGAACATTCTGACTCTGCCTCAGTTCATGACATGGACTATGTAAATCCCCGAGGAGTACGTTTTACTCAGTCTTCCCAAAAAGAAGGTGAGAGATGGGTAATGTTGCTAAAATCTGTTCTGCTTCCCACTACTCTGTGTCACTTCCTGCTCTAAAGGTGATAAATTCCCGTTCCTCAGCTGGTCTGTTATGATTTCATTTGTAACACCTGGGAGACATCATAAAAAATTAGGAACAGTTGTTAACAGTGCTGTTGTGTCTCATTTTCCTTTAGGGGCAGCACTGGTCCCGTATGGATTGCCGTGTATTAGAGAACTGTTTCGCTTTCTTATCTCGCTTACCAACCCTCTTGATCGTCACAACTCTGAGGTGATGATCCACATGGGATTGCAGCTGCTGACTGTAGCTCTGGAGTCTGCTCCCATTGCAAACTGCCAGTCTCTCCTAGGACTTGTGAAGGAAGAGTTGTGCCGACATCTGTTTCAAGTGAGTCTGGCTTGTGCTAGTGTGGGGTTTGGCACTAGAGAGTTAGATACTAATTTGGATCAAACAATCTCTCGGAGTATAGCTTCTGAGCTCTGATGGATTTCAGTCTTAAAGAAGCTCTCTGCTGTATTGCAATGAGAGTTCTGAATTGTAGCAGTGGAACAGTGATGTTGCAAAGCCAAAGATGTGGTCATGTGCCATTTTCTTTAGGCTAGGGCTGAGGAAGATGAAGCTGGTTTGAATGAACTGTTATTTAGGGATAATGACATATTGATATAGTTGGTTTTGAGGTAATTATGGATGCAAGGTACTATCTTAGTAGTAGGTAGAACCTTTGAAGTACCTAGCTAGTAACGGCACAAGGGCCATCTTGGAGGCAGTTCTTCTCCCAGGTTACTTCTCCACAAAAATAATCTGATGACTTTGCAAAAAAAAAAAAAAAAAAAAAAAGCAAAACAAAAACAAACAAACAAAAAAAAAAACAGCGTTGTAGTAGGAAAGTAGAGTTACCACAAACAGAAGGAAATTAAGCATATCTGTTCTTCCTTAATAAAAATGAAATCAGGAGGCTGAAGAAGGGGTTGTTTTGTTTTTCTTGTTGGTTTGTTTTAAATATTTGCTGGGGGAGACCACATGTTGATCTCAAGGCTGTCATGAGTACCAGTACTAATAGCACGTAATGAGTAGCCTGTGTAATTCTTAAGGCTTTTTATCTTTCTTGTTCAGCTACTGAGTGTTGAACGGCTCAATCTATATGCAGCATCCCTCAGGGTGTGTTTTCTCCTCTTTGAAAGTATGAGAGAGCATCTGAAATTCCAGCTGGAGGTGAGTTTTTTCAGTTTCAGTAGGTACCTAGTAATAGTTCCTCAGGCTTGTTAAATACATATAGCTAGGCAATCAGATGCACTCTGGAAACCACTGAGTGGGTAATGGATAGGCTAAGTAGCCCTTGTCTCGTTAGATAATGAAGCATCTTTGAGACTGGTATACTGTAGTTGCCTACTTTTATTACTTTTTTTTTTTTTACCATGATAAATTCAGGTGCATTAAATAATAGAATTATGTGAAACCTTTTTACAGATGCCTTCAGAATGGGCTAGCATTGAATGTATAGGGTAATGTCAGCTCATGTGGGAAGATAATGTTTACATCTGTTTCTGTAGTCCTCAATGCTATTCACTGTGCTGCTTTCCTTTCTTCTTCCCTAAACTGAACTGCCCTCTGTTTCTAACAGATGTATATCAAGAAGTTGATGGAGATAATCACTGTGGAAAACCCAAAGATGCCCTATGAAATGAAGGAGATGGCTTTGGAAGCCATTGTTCAGCTGTGGAGGATTCCCAGCTTTGTGACTGAGCTCTACATCAACTATGACTGTGACTACTACTGTGCCAACCTCTTTGAGGAGCTCACTAAGCTGCTCTCCAAGGTGCTGAACAGTCTGGCTTGTCCTTCAGCCTTCCTTGGGCTGCTAGCCTCCTGCACAGACTGGGGGGACATGGAGGGGAAAGGGTATGCAGAAGAGGAAGTCAGTAAATCAGAACATGGTAAACATAAACAGAACCTGTGAGTAGGAATGGCTGAAAGATTCTAAGTGAGCAGTTTGAGATGAAGAATGCTATTTAACGTTTGGGAGAAGAATAGAAAATAAGCATGAAATGCATAATAACACAGCAGATAAACCATAAGTAAATGTTCAAATATATATTAAGTAAATATCAAATGTGGAAATTTTAGAGTGTTTTATTGTATGATCTAGGGTTCACAACACTGAAAGGGGAATGTCCTTTCCCCATTATGGAGATATATATATAAAAAAGTTGTCTAATACTTGTGTATTTTCTTTCCCAGAATGCCTTTCCAGTTTCTGGACAGTTGTATACAGTGCACCTGCTGTCTATGGAGGCATTGCTAACAGTGATAGATAGCACAGAGGCACATTGCCAGGCCAAAGTGCTGAGTAACGTACATCAACAAGAGAAGGAAGTTGCCAAATCAGGCCCAGAAACAATGAACAGCACCAAAGAAATGAGCAATAGTAAGACGCTCTTCCTTGATATTTTGATATTAAGCTTAATCTTGTGCTAAACATGTGAATCTCGTTTTGGTAATCTATGTCTTAATTTTCATAAATATTTTCAGTTTTCCTGTTGCATGTTTTGTAACTACCCACCGGTGTTTGTAACCTGCCTGTCAGAACAGGACCTCAGTTCACTGTTTGAGAATGACTTAATACTTTTTTCTATCCTAGATCTTAACTTTTAGAGGATTTAGAAACCTCTTAGAGATGGAATAATCTTAACAATCGTAAGAAAAAAAAAATCTCTTCTTTGTTGATTTCAGAAACTGGAACATGGAGTTTAAATTTTGTATTGCTAACTGATCAAAACAGCACATGCTTTTTTCACATCTCTGAGTGGAAAAAAAAATCACCAATCTTGACTTTGCTTAATATGTACTTGTGACTAAGACTGGATTTACTATACTTTTTACTTTACTGTACTGTACTATTGTGGCCAGCTGCTCCTGTGACCAAGATTTGTATCTGTCTGAGCATTAGTGAACAGGGCAGGTCTTTCCTTTACTTTCCTATGAAAATAAGATGGATATCTGCTATGTTTGTTGCTTTGATGTTTATCACAATAATGATAGCAGTGAAACTGCTTTGTCTCTCATGATTTTGTCTCACATGAAGAAGTGAGGTATCTAGTTCCTGGGTTAGCACCCACACCACCCAGCACCCATTCACCGTCTTACTTGTTTGAGTAGATAATATGGTGGAAATACTATTCAGAGATATTAAAATGTGCACCTCACTAAGTTTTATATAAAGGCCATGCAAAAACTGACAGGCACAAGAAAAGGGGAGCGTGCTGTGGGATTAATGTGAACAAAGTATTGAGGACACTGAGGAATCACAGCTACTGGGGAGGGGAAGCTCCCTTAAATAAGCACAATTTTTAGTGGTCAGTTCCTTATTTCTTTGATATCTTTTTCCTTGGCTTATGTATTTGTGAGAAATTTTGTTTTGTTTTTAACTTCTATAGATAATGAGAGAGCACACAGTGAGGGAAAATCCACCGCTGTAGTCTCAGAGCCAGGTGGGGCATGTCCTCCCACCAGTGGTTGCCTTATGGCTGATCAGATGAAGCAGGGCTGCATGGAATTGGAAGGAGGTGGTGAGACAGGTAATAGTCTCTACAGGACCCTAAATCTGAGTGTGTGTGTGTGTGTGTGTATACTGAGAATGGTCCTGACATTTGCTGGCTGGTTTTACTATGCCATAGACTACTGCAGCTATTGTGTGTTTATAACTAGAAGGAAGTATAGTGGTGACTATTTGTTTTATATGTGTGCTATGTATGCCTACTAATAGTTCAGTTTCTTCTGGGAGGGGGGTTAGATCTGGTAGGCCACTTTGGAGCAAAAATGGGTTATGCTCATCCCAAAGTTTATAATTTAAGGTAGTCAAGGATTTTCAAGGGAATTGGTAGTGTGAGTATTCACAGTAGCCAGAAACTTAATTCTTATGGACGTGTAAAACTGTCCAGGAGAAGAAACTGCTGTGCAATTGTGCTGCAGAAAATGTGAATCGAGTAATGTAGTAGTTGTATAATATGAATGTGACTGCCATTTGTAAGGCAGCATGTTGCTGCAAGGCTCTGTGACTGAAAACTGTGATGCGACACTACAGGAGGCTACTTGGTACTCTAGGGATGTTCTTGACTGTAATTGTAATTTGTTCTTCTAGCTGAGAAGAATATCCCCAAGAAGCCTACTCGATTTTCTTGCATCCTTCCAAGCCCTCAGGAGCTTATGCAGATTAAGAACAAAAAGAAGGTATGTTTGGGGATTTGTTATGGTGTGTTCTCCTTGTTGCCTGTGTCCTGTAGGCTTTGCATGACTGGTCATGTCTCAGAAGTTTTGAGTTTCAATCTCTGCTGGGAAGAATTTAAATAGTAACTTACTGAAAATTCCACTGTACTGCAGGGACAGCTGTGATTATTGTCTGTTCTTATTACTTAGTTGTGCTGAGTTGCAGGAGTTTAGTCAAAATTTCTTGTCACAATGTATAAGGCAGGTCCTCCTGAATTCTGGATAGGAAAGTTCCTGGGTCTAATTTTCATTATATGGGGTTAATAAGCAAATTCCATCAAAAAGGGCACATTGCCTACTCTTGTCTAACTTGTCAGTGGGGAGTATATTGAGAGGCCGATAGCAGTAGTGCTAGCTAGCTTACTATTCTGTTTAGTCTCATATTTGCTTTATCATGAAGATGACTGAAAATATTGTCTTGATTGTGGCAAAACTGTTCTTTGTGTAATTTTTTTTTTTTTTTTTTTTTGAACTTTGTTAATCCAAGTTACGGTCTAAGCTCTGTACATCTCTGACCAGAGATAATTGTATTCTCTTAAATTTATTTAAACAAAAATACTGGAGAAATTACAACAGATCTCTTGCTAATGGCATACCAATCTACCTTGTGATCCACTTTGTGAGCCTCGAGATATGAATGTATTTTAAGTCATTGATTTCTCTCTAGAAAGTTTGCCGTAGCACTGAGGATCTTAGTTCTTTGCCTACAATGCAGTGCTGTTGTGGGATAATGCTAAATGACTTCCTGAGCACTTTAAGGAAAATGCTTGTCAGCAGAGTCTTCAGAGGAACTTCTGAGTTTTGACATTAGCTAATTTCAGTTACTGTTTCAGTTGTAACCTGTAGTATTGCTTTAAGCCTAGCTTTCAAGGCAGCCGTGGTGACGAATTTTGTGTGAAAGTCAGTTGTTGAGGGATACTTTGTATAGTACTTCCACTCTTCTAACCTAAAACTTGTGATGAGACACTGAAGCTGCACTTCAGTGGAAAACAAAGCTAGAAGAAATTAAGAGCATTGTCAGTGGCTTGTCCCTGCAATAGCTGGGAGTTCCCTAAAGAAAATTCCAGGAGCTTCTAGAAAAAGTACAGGACACTACAGCAGAATGCAGAAATAGGGTCACAAATCTCTCTTAGTTTGTCCAAGAAAAATCCTTTTCTGGCCCTAAATCTGGTAGTGGTTTCAGTGTACGTGTGTAAACAGGGAATACAAAACATTCAACTTAAGAAATGTCGATGCTGACATGGCACTAGCTTGTTCTGCTTCCTTTAACTATAAATAAATAAATAATTTTTTAAAAAAATTACCACAACTGGAAGGCTGAGAAAGCTAAATAAAAGCAGAAAACACATTATGCATCGGGTGGAATGGTTTATTCTTTCTTTTTCCAAAGGCGATGACCAGAAGCTCAGAGGCTGTAGGACTGACATGATTATACATGCAGTACAAACGGACAGCAGTTTGATCTCCTTTCAGATGGTCTTAAAACAAGTTCTGTTATGTTCTATATAACAATAGAATACCCTTGGGGCTTGCTCTACAGGATTTGTTGCTGAACAGAAATGTTCCTAGTGTCACAGTCCCTTCAGACCTGACATAATGGGACAGTACATGGTTATTATTACATTACACCCTCACTGGGTTTCTTGTGCTGTCTATGCTGCTTCAGGAGCTACGTGTTTCACTGCAGTTTGAAGATTTTCACACAGGCATGCTCACAGGCAGGCGGGAAACAGAAAACTGGTGGCTTCTCAGTTATTGAGAACACAGGGGAGCTAGTAATCATGATGGTCACGAGTTTAGTTCACTAGGTCATCACTGGCAGTTTGATCGTGATAGGAGCTAACATGGAACTGACATTTATTCTAGTGCCTCAGTAAAGTTCATACGGTTGTTTGTGCTTTTGGTTTTTCTGAACACCAACAGAAAATTCAGTTAACCCTTTCTCAGTCCGGTGTTCTATTACACTGACTGTGGTACTGTCCAGTTTGTTCCCTTCAGAACTAAAAATGTACTCATGCTTTCCAGCCTCCAGGTAGCCTTGCCATGCTAGTGCATCAGCATGGTTCTTGAAAGCACATCTCACATGCAGAATGTTGTCTAGTGCTTAGGCTTCTGTGGCACTTCATTCTTGCATTGGCCAAAAGCTGAGGACTCTTGTTACGTGTCATGCAGTGAGGTAGAATGTGAGAGCCTGGAGCCAAAGGGGATAGATGAGGGCATGGTCTAGTGCTTCCACTGTAGCTGGATAGAGCTGATCTTGCCCACGTGTTTGCTGTTCCTCAAGAGATCTTTCTCTGCGCTGTTTATGTACTGGAGTAGGTGAGGCATTTGGAGTAGCAGAGCAAATTGCTCAGTGAAACTTCAAAGCCTTTCATACTTAGTCTGTTCAGCATGACTTGATGCTGAATTCTTGTGATGAATACAGATCTTCTGGCCTTAGTTAACCTTTCCCACTCACTTACACAGTATGATAAACTTGATCATGCTAAGGTTAATCTATTTTCTACTTAATGCTTTTGCCTCAAATGCTAAGAACAACCTAAAGTAAGAAATGCATTTCAAGACTGTAATTGTCAGAATGTTGTCTTCAGCTCCTGATAACTGGCACAGAGCAGTTCAACCAAAAGCCAAAGAAAGGGATACAGTTCCTGCAGGAGAAGAACCTTCTTGCCACTCCCATCAATAATAATGAGGTGGCCAGATGGCTACGGGAAAATCCTCGCCTGGACAAGAAGATGATTGGGGAGTTTGTGAGTGATCGTAAGAACATAGATTTACTGGAAAGCTTTGTTGGGTAAGTATCTTTATGTATCTCTTTAATCATGAAGGGGTGAAAGTTGAGTTCAGTGATAAATTAAAATGTAGTACAGTAGTGGTTCTTGGAGGCATGGGATCTATATCACTTGGTTCTCTGTGTACCAGCGTGCCTTAATTCTGTACATCTCTCGTATATGGCTAGCACCTGAGATACTTTTGATAGTATGACACTCAAATTGTTTTCAGTAGGGCCATTCTTTGTGAAGACTACCAAGATAATTAAGAACTTCTATAATTATTGGTGGTTCTTTGCTATGTTTTGCCTGCTCATGGTATTTTTCTTTGTTCTTCATCCTCCTTTACTGTCTGTTTTCAGTGAAATTTGGCATTCTGATGTTGAACCAAACAAGATTGTAGTCAGTAAGTTTATCCTGTCTTTACTGTCCTGTTTCATTTTCTCACTGCAGTTCGTTCTTGTTGCAGGACTTTCAGCTTCCAAGGTTTAAGACTGGATGAAGCTTTACGACTTTATTTAGAGGCCTTCCGATTACCAGGAGAGGCACCTGTAATCCAGAGACTGTTGGAAGCCTTCACAGAACATTGGAGGGTGTGTACTTAGTGGGCAGAAAGCTCAAGCACTGTGTTTCTTGTGCATCTGCCTTGATGGACATGACAAATCAAGCTGCCTATATAAGCTTACTGTATGCTGCAGATAGTAGCTGTTATTTTGTAGGAGGTAACAGTTGCATGTAGATTTCTATTTTGTTTTTCAGAAACTAGAACCATAGCCTGATTTTTATTTTTTTATTTTAGTTTTTTAGTTTTTTAGTTTATCCCAGAGATTATTTAGTACTGCGAATAGGAAAATAGTTATTTTGATCACTGTTTATATCCCTGTTACTGTAGGACTGATTTCTGCTTGTATTTGCCTTTCAGAAATCAAATGGATCCCCATTTGCTAATAGTGATGCCTGCTTTGCCCTGGCCTATGCAGTTATTATGCTGAACACTGACCAGCACAACCATAATGTCCGCAAGCAGAATGTCCCAATGACTCTGGAGGTGGGTGTTAGCAGTGTAGGCACCTGTCTTCTCTTGTCATGTTATCCATGGAATATCTGGTATTCTCGGGTTTGTTTGTTTGTTTGTTTCCCCTGGCGTTCTTGACTCATGTATACAATAAGTTGGTGGACAGCACTGAGGTTGAGTATGGTTGGAGAGGAGGACTGGAGGCAAGGGACCATCTTAATAAGTATTGTGCTTAGCAAGACAGATTGTCAAGTTAGTCAAGAGGCTTCTGTGTCTGAACAAATGGTGTCCTAAAACAGAGTAAGAATGAGAAGATCACTGAACTGCTTTTCAACAGTTCAACAGTCAGGGCTTTGAGAGAGTTCGAGTCCTGTGACTGTCAGTGTGCGGTACAGACCTGTCACCAATGTCCAGCTTCAGCTAAGCATGTGTTCTCTTATCTGTGTTCTTTCAGTGGGAGCAGAGGCAGGTGCTGCTGTGCGCTGCCATGCTGCTAAGAATAGCATTTTGTCTTTGAACTTTGAGGATGCATCTTGAAGAACGCAGGAAAATCTCCTTCTGGTCCCATAGCAAGTGGAGTACTGAATGAAGCCAAGCATTTCAAGCTGGAGGTACTAGGAGAGTTACATTGATGTTTATTTTTTTTTCCCCAGGAGTTTCGGAAAAACCTGAAAGGTGTGAATGGAGGCAAGGACTTCGAACAAGACATGCTGGAAGACATGTACCATGCCATCAAGTAAGAATCAACCTGACATCTCCTTCTATGCAGCGAGTAAACTTAAGTTATTTGGTCTGTGAGATCTTCAGTGACCACAGAGAGGGGCTCACTGATCATGTTTGCTTAAAACCATCTTCCAGCTCCATGTGGGACTGGAATAACAAGCCTGTCACAGTGACTGCAATGGATTTGTATCTTTGGATTCTTGCCATGGTATTTGAATCCACAGAGCTTAAGCTAATGTTAAAAAATACACAACTTCTATCAACATGCATAATAATGGCTGAGCAAGAGCAACACATGAGAAATGCTTAAACTAAGAAGCCTCTGTCCTCCAGGCCAGGCCTTTAGATTTCTTCAGAATTTTTTATGCAGTGCCAGAGATAGCAACTCGTCCCCAGGACAACACTGTTGCCTTGACATAACTGTCCGGGTCTTAGTTGCATATTTCATTTCAGAAGCTTTTCATATGAGGCTACTCTGTGCACCCAATGTCTTCTGCTATCCCTGAAGCTCTTGGCATTCTGACCAGTGTTTGAGGAGAATTCCTGGTGACTGAAGCCTTTTTGGGCACAGACTAGCTCTGAGGGGGGGAGCCTTAGTACTAACTCATAAATCTACCCTATCGCTAAATCCAGACACTGCAAATTTGAAGCTGAGAGGATTATGTCTCTGAGGAGACAGGATATAACTCTTGACTCTCAGCTGGTTTCAATCTGCAGTTGCAGGCAATGACTTATGCTGGAAGCAGGACAGTGTACTTATGTTGGGCCTCTCTTTTGAGTCTTCTCCAGGAAGGTGGGGATGCTGCCTGTACCAGCTATCTAGAACTTCTTTGAGTTGACTCAATCTTTCAAATAGAGTTCTGGTTTTGATTGACCTCTTTTTCCTGAGGGTGTTGTTAATGTTGTTTTAGTAGAATCCTGAGAATATTGTCATATTTTTCAGTGAGATCGTGATTGTGTTCCAGTCTGTTTCTCTCTATCCTCCCTTCACCAAATGCTTCAGCTTCTTCATTGTGATCAATGCCTAAATCAATGGCTACTGCGCCATGCCAGAGAGATTAGTGTGCTGTCATAGTTGAGATTGAGGTATATAATTAGGAAAATAAATTAGACTGTAATCTGTACAGAATAATACACGATCTCTTCAGGATCTTAGCATTTCACTTTTGAGTATAGAATTTCCTGAGACTTTCCAAGTAAAACTCATTCACTTGCTTCTGTTAATACTAACAAAAAATGGATTCTTTGAGAAAAAAAAAAAAATGCTACTGACTACTAACACATTTTCCTGTATAATCTCAGTAATGATTACTCTTGTCAAAATAACACAGTTACCCGAAACTGAGAAGAGCTTATTTCCTATGCATAAACCAAGGTGTTTCTTTTATAGGTACTGTTAGCACATGAAAATTGCTTCTTCGGTAACTGAAGTACATTATTTTTTGATTTCTATAGGTTGACTTCTGTTTTTTGGATTCCCTGGTCTAATATTTTGAGTAGATTTGAGACTATCCTCAATTACTTGGTCATTTGGGGAGAGTTATCTCTTGTACAATGTTACCCAAGTTTAGGGAGTATGTATTTTAACCTGAGGTTTCAAGTACTACTTGGCATTAATCGTAATTGTTTTATTATTGCATAGCTTTAATCAAGTTAGAGTAGGAAGCTGTGGTGCCGTGGGTATGAATCACCCATTACACATTTGATTTCTTGTTTTATTTTTAATTTTAAATTTGTTGGCTTTCGGATATTTAATTTTGGCATAGTTTGAATATTCTTATTCTTATACAAAGTTACTCATACCACTGTTGACTGCACTGGTATAACAACTTTTTTTATTTGAGAGCAATGGGATATGCATAGTGCTCTGAGTGGATGAGAAGTGGGGGATGTGAAGCTACGCTAGTGTGCTGTGAGAAGTTTTCCAGCATTTAACTGCAGTATATGTTGCATTTTCCACATGTAGGAGGTAGCTTCTTCTTCCATACTATACTTACACTGTAGTGACCAGGAGTTCCTGAGAGCCCCTGCACTTTATATCCAAGGTATTGGAGAGGGGCAGAGGAAGCAAGCAGGCTTTGGAAAAGAGAATGTTGCAGGAACTGGTAAAATCACTCCAGAGTAGATATCAATTAACTTTGGGACCCTGTAATGAAAGGTACTGTGTAAATGTTTTGTTTGGCTCAGAATGAAAAATTTAACCTTTCTGCCTTCCTCCCGTGTAGAAATGATGAGATAGTGATGCCAGAGGAACAGACAGGCCTGGTGAAAGAAAACTATATCTGGAATGTCCTGCTGCATCGTGGTGCCACTGATGAGGGAATATTTCTCCATGTGCCCCCTGGAAGCTACGACCATGATCTCTTCACCATGACATGGGGGCCAACCATTGCAGCACTTTCTTATGTTTTTGACAAGAGCTTAGAAGAAACAATCATCCAGAAAGCTATCTCTGGTTTCAGGTAAATCTTACATTTGTGAAACATGGAAATGTTAGTTTGGTTATTATCTCGTCTGTCTGCTGAAGAGGTCACAGTGAATACCAGCTTTTACTTTTCCTAGCAATTGAAGAGCTTTTATTTTTTTATTATTAATATATATTTTTTAAATTGTGGTCTACACTCCCCTAGTTTTGTTCTTTTGTTTGTGTTGATCCACCTCATCTTGGCCTTTCTTAGTGCCACTGGCCACTTGGTTTGACTGGTGTGTTGCAGTAAGTTTGATTGCTTTGGGGTATGTATTTTTAAATTCCAACATAGTTACATTTAAAAGACTTGCTGACACAGCTGCACTGCTTAGAAGTGAAGTGAAAATACTACTCCTACCTTGTATAGTGATGCTGACAAAGTCCTGGGATATCAAGAAAACCTTTCATGAACTTATGTATACAAGGCCATTGTTGTGGCTGGATGGGATGGAGGTTGTTCGTTTGTTTCTGTTTTTTTGTTTGTTTCTTTCATTTTTCACTTTTTTCCTGTCTCTGATCAATACTTAAAAGTGTTGCTATCTTTGAGATGCTGTATTGGACAAACCTCCGATTGTGCTTGAATGCAGATCAAGCCATGCCTTAAGTGTAGTTTTAAAGCTCTGTTAATAAGCTACTGTAGCCATGATCTCTTGGAAACAGCAGGTTTAGTTGAAGGTTTAATGTCAGCAACTTCTTATGTCAGGACATGAAATTTGGCATATTGGCTCAGCTGCAGGTAGTTTGTCTGTTTGGACTTGATTCTTGGAAGCGATCCTGGCATCATCACAGACAAATATCAGCAGTCCAAGACTGAAATATGATTTTGATTATATGATGGATAGGAGACTCCATACATGAGCATTTGTTATGAGTGGGTAGAGAGGAAGGTCTAAAATGTCAACAAAGAGGCAATCTGATTTGCTGTCTTGTACAGAGACCTCTCTCTGCCAAGTTATGACAGTGTTTTCTGTGTCCTTCTTCCCTTAGGAAATGTGCAATGATTTCTGCTCACTATGGCCTCAGTGATGTGTTTGACAATCTCATAATTTCTCTCTGCAAGTTTACAGCCCTCAGCAGCGAGGTAAGTTTCCAAAGAGGGGAAAGAGGTATGCATTTTACTATGTTGGAGCTCTCTTCTTTTGTTAAGTAGTATAGTTGGTTTATTTTAGTTATACCAGTATCTGTAGATAATTATCAGACCCTGCCCCAAGATTTCTGGTGAGGGCAATGAGAAGCTGTGTGTTGGTAAAGTTGGAGTTCTATTGCACACGTCCAAGTAAGTACATTTCCTACTTACAAGTAGCAGTTCATATAAAAATGCTTATTACACCTATTTCACATGAGGAAACTTAGATCTCCATGTCAAGGCAGTGATCATCCATACTCTCAAGTGAGTTTATGCATTTCAGTTATTAAATGTTTGGCCATAGGGCTCATGCAGTGCCAAGAAGGGAGTGCTTTGTGGTCGGTTCTCTGTAAGTGTAGGGGCTGTTCATCTGTGCAGTGTAAAGTGGTTAGAAAAACATGTTTTGAATTGTCCATTGGGATCAGGAAATAACATGAGCAGTTTGTTTCACCTTTAGCAAGAGCTTAAGCACTATTTTTACATCTGCCTAATTTTTTTCCCCTGAGGTTTTTGGTAGGTAGTATATGGCAGAAGGTGCTAAGGGGCTAAGATTACAACAATTCCCTTCTAAGGTCAAACATATAAAGAAATCTACAACATTGTTCTTAGAACGCATACAAAACCCACAGTGAGCAGAACAGAATTTTGCCAAATTGTGCACACATACACACAAAAAGGGGTGGGGCTGGAGCAAGATCTCTAGAGAGTGAAAGCATGGATGTAAAATGGCCCAAACAGATGATTTCTGAAATCTTTCAAAGGGATAGTAGAAAGAGAACAGTCCAGCATATTAGTCCAGTTAATGGAGTTTGGCTGTTCCAAAACTGTACAGAAAAACAGAGTTATCTGAATTGGATGTTTTTTATATTGCTCACATCCTGCATTGGTAGCAATGAAAGAGCACCAGCTTGACTGTTAAAAGACAAAAAACAAAAAGCAAAACCCACAACAATCAAGCAGTGGGGTTGCTTTTGATTCCCTCTTCCTGCACATCTCACTACAGTAAAGATGAAATACTTCATCCTCTCCAGGCATACCAGATTTTGAGACTACCAGCAGATAACACAAGCAGAGGAATGTTTGCTGTGAAACAACCGTTTGACACAGGTTTACACAGTAGAATTAACTAGACTAAGCCCTCAGAGACACCAGCTATTGCCAGCTGCATCCCATCTAGTTGTGAGACTGGAATCTGGAGCAGTCTTAGGTCTGTGAAAATTAAGCAACTATGCCTTTTGCTGATGACGTAGAATCAAGGAATTCTGGATTTGAACAGAGCTGTGAGTTTTTATCTTTGGCTAGATTCCAGCTACACCAATTAATTTCTGCTGCCCTAAATTCCTGAAGGGCTTGAAAACAGCAGTGGGATATGACAACTGAACAAATATTTGAGAGACAGTCTGGTGGAAGGGGAGAAGGGATGGATGTCTTCAGGGTCTGAGGAGACAAAACAAAGAAGAACTGTTAGAAAGCCGGAGAAGAACACTGAAGTGTCACATAGCTGCTAGCCACTTCCCAAGCTAGATCACCCTGGTGATCAGTATCCCCACTGAGCACTGCAATTGCTATGCATAACCGCTTTGTTTAAAAGAAGAGGAATAGAAAAGAATATGGAGGTGATTAGCTTGCTGTTAACTGGTGTTCACAGCAACTTTGCACATCCAGAGTGGTTTTGGCCATGGTTTCTATCTCTAACAGTAATGGCTGCAGCCAGAGGGGCAGTGATACCTTTTTTTAAAGCTTTGATTCTGGAGTGAGTTCCCATAGCACAGTAAGTTAGTGTTATTTGTAAGTTTGCAGCGAGTACTTTCAAAGTGTTCTGTAGTGGAGAGCTTATGTCTAAGTGTCTAAGTGATTTAGCTTGCTCTGGAAAGCCACCTTGTGTTTGTTTTTGTGTCAAGCGAATATGAGGTGAGTTGGTTATCCACAGCATTGTACAAAGAATCGCTGCCTTTTCTGTAGTCAATTCTGATCAGTCTGCCATGATTTCTGTTGGGAAAGGAACAACTCTTGCTGACTGCTGCCTCTTTTCTTTCCTTTAGTCTATTGAGAACCTGCCGACTGTTTTTGGAAGTAATCCCAAGGCCCATATTGCAGCAAAGACTGTGTTTCACTTGGCCCATCGCCACGGTGACATTCTGCGGGAGGGCTGGAAAAACATCATGGAGGCCCTCCTGCAGCTTTTCCGAGCAGAACTGCTGCCCAAGGCCATGGTAGAGGTAATCACAGCCAGCTCACGGGTAGCTGAAGACTCAGGGAGTGGGAAGCTGGCTTTTCATAGAATCAGTTCAGAGTGGAGAAGAGCTCCCTTGCAAAGAAGGCCTGGATTTAGTAAAGGGTGTACAGATCTAGAAAGCCCTCAAAAAGTGTAACATTCAAGTAACATGCAGGCTCAGCTTGTTTCACAGCATTTCTTTTTTTTTTTCCCTCATTTTAGTTTTTGTTGTGTTTGAGAAATTCCACCCTTCATTTTACTTGAACAAATTTTGAATATTGTGCAGAAGAGAGATGTGCATGAGGTATTAGAGTACGGTATTAGTATTGCCAGGTGGTGGAGAAGTGTAACTCTTGATGGGTAGAGGGATGAAGAGCTGGGTTTGGCTGGCTGCGGGCAGGTGCTTGGGTGTGGTGTTTCATCATTAAGTGAAGCATTGTAGGGGCAAAAGCAGGCTACAGAGAAGTAGACAACTGAATATGTACTTCTGGTCTGTCTTCCAGGTCGAAGACTTTGTGGATCCCAATGGTAAAATCTATCTGCAGCGTGAGGAGACACCATCTAACCGGTGAGTGGTGTAGATAGCTCAGCCCGTCTTTTTTGTTCTCCTTAGTGCTGGAAAATAGTATACCTTTTCTTTTTCTTCTTTGAATGTTTTCTTACTGATGCTGATGTCTTCTGATTTGCAGTGGTGAATCTACAGTGCTGAGTTTTGTTAGTTGGCTCACCCTCAGTGGGACGGAGCAATCTGGTATGAGAGGGCCATCTACTGAGACACAGGAAGCAAAGCGAGCAGCTCTGGAGTGCATAAAGGTAAAACACAGGCTGTGAAAGAACCTGCTTTTGTTTGTGGTGACAGTACTGTGTCGATAAAAGGTAACAGAAGCATAAATGTGTGTGTTTCTAGGCAGTATCCAGACTCTAAGGGGACTTGGGAAGCATAAAAAAAAAAAGGAGTGAATCTGCATTGCCAGCTATAGGGTCTTATAGGATATGATGTACAAATGTAGTAACACTTGAAAGTAGAGACAGTTTTGCACAAGAAACTGGAATCTGCCCTTGGCATCACTTTCTTGTAATTAAGCACAACTTTATAAACTCTCAAATGACTAATCTTTCCCAAGACAAAGCAGTCTATGGGCAGATGTTCCTTTTTAAAGGGCAAGGAGCTACCTGATAAAATCTGTCTAGCACTGTTAGAGGATAATTGATGTTAAAGGACTGAACGAGCTTTCAGGAGTTTTTCTCCAGGTAGCTGTGTTGAAGCGACTCTCAGTACCTACTGTAGCAGCATGTGGTGTTTTGTGGAGGATCTGTTTGTATGCCTTCCCCATCCCCCGGATATATTGTTCTCTTGTCTGTCTTTTCCAGCAATGTGATCCTGAGAAGTTGATCACAGAAAGTAAATTCCTCCAACTTGAATCTCTCCAGGAGCTGATGAAGGTGCGAAAGATACTGGGCGAGGGACTGGACGGGTGATGGGACAAGTCAGCTGAGTGACCATGCATATGTGTTGTATACTCATCTAGCTCCTCTGTCCTCAGAGGATGTCTTGAGCCTATTTGGGATTTGAAACCAGCCATTAGTATGTCTGTTATGTGTAACTTCTGTGCAGGCAGCCAACATTTAGTAGCAGCTTAGTAGCAGAGAAAGACAGTAAATTGTGGAAAACATTGTAAGAGTCTTTTGGTAACAGGAACTGTTGGAAAGTTTCATGTGCCATCTCAGTTCTGGAGGAAGATTTTGCTCTTACTCCTCTTATGTCAGGAACTCTCCCTTTATATGCAAGTTGATATCTTGTGGGTAGTTGCTTCTAAGTATGTCTGTCTTTTCGGTGCTTCAAGTATGCTTAATAAGAAGCTGCTGGCTGCTAGAAATCCTCCCCATCTGAGAGACTTCATCAGAGTTTAACATTCTTTAAGTTTGTACTACGTCTTTCTTAAAAAATATATATAATCTTACATATACTTTGCTTGGCCCCTGACCTCCAATGTATTTCTGATGGACTATGCACAACTTCCCCAGACACTGGAGTATTGCTTTGCCCAGTCTAAGAGCATTCTGCTGATCCTCACTCATCCCCCTGTTTTGAGGAGCTGCAAGTCACAAACACTTCATCTTTTCTAGGCTCTAATCTCTGTGACTCCTGATGAGGAGACATACGATGAAGAGGATGCTGCCTTCTGCTTGGAGATGCTTCTAAGGATTGTACTAGAAAATAGGTATGACCTTGAAATACATTTATATTTGCTGTAAATGTCTCTGCTTTACTGCAGCTGCTGACTGGGTCTAGGGAATGAGTTCCTTATGTGCTTGGTTTGCCAGCTGAAGCAGCATGTGGCTATAATTTCAGGGCTTAGTAATTCTGTTCTAGCATATGCAAACATAGGGACTATTCACCCGTGAATTATTGCTTTGATATCATGAGATCTGGAGAATATAAACTAAACACTGGAGGAAGAATTCACCCACCTGGTTGATTTGCGAGTAATTAAGTAAATAAGAAACTTGACAGTTTTGTTGTTTCTATGTGTCTGTTCTTATATCTCTCTGCTGGAGTTTTTCTTTGAACTTATGAAATAGCAGGTTGTGAGGTTGTATTGAGTGTTCAGGGATGGGGGGGGGGGGGGGGGAAGTAGCTGGATCCTGCTTGTCTCATCTCCTTTCATCCTACCCTTTCCCTCCTCCCCGTTGTGGCTAGGGACCGTGTGACCTGTGTCTGGCAAACTGTCCGAGACCACCTCTATCACCTCTGTGTCAATGCAATGGAGTTCTGCTTCTTAGTGGAGAGGGCAGTGGTGGGGCTGCTGAGGCTGGCGATTCGGCTCCTTCGTCGGGAAGAAATCAGTGCACAGGTAAGGGTTTTTTGGAAGTCAGTTGCTAGGGTTTTTTGGCTACATCTGGCAACATAGGAAAGCAATTACTGTGGGATGGACCCACATTCAGCCTGTGTGTGCTGCAGGTAACAACAAGCAGCAGTTATAAGTAGCCCTAAGTAAGGAAGGAGGACTCTGTGGGAGAAGGGAGTGTATATAATAGGATCTGTTATTCTTCCTGTTTCTTTCTGTGGCTAGGTTCTCCTCTCATTACGTATCCTGCTCATGATGAAGCCAAATGTGTTGTCCAGAGTTAGTCATGAGGTTGCCTATGGCCTCCATGAACTGCTGAAGACCAATGCTGCCAACATTCATTCTGGGGATGACTGGTACACTCTCTTCACCCTCCTGGAGTGCATTGGGTCTGGGGTAAAGCCACCTGCAGCCCTGCAGGTTACAGCAAGGGCAGATAACGACACAGGTAAGATAGGCCGGCTTTTGCTAGGAAATCTGATGCCTGCCTGCCAGATAAGCAGCTGCTTCCTCAAGCTTTTCAATTAGCAGAGGGGACTGCAAGAAAACAAAGCTGATATTAAACTACATTATCAAGATTAAAGACCAGCACCTGCTGTTCACTCCTACCCCATGGTCTGTCCCTGGCTTTACTCTGCCATCTCTTCGTACTCTGAGCAGCAGTCCAGGTGCTCATCCCTGGGGGAGCAGTAGGGAGGAAAACTGATACCAGTTGCAGCAGCTGTAGGTCTTTGTGCTGCCCCATGGAGTATATTCTGGTGGTTGTGGTTTACTGCCATGGATAATATAGCCTTAATCTCTCATCCAGGTGTGTAATGTAAACCCAGCTGTTTCCTCTTTTAGGGGACTGATTCCTTTATGTCCTCTTTTTAAGGATTTTGTATATCCTTATTTACTAACTGGGAGTAGTTCTTTAAACTTCTATTTCCAAATCAGTTTGTGTTCAGAGTGCCCGAGCAATTCCTGTAAGACCAACCCACTGTTTCCCACTTCTCTTGACTGTGTTAGTAGACAGTCTTTCCAGCAAACTGTTCCTGTTCTGCTTTAGCCAGCTGGCAGTGTATTTGAGGCTGACATCTTCAGACTTCTACAGAAAGAAAAAAAAATTAATAAAATGACTTTCCTAAAAGGCTGTTCTCTCCTCTGCTTTTCTAGAACTTTTTTGCTAGGTCCTGATGCTTTATGCTAAACAGCTTGTGGCTTTTGCCCTCTGGAGCAAATACTAGTTTTTTTTTTTTCCCAGCTCTTTTTTTTTTTTACTACTCCTGTCTTTGCTGCTTGAATAAACTACTTGACTATGGCATCCTGCAGATCAAAACATTATTTCTCTTTACCTCCTTCTGAAAATGTTTGGTGCACTGTATTCACAGCAACTCTAGTTGCTGGTGGATTTCTACATAGTGTTGACTGAAGGGGAAAAAAAAACACAATTTTTGTTTGAAATAACTTTATCGCGGTGCCTTAAATTTGGCCCTTGCAAGGGTTTCTGAGCTTGGGACACATGAAATATAAGGTTATCTTGAAGTTCAGGGAAGGTAGATCAGATAGATATGGAACATGCTGAAGTAAACTGCTGTGAATGAGAAACACTTTACCAATATTAGTGTGGAATTGCGTGAGGGACCTCAAAGGCCACACAAGTCCTATCATTCTCTGTTGTGCTTTAGGAGTTACCTTGGCTGAACCTAGCACCTCCAGCAGTTCTAAAACGTGGTACATGATTCTTCCTCTGGGATCAAGTTGTTGGAATTTGCCCTTTTAAATCCATGGTCTGTTGATAAGTGACTTAGCAGAGAATGGAAATTCCCTTCCTTCAGAAGGGGAAAAATAAATGTACATACCAGGAATAAATGCCAAGATCTGTGATTCCTGCTATCTCCTGTGCATACTTCAGTTACAGTTGTTCTTCCTTTCCCAGGAAGAAAGGCTTGGCTCAGATTCTTCCCAGGCCCACCAGTGGTTCTTAGCTAATGCTGATCTGGATTGCTTCTCCCCTATTCATAGCTGTTCTTCCAAGTTCGCTCTCTAAAACCTATTCCTCTCGTCTTGAAGGTGCTCAGTCAGACAGTGAAGTCTCCTCCTCCTATCATCCAAGTGACATGAGCCTAGACCGTGGCTACACGTCTGATTCAGAGGTGTACACAGACCATGGGAAGCCAGGCAAGATGCACCGCTCGGTGACAGATGTGGATATGATGAACAGTGGCTGGCTAGTGGTGAGTAACCAAGGGGCTTCTGGTGCCAAAAACTAATCCTAGTTTTTGGAAGAGGGTGTTGTAGGGAGATAAAGAATAAGACTGTAGAAGAGACAGCTAAGGTGAGCTGACAATGTACGGGGAGGATGTGGAGAAGATGCAGATGGAGAGCAGAAAGCTAGGAGGCTAATGTGGAAGAAAGGGAAATTGTTTCAGAAGAAGGGTTCTTTCAGCATGTGCATGCGGTGCAGTTCATTACATTACTCTTTCCTGCTACCCTCTTGCTGTGCCCTGCAGGTGGGGAAAGATGACATCGACACCTCTAAACCCAGTGCTGGGCTCAACAGGCTGGGGCCATCTCCTCTTGTCAACCAATACAGCCTGACGGTGGGGCTGGATTTGGGCCCACATGACACAAAGTCTCTCATGAAGTGTGTAGAGTCCTTGTCCTTCATTGTGCGAGATGCTGCCCACGTGACACCTGAGAACTTTGAGCTCTGTGTCAAAACCATCCGCATATTTGTGGAGGCAAGCTTGAATGGAGGTAAGATGGCCTTTGATTTGACAGCTGGAATCAGGCTTGAGGGTGCCCAGCGGCATGAAGGGATGTGTGAAGTACTGTTGGGGAATGAGTCCCCAGCACTCAGATAGTCTTCTGCTATGAGAAAAGTCCCTGTCACTGGAACACAAGAGGCCTGTGCCTAATGTGAAGGTAGCAGCATCAGCAAATGTTGGCTTCCTGTTGATGCAGAAGGCTGTTCCTTAAGGGCACTACTCTTAAAATGAGTAGAACCCTCCACTGGGGATGTCAAAAAGTGGCTGCTGCGTGTGTTGAAAGGCTGAAAACACTTTGTGATGGAGTGTGCATATTGTATGTTGCTGCCTTTACCTTTTTAGGCTCTAAGTCCCAGGAGAAAAGGGGGAAGAGCCACAGACATGATAGTAAAACCAGTCGGTTAAAAAAAAAGCCAAAGGAGAGCTCCACGCGGCGATCACGGGTCTTGAGCCAGCACCAGGCCCACACACACAGTGATGAGGACGAGGATGAGAGCATCCCTGCCAGCTACCACACTGTGTCTTTACAGGTTAGTCAGGACGTAAGTATAGCAAGGATTTCCTCCTCTCCTTTCCCACACTTGGGATCTTGCTAGGGAATCACTGGGACTCTTCATGGAATGAGGTGGGGTTGTATCCTGGGCTAGTGACCACTGTATGGTGAAGGTTAGGGCTGGTAGCAGTGTGTAGTTCTGCAGTGAGAGAGAAAAGCTGGAAGAGTAGGTGTCTGGAAATTAGTCACTGCAGAAGATACAATGAATGTGGATCAAGGGAGTTTGGAGACATGAGGTTCATGTGGAATTAGTGGAGAGTCTGACAGAGCATGTGAGCTTGTGGAGAGAGGAGAACCCGGTGGGCTGGGACACAGGGTTTTCAAGTACAGAGGACTGGGATGCAGGAGTTATTTCTCTCTATCTTGGCTTTCAAAGATGCGAAGACATAGGCATGCTGACTTAGCACTAGTCTGTTGAGCCATAGTTCAGTAGTAAAGTTGTTAGGATGTCATGTGCCATTGGAGAGTTTTTGCATGTTTCATGCTGCTTTAAAAAACAAAGTAAATTGCAAGGAGACAAAGTTGTTCCTGGGCAGCGTTAGCTGAGTCACTGTTTTTCTCCTTAAGCCAGGCAGGGCAATGTTCTGTGTATTGCAAATGCTCTGTGCAGGCCGAGGCTCCATTCTTTCTCTTGGGAAGTTTGGAATGCCACTCCCTCAATGAGGGAATTTATATGGCTACTCACTGACAGTAATCTTGTAGAGGATGCCCACTGCTTGACCGCTTAGGGATTGCACAGATAGCTGGGCCTGAAACTATCTCATAGCAGCTGAGATCCTCTTAGAATTGGTTTGGGGAGGAGCAGAGACAAGGTTTGATTGAAGGATTGTGTTACTTAAAGTGATGCTTGACTTGCAGCTCCTGGATCTCATGCACACCTTGCACACACGAGCAGCTTCCATCTACAGCTCCTGGGCAGAGGAGCAACGCCATCTAGAGACTTCAGGGAGGAAAATTGAAGCAGATTCCCGAACACTGTGGTCGAACTGCTGGTGTCCTTTGCTACAAGGTAAAGTCATCCCCTTATGATGACAAGTGAGCAGAGAGACTTTCAATACAACATCAGCCGTCAGGAAAGTGGAAGAGCCAAAGGCTAACTGCAGATAGCAGGCAGAGGTTGTTTTTAGGGTCTGCTGTGTAAATGGAAAAACAAGATGGGGTCAGATCCAGAAAGGTATCTTTAACATGACTTAGCTACCAGCTCACTTCTGGATGTGACAGTAGATTCCCAGTCTGTGACCTAGAACAGGTATGACACTTCTTATTTTGTTCCTTCCCCTCAGTGTGATTGGTCTTCATTAGCTTTCTCTACCTAGGCAAGGTGAGTGGGAATGTGACACTTTCTCTGTGGGCTCTGCACTGAACCCCTCTTCTGCAGGTATTGCCTGGCTATGCTGTGATGCCCGACGCCAGGTACGGATGCAGGCACTCACCTACTTGCAGCGGGCCCTCCTCGTACATGACCTGCAGGCCCTAGATGCCCTAGAGTGGGAGTCATGCTTCAATAAGGTAACTTCCTGGTTGGGCTGGGCATGCAGGTATGACAGCGGTCATGAAGACCAAAGCTCTTTGTAGGAGGCATCATACTGTCCTGTTGAATAGTCTGCTCACCGTAATACACGGGCATTTCCCTACTTTGCTCCTGTGAAATATTCCTCTCTGCTTAGGCTTCTGACAGAGCCTCTTGGAAATCAATCCACGTATTCCATTTCTCACTGCTTCCCTCACGCTCTTTGTCTAGAAATTAGTTCCAAAAGCCAGCTTCTTCCTTTAAGGTGGTTAGATGAAAAAGACTGGGTCAGATTTTCACTAAGAAATATCAATCCAACAGGTGCTGTTCCCTCTGCTAACGAAGCTCCTTGAGAACATCAGCCCAGCTGACATTGGTGGAATGGAAGAAACTAGGATGAGAGCTTCAACGCTGCTCTCCAAGGTGAGTGTGCTTTCACTGTCTGAAACCTCAGCAGAGAACATGTGCGTCAAGAGGACAACATTGTTTGCTTCTCAGCATCTTTGATTTGGAGAGGTGTCAGTTTGCTAGTATAACTGTCTTCGGTGCTGAGCCTTTCCACGATCACCTGCTGCTGGGATTTGCCTTCTTTCCAGAACTGTCTCCCTGATCTTGGATTCAGAAAAGTTGTCAGGAAGTTGTTTACGAATAGTGGTGAGAAGTATGTCAGTCAACATAAATTGAAGGCAGTTTAATCCAGAGGTGAAGTGATGCTTGTCACAAGCCTGGGCCTGAAGGACTGGAGGAGGTGCTGATTAAAACTTAAGTGACCTCAGGCAGGAGAGACAAGATTCACTCTTCTATGTAAGCAGCTTAGAAGATTGGATTCCTCTGGCATCCTCTGACCTTCTAGCCTGCCACAGGGAGGAGTCATTCCAGATTTGTGAGACTGGCTTGCCAAGCCATGAACAGCAGCCTTGATACTACTTGTTGACAATGGTTGCGCTCTCTTCTAGGTGTTCCTACAGCATCTCTCCCCCCTGCTCTCACTGACCACTTTCGCTGCATTGTGGCTGACAATCCTTGACTTCATGGACAAATACATGCATGCTGGCTCCAGTGACTTACTGGTAAGGTGCTGAAAGTGTTGCAATGCTTTGAACAATCATTCATGAATTTTAACCCTTTATGCTTTGTTTATTTGTTGTTGTTGTTGGTTTTTTAATTTAATTCTTGCAAACCCATTTGTTCCACTGTGTGTTTAGCCTTTAGCCTCTGTTTCCAATGCAACCCATCAGCTTTTTTTGAGCCTTTGTTCATTGCTGTGTTTCCCATCTCTCTATGCTGAGGAGTGTCTTTGATTACAGCTGGAGGCCATCCCAGAGTCTCTGAAGAATATGCTGCTTGTAATGGACACAGCTGGGATATTCCACAGTGCAGACTCACGGACAGGATACTCCGATCTTTGGGAGATCACCTGGGAGCGGATTGACTGCTTCTTACCTAGGCTGCGAGATGAGCTCTTCAAACAGACAGTCATCCAAGGTACAAGGGAATGAGAAACATTAAAAAAAAAGGGTCTTGGGCCTAGTGCTCGCACCTTGCTGTACCCAGCTGCCTTAGTGCTTGGATGTTACTGATGATACATTCAGGAGGATATGAGAGCTTGGCATCAGGAGGGCAAACTGAGAGTGGGCAAAAAGAGAGAGTAAACTGGTGTAGTGTCTCACTGTTTGTTTGTTTTCCTAGATCCTGTTCCCAGCATACCAATGGAACAGCATCCTCAGAAGTCAATAGCATCTGCCCTGCCCCCTTCTCCTGTGGGGGATGTGAGACCAGCCACCCACCCAGCTCCATCGGAGAAGCCCTCTGAACTGAGTGCTAGTGGTAAGTCCCGTTTTCTTCTTTCTGAAAGCATCTTCCCAGAATGTGGCATAGAAAAGCATAGATCTGCTTTTCCTTGCTTTGACCAACTGTTCTGTGTTGTGGAACCCAGTCTGCTTTCAAATGGTTTGGTTATGGCCTTCTTGCTGAGATTATTGCAGATAGAGGCAAAGGCAGAATGCTGTGATTGACACCTGCTCCTCAAAGCCCCTTACGGAGGCATGTGGAAGGGGAAGTCTGGCGGGGAAAAAAAAAACAGTCTGAAAAGGTCCCTGAAGCTGATTCTTAGTCTAGATTAACTTAAGGCTGAAGTTGACTTTGTCCAGGCCTATATAAAGACGTATTTTTATCTCTTTTTTCTTCCAGAGTCTGAGAGAGCTTCTGCACCTGCATCCCCCACCATCAGCAGCTCTTCTTCTCCTTCTTTCACAGCATCAGCGCCAACAAAGACAAGCCCCGTTACAGACATACCTCCTACAACAGCACAGCCACCACTTATCCTGCAGCCTCTTGCATCTCCCCTGCAGGTTGGGGTGCCACCTATGACTTTGCCAATCATCCTCAACCCAGCTCTAATAGAAGCCACCTCTCCTGTTCCCCTCTTAGCTACTCCACGGCCCACTGACCCCATGACAACCTCTGAAGTCAATTAGCTTGAAGGTATCTGAGAACTGTCTGCTGAGGAGGCTCTGGCAGAGGATGCTGGCCAAATGTTCTCTGATAGCGAGCATGTTTGTTTTAGAAGATGATGCTAACCTGCACAGAAGGGCAGCTGGAGCAATCCCCCAGAGCACATCACATTTGTTCCTTTCTAGTGGCAACTGCCTAGAAATTCCTGACTGCCGCCTTCTTGGTATTCAGTTCCACTGACCAGTCTCCTTCCTGCCTTCATGATCTCAGGGACCAGGCAACACCCACACCCAGCAGCCTGGGACCAAGCTGCCACTGTGTCATCTGGTGAAAAGGGAAAACGCCTTGATGTAACACCGGAGAGGGGCAACAGTATAGGACTGCCTCTCAGATTGTTCAGTTCAACCCCTGGACAATTCCCCAGCTGTTCCCTAGCTTTTCTGCCCCTGCTTCTGGCCGCACTGCTTTATTTGGGCTGTGGGTATGGCTGGGCTCAGCAGGTTGAAAATTTTGTCTAGAGGATTGCTCACAGGGTAGTTTCCAGCTTGCTATGCAGGGCTTCTTGTATGCTGTAGCCACATGCTTTCCTTCTGCAACATGGTTTGCAATAATTCCCTGATCAGTTAGGGAGCAGGGGAGCCTGGTAGGCATAGCGTGGCCTTCCTCCTCTCCTCCTGCGTAAAGGCCATCTGGTCGGACAGAGCAAATTCAGGAGGCTCTGCCTAGTTAATCAGATAAGGAGGAAATGCAGAGCCCTGTAATGTCAGAGCAGAGCACCATGGCCATCTCTCCAACAGCACCTGGGGAGCTACTCCCCTTTGGTTTGCACAGCAGTGCTGCATTGCCCACCACTTGCTTTGTTGGCCCAGGGTTGTCCCCTCCTCTTCAGCTAGAGAAGATGCTGAGATCAGTGGCACCTGCTGGCAGATGTCCAGCAAGTCTGCTGTGCTGAGGAGCAGCTTTCTTTTGGAAGCTCCTGCAAAGATTGCACCCTTAGGCATCTTCTGGTTGTTGGGAGCCCACCTCCTTTTCCACCTGGGGTCTCCTGCAGCTGATAGTTGTCATTCCTGTGCTTCTGTCTTGCAGCAAAGATGTCCTGCTCTTCCATCCCCTCACGTCCAGAGCAGAGCTGGCTGCCTGGCAAGCACTGCATCTCAGTTCTTCCTCCTCTCTGAATTAGTTGGCTAAATTCTCAGTAATACCAATCTCAGAAGTTCCACTGGTGACTGGGAGGGACACAGGCGTCAACTCCAACCCAGTGTATGCTGTACTGAGAGAAACCCAAGGTTGGGGTGGGAGTACAGCCAGTGTACATATGGGGTAAATGGCTTACAAATCCAATGGACTTTTTACAGTGTAATAAATATATCCTGTAAATGAGTGCACTAGTGCTGCAAACCTTTTCTGTTGTAATTTTGTGGCCCAGAGCTTTGAGAAGAGTGGAGTTGAATTATCAAGGGTGCTGCACCTCTCCACCAATCCAGTGGCTCAGCACTCTCTAACAAAGCAAGGGGGAACGTGGATGGACTTGCTCTAACAGCTGGTTGGTTTCTCTGGGGGCTGCAGTGGAGACTAGCCATGCAGAGGCTAAGTAGAAAAGGTTCCATCATAGTTAAAGGGGAGGTGTAAGGTCGGTGTTATGTTGGTGCCACAAAGCCAGGACTGAAGGCAGAAGGCAAGGGCTGAAGAGCGGGTGCCCTGCAACATCTCAGCACACAGACCCCTCAGTGACAACGTGTCTGCCTGCCTTTCTGTCTTTTGAGGAAGAACTCATTTGCACTGACAGGACTCTGGGTCAGCAGAAGATCCTGGAGTCTTCCAGGGCTAATCCTTGCATGGATGTAGGCAACCACAGATGCTTCCCTCATGGTGCTTTCTGCTTTGTGTTGTAGCAAGATCTACACAGTGCCTTTAGAGCTGTGCAAGGCATCAGTGCCTTCTGTTCTCAGAGGATTCCAGAAGACTCTTACAGATTTGATAACAGGTTTTAAGAAGTTGGAATTTGTTTAAATGTCATGGGCAAAGGTCTACATATTGCATAATGGAAGTGTGACATGCAAGCTAGGACAGTCCCGTTCATAAATCCTGGTTCTTTTCCCCCTTCCACCATTTCTGAGGTGTTCTCATTCATTTAACCTTCTTCACCCTCCACTCCTTCCAAAACCATGGTCCTTCCTGCCTTCAGATATTTTCCTCCATGTGTTTGAATTCTTGCACTGCCTGCCCATGGTGCTTCTATAACCTCTCTGTCCTGTACTTCCAAGCCTTGACTGCTATTTACAGCTCTGTTTTTCTAAGCTGCCTGCTGAAACCTTTAGATGATTAACTCTTTGTAAACCATTACTCAATTCTAAAGTGCCTTTTTGTGAGCATTGCTGCCCTCTGATCCCTGGACACTTGGCCAGCCCTTGGACTGCTTGGCGTGCTGTCACGTCGTGGCAAAGCCCAGCACTTCCTGCTGCCTGAAGATAGTTAATTTGGAGACGCTGTGTTTCAAACTGTTTGCAAACCCACTCTGTGCTTGGACCACTGCTACGTCTTAATTCAGACAATTGTGGCACAAAGCAAAAGCTAGCAGAGGGAAACTGCAGGAAATGGGACTGGAATGTAAAGAATGTAGGATAGAAGGACAAAATTATGCTTTAGACGGTCTTTGCTAAACTGCAGATAGCAGTGGACAGAAAAATAGATCCATTTCAGTGGTGTTTGGATTTTGCGATAAGGAGGTTTTGTGTGTGACAGAAAGAAACAGCCAGAGAAATTGCTTGTTTCAGTGTGAGCTCAAAGGAGAAGAGGAACGAGCTGGCAGGTAGCGTGTGCTTGAGACCATTCTACTGACCCAGCTGCCTGAACCCTCTGTGACCGAAGCCCGGGGACAGTGTGTGGCCGGCGGCTGCCGGGGAGGAGGGGAGGTCCTGGCGCTGGCCCTGGGTTTGTCCCAGCGTACACTTCTTCAGACTTGGACTTCTTTCTCATTTTTACGGGTCTGACTCACTGTTGTTCCAGAGGATGCTGGACAGACTTCACAGCAGTTGGGGTTTGCTTGCCTCTTGCCGTTCCAATGTACATACACCAAGAACTTCTGCAGCCGAAATGGAGCAGGCATAAATGTCAGCGATCAGCATATGTCAATAGGACAGCTTACTGTGAAGCTTTCTAATGGGAAAAAGCCCTATTTCAAAGATAAGCTCTGGCTGCAAAACATACGTTTGGCCCTGAAACTTCAAGTGCAGGCTCCGAAGCGCTGCAGCTTTTAATCAGATGCACTGTGGAAATAATAATGGCCAAACGCTAAGCATGCTCGGCAGCCCTGGTGTGCAGGTACGAGGTCAGGGAGGTGCGCCTCGCTCCTGGAGCTGCCTGCTGCTGAGCTCCATTGGAAAGTCTGCTCTTGTTCAAGCCAGATGCTTCCTGAAACTGCAGTCCCCGCTGCTCCGCACCACCTGTGCATGCAGAGCAGCCAGCTTGGCTTTGCGCTGCCCGTCCCATTGTCCAGGAACAATCCCAGCCCCCAGGAGCTCCTGGAGGCCGCAGCAGCTGCAGCGCTGCCCAGCGTCCCCACAGTGGGTGGCATTGTTCTGCTGCTGCCGCCGTGCAGAGGGTTGGGACGGGCAGCATGGCCGTGGCAGTGGGGGGGGAGCGCGGCCTAGAAATGGAGTGGAGGAGGGCTGCATCCTACGGTGAAAGCTTGGAGAAACGCTCTGCTAAAAATCAGGGCGTGACCTTTGAGGAGCTCAGCATTGGATTGCGGTTCGGATTTTTGGGAAGATCTTCACAAGTGGCAGGTCCCAGTGTGCAATGCAGCACCCTGCGTTGCATAACCTCTGCTGGAGCGAGGTGGGGGCACGGGTAGGGTACTGCCAGCTTCCCGTTCCTCCTCGCCTGAAATGTGGTGCCGCTGGTCCCTGCCAGGGAAGGCTGGGGGCCTGCAGCCACACGCCCGGGGCAGGAGGAGGGTGTGCTGGGGTGGGGTGCGAGCAGGAAACTGGCTGCTGCTCCCATGGCACGACCCAGCTGCACAGCCAGGGCCTGCCGCGCTTCCTCTTCTGTGTGCGAGTCCACCCGTTAGGAAAAACAGAAACTTTGCCGCGCGGTGGGGCCGGGGGGCGGCAGCCGGCCCTCAAGTCTGAGCGTAGGAAGGGACGGGGCAGGAGGCCGCGGTATGCGTTACACGGCTGTCACGTCTGCAGGCGGGAGGACGAGATCAGCAGCCGGGCCGCCGCGAGCCCCGCTCCCGCGTCTGCCGGTGCACGGGGAAGAGGAGGGAAGCGAGAGAGGTTCTCCCGGCCCAGCTGCTCCGCGCTGCCCCGCGCAGCCCGAGGAGCGCTGGAGCCGCGCCCGCCGTACGCGGGGGGCTACAGAGAGCATCGCTCCGGCGGGGAGGGCTCCGTGCGCGCCCGCTCCGTGCCCGCCGCCCCCCTCCCCGCCCCGCCGCTCCGCGGGCCGGCGGCGCTGCCGCCACGTGGCGTCCGGGGTCGGGCCGGGCCAGCGCCGCTCCGCGCTGCCCGCCGGGCGGGGCGGGCTCTGCCGCCGAGTGGGACCCCGCGGGGCGGAGCCGGCCCGGGCCGTCCCGTCCCGGCGCGGAGCGGCGCTGCCGACCTCGCTCCTCCCGCCCCGCTCCCGCCGCACCCGGCCCCGGCCCCTCGGCGGGCGCTGCCCATGGGGAGCGCGGCCCGTCGGCGACCCGGCAGCACGAGACCCCGCCGCTCGGCCCCGGCCCGCGGGGCGTGCCCGGCCCGGCCATGCCCGCCTGGGCTATCCTGCCCGTCATGCTGCCCGCCTTCACCATCACCGGCATGTGGATCGTGTGAGTACCCGCGGCTGCCCCCCGCCGCGCCCGTCCGCGGCTCCGGCTCGGGAGATGCGGAGTCCCGCCCGCCCCGCTGGCGGCCCGGCGCCGGGGCGCTCCGGGCAGGAGGGCTCGAGGGTTTCGTCGCTCGTGCGAGGCGCGGACTGTCACCGCTGCCGGCCCGCCCGCTCCGACTCGGCCCGAGTTGGCGGCCGTCACCTTGGCTGCCCCGAGCTCCTGGGCCGGCGGTGCGGCGCTGCGGGCGGCGGACCAGGGCTTTCCCCAGGTGAGGGCTGCCCCGCGCTTTGTCCCGCAGCTCGCTCCCCTGTTACGTGGCACCCGGGGCGACGCGGGGCTCCTCTCACCCGTGCCTTCTCTTAACTTGACCCATTCGTCCCAGCGGCTGCAGTGGCGTGAGCTGCACGGGGCTGCCGGCAGGGCTGGGCCGACCTGTGCCCGAGGTGGGACACCGTGACGAGCAAGGTGCCAGACACGGGCGGTGCCGGTGGGGCTCCCGCTGCTCACGCCTCCCGTCGCACTGCCACAGGGCTGTCTCTGTGGCGAACCCACCTCGTCCCCCATCTGCCCGCTGCCGCTTCGTCCTGGGAGCCCTGCCGGCACCGGGCTACTGCTCCGGACTGCCCTGAGCCCCTGGCAGGGGGAGTGCGGGCGGTGGGGAGGGGACAGGCGCAGTGCTGCTGGGGCACGGTGCAGCCGCCTGAGCAGCCATGGGAGCAGCCGCGGCTGCGCGGGACCCCAACAGTAGGCAGCGTCGGGGTGCTGACGAGGCCGGGCCCGTTTGGGAGCTCTGGCACAGAGCTGGGCTCGGCCGCTTACAGGGGCACGGTTCCTGCTCAGGACAGCCGGGGAAGGCAGTGCGATGCGGGCAGGGCGGTGTGCGGTGCCCCGCAGGCAGCCCCGGACCTGAGCCCGGGCTCATAGCAGTGACTCCGCTCTCGTCTCCCCAGGTACGCCATGGCGCTCTCCAACAACCACATCTGCCCCGTGCACAACTGGTAAGGCCGGGGGCGGCGGGGCCCCAGTAGCGCAGGGAGACCGTGGGTCTCCTCCAGACATCACCTGCTCTGCCCACGGGGGTGGGGTGTGGAACCACACGGGGACGCACCTCTTGCAAGGTTGAGCAGCGCGCTGCGGAGCCTTGAGAGCAGCCAAGCAGGGCTGCAGCCAGCTCCTGCTGCACGGTGGCCCGGCTTTGCTGCCGTGTGTGTGGAAACAAAACACCGAGCGTGGAAAAAGCGTGAAACGAGTGGCCAGAGAGCTGCAGAGGGCTGTGTGTCTGCATGGGCAAGGCTGAGCCCTGCTTGCTGGAGGCCATCCCGGCGGTACCGGTGAGGCTGCAGGGTGCACCCCGCTGTGCCTGGGCTGGGGATGGGCGCTGGGAAGGGACCTGTCAGCTTCTTGTGCCACCCCAAATCTGCCCAGAAAACCCAAGTTAATTCTCGCCAGAGAATTTGAAGGAGGGAAAAAAAAAAAACAAACTACTGCTGCCGTTTCCTGTCTGATGGCTTACTCTGTCTTGGGAAGAATGTGTTTGTCTCTGTGGCATAAACAGACGTTAATGATGAATAATGCTTCCGAACTTCGGGCTGCTTGCCTTAAAAAAAATGAAAAGCTCCCAAACCAAACAGCACCACAAGGGCAGGCCTTGAGGCTCCGCTCCTCGCTGGGGCTTGCGGTTGGAAAACAAAGCCACCAGTAAATGAGGAGACAGAAAACACACAGCGGGACCGGCCCAGCCCTTCCCAAACCTCCGTCCTGTTTAACCGTGCGCTGGCTGAGCCGCTTTGGCTGCAGGCGGGCGCCGTGGGCTCTGCGGCTGTGCGGTGGGGACATGGGGGTGACCCTGGAGGGGCTCCTCTCCTGGGGCCTCCGGCTCCCCAGCCCATCCATTGCTCCCTGCAGGAACTACAACCAGTCATGCGGCCTGGATAGCCCCGGCTCTTGCTGCACTCTGGATCACATCCCGCTGGTCAGGTGAGGGGCAGCGGGGGCCTGGAGGGGGGCCGGGCGGGGGCTCGGGGTCATCCTCGAGCGGGCCCCAGGGAGATCCTGCAGCCTGGTAACGCCTGCTGAGGGCTGTCCCGCCTTGTCTCCGCAGCAAGTGTGGCACCCTGCCTCCCGAGAGCTGCTTCTTCAGCCTCATCTGCAGCCTGGGCTCCTTCATGGGTGAGTGTGTGGCACCGGGCTGGGAGCGGGCGTTGTGTGATGCCAATCTGTGGGGTGCCTGCCCTGCTGGGGAGGGGGGCAGCCGTGCATCAGGGCCTGCGGTCATCAGGGTCTGCTGCCATTGGTGCAGACGGGCTCTGTCTCCATCCCACAGTGATCCTGGTGGGGCTGCTGAGGTACGCCCACGTCCTGGAGCGCGTTGGGCCATCGCTTCTCAACACCTTGGGGCTGGCTGCCGGCTGGCTCTGTGCTGCTGGGCTCACCATGGTGGGCAACTTCCAGGTAAGGCTGCGGGGTGGGAATGGGCCAGGCTGGGCCGAGATGGGGGACGGGGAGCGTAGGAGGGAGGCACGCAGGCCTGGCTGTGTCCAGCTGTTGCAGGGGGTTGTGGTGGCGGAGGACACGGGATTTGGGGTCATTCCATTCTCTCTGCTTGCCCCTTCACTCATCTCTGGGCCCTGTCCTTCTCTGGGCACTGGGGTTGCTCCTTGCTGTGGCTCTGGGCTGAGCTCTTCATCTTAGGAAGCAAATGCCGAGGCCACGGTCTGCTGCTGTCTGCTGGGTGGGGTCTGGAGGTGGTGCTGCGAGCACATCTCGGTACTGCCCCGGCCGTCCCCAGCTGACGCTCTACCCGTGCCGTGCCCGCAGGTGGACCACGCCAAGGTGCTGCACTACATTGGGGCGGGGGTGGCCTTCCCCACCAGCATGCTGTTCGTCTTCCTGCAGTCCGTCCTCACGTACCGTGCGGCCAAGACCCGCGGGCACTACTGGACCGGCCACCTGCGCAGCATCCTCACCGCCATGGCCTTCGTCACCCTCGTCTTCAGTATCCTTCTCCTGGCTCTGTGGGCCGGGCGGGGACAGGCTCCAGCCTGATGCCGTGTGGTCTGGGGGTTATGGCAGCCCAGCAGGGCTCCAGCCCCGTGCTGGGCGGAGCCGGGAACCAACTGTTTTTATTAACAGGTATTTTGAGCCCTTGGCAATGCACAGTCCGAATTAGCTATAGCAGCGTCCTGGCAGAGCTGAGGCTGACACAAGCGGAGCACAGAAGCACTTTGTGCAGGTGCCCAGCACAGGAAAACCACATCAGCCTGCAGGCAGGGCACGGCCCTTGGTCCACACTGGAGCTGCGGACTGCCTACAGGCAGGGCCCTGTGCGAGGGGCAGTGCTGTGTGGCTGCGGCTGCGCAGGGGCTGGGAGTGGGTTGGGGAGCAGCGCAGGTCACAGTGGCTGGAGGGGAGGAATTGGGGGGGAGGCCTTGGTTTTGTGGTGGTGCGATTGCTGCAGAGGGCGCTGTCCTCTGTGGGTACCTGGGGTACGGCCATGCTTTCCTTGACCAGCACGTCCTTGGGCGGTGTGTTCTTCATCCAGGAGAGCTTCGTGCTGCAGCATGTGGCCGCCCTGTGCGAGTGGGTGTTCATCATTGACGTCCTGGTCTTCTACGGCACCTTCACTTTTGAGTTCGGGGCCATCTCTACAGACACCTTTCTGGTGCTGCTGAGAGCCAGCCGGGCCCCCAAGAGCCACAAAGGGGAGGACAGCCTGCCTGGCACGGAGGGGCTGCCCATGCTCTGAGCTCCGTGCCACGAGCGTCTCCCACCCTAGTGCCTCTGGGTGCAGTGTGTGTGTGTGTGTGTGTGTGTGTGTGCACATGGTGCTCGGTGCCTGCCCTCCCACCTGGGGCTGCAGCCCATGTCCTGAAAATAGGCTGAGACTGCCTATTTTCAGCTGCCGGACACAATCAGGATCTCTCTGCCCAGTCTCTGGCCAGTGGCTTCCCTGGGATGTCTCTGCCCGTTCCACGCTCCTTATCGGCCAGCATGGGAGGCCTTGTAGGGCTGCAGCTTCTCGGGGTCTGGCCAGGGTGAGTGAGTCCTGCGTGGCCCCTGCCGTCCCCTGGGCTTGTGGGAGGGCAACGAGTGGGTGTGTGTGGACATAGAGCTACGTATATGTATATATATATGTATATATACACATACTATATAGTTTTTCCTGTCCCTCGAGAGGGGTGGTTGCTGCTGCTGTGCGCGTTGATCAGGTCGTGCTTCCCGACCAACTCACAATCGGCCTAGAACCCACCGGTATGTGTAGTTCAAAGAGGATTTTTATATATAATATATTAAAAAAACCAACACAAAAACCAGTCACCAAGTGCACGAACCATAGCAAAAAGAACTGCAGCCGCGCAGGCCGGCTGCCCTCCGCCCCGCCCCGTGTCCCCGTGTCCCTGCGGGCGGGGCGGGCCTGAAAGCCCCGGGAGGCGGGGCCGGGCCGGGACTTTCCCAGGGCAGCGGCAGCCGCGAGGGGCCGGGGGTGAGCGGCGGTCCGGAGGTGAGCGGTGGGGCGGCCGCGTTGCGCTCGGGGTCGCGGGTGGGGAAGCGCCGCCGGTTCCCGCGGGGCTCCGCCGCGCCCGTACCGCGGGGTGGGGAGCGGGGAGAGTCGGGGGGTTCGGAGCTGGCGTCCGTGCCTGCGGTCGACCCTGCCCGGAGGAAGGTCGTGCGTTTCCCTGTTGAGCTCGGTGGGTGCTGCTGCGCGCGGAAGGGCGCTGCAGGGCTGCCCCAAAGCTGCCTCCGAGGCCGATGCTGTAGTGGCGCTGCGGGCGATGCGGGGACCGGGACGGGGATGGGGCTCGGAAGGGGCTTCTGGGGGCTGCGCGGGCACACGGCAACGGGAGAGACGTGGCCGATTGGTGTGTGGCCGGGGTTTGCCCGAACAAACTCAGCTGTGATGGGAGGACTGCGCTCAGGTGGTTCCGTGTTAGAGGGAGGTGGGCAGTGGGCTGGGAGCCCGGTGGCCGTAGATGCTTATAGCTGCGACGGAACAGAGCCTGGAGTTGTGCGGAAAGCACGAGGTTGGGAATTTAGGGCCACGATTTGCGACTTTGGCATGCTCCTGGGGAGCAAAATGGCAGAGGAGCCGCCCGGGGGGGCTGCAGCACAATGCCTGTGTGCCAGGGTGGGTTGGAGTGCTCCTGCTGCATCCCGTGCTCTTGGAGCACCTTCCTGGGGCTGCTGCACATCCCTGCTGCAGGCAGGCAGACCGACACACACAGAGCTATCCTGCCTGCAGGGCGCCAGCTCAGCAGCTGTCACAGGAGGGAAGAAGCACTTGCATTGCTGGGTCACGTTCAGGAGGCTGTGGGTACAAGAGCATGACTGCACTGGGCAGTGGCAGACCTTGGCACCTGGCAGGCACCGTTCCGAGCTTTGGGAAGGCCTGAAGATACAGGGCAGAAGGGAAGTGGGCTCCCCTGGGGCCATGCAGGGGATGGGGATTGGGGCCTCCCTGCTGTTGTAGGGCTGCTGCTTGGTGTGGAGAGCGGGGCTGAGCTGTGTGACTTCCAGGAAGAAGGAAACGAAGCTGCCCATGGCCCTGCTTGTGAGCCAGGTGTTCCAGCTTCCCCTGATACATGGGCACAGGGAAGGGAAACCTCTGGAGCAAGGTATAGGCTGGCCAGAGGGCAAGTGCTGCCCTGTGATATGCCCTTGTCATGCTGCGTGCTGCAAGAAGGGCAGCGCCGAGCAAGCTGTGAAAGCCTCTCAGGAAAGGATAGAGAAAGGAGAGCTGTTGCGTGTGAAGGGCACAGTGGGTCCTTCCCATGGGCCCATTGGGCATGGTGGGGGGCTGTCCCACTATGCTGTGGTGGAGGGATATTCTTCCCCTCCTTCATCTCTGTGACATCCATGCCAACAACTCCGGGGGCTGCGGGTGCAGGGGTAGGATCCCAAGCAGGTGCAGTGCTCCCCACCAGTGCAGGGCCAAGAACGTGCTGTGTTCTTGGGCTCTGGGAACGGCCTGAGGAAGGTCCTCCGGCCCCACACCTGGGCTAAGACACGGCCTTGGCCGCACCTGCGGGCAGCGACACAGGGCATCCCCTGGAGGCCCAAGGGGCCGGAGAATCTCCTGGAAGAAGCGCTTTTCAGCTTCCGAAGAACATGAGTCACGCACGAGCTGAACAATCCCCTTCCTTCCCCTGTCTCCCACACACCCAAAATCCCCCGAGCGGGATCTGCAGCGGCCACTGATTCAGAAAATCATGGTATGAGGGCACGGCGGACTCAAATATCATCTTTTTTTTTTTTTTTTTTTTTTTTTTTCCTTTCCTTCCTTGCTCGGTCAGGAGAAGGGATGTGGAGGAAGCGATCTCACCCCGCGCTGCCCTGACCCTGCCCTCCGCCCGAACTCCGTGACGATTCCCTGCGGCAAACCCTGACCCGGCGGTGCCCGCGGCGATGCTGGGACTGGACGGGCTGCTGCGGCCGGCCGCCTCCGGCACGGTGAGTCGAGGGCGCGGGTGTCGGGGTGGGCGCCGGGAGAGTGGGAAAGAGACGGGAAAGATGGGAACGCGGGTGGCGGCCGCCGCCCGCGGCCACCCGCAGGGGAGGACGCAGGGCCGCTCTCGCGCGGAACGCGGCGCGGCGGCGGGGAGCCGCTCCGTGCCCCGCCCGGGACGCGCCGCGGGGCAGCGCCGAGCCGCGGGTGGAGCGCCCCTCCGGGCGCGGGGCCGTGCCCCGGAGGCGCCGTCGGGATTTCCAGTCCTCCCGGGGCTGCCCCCGCGGGGCCCCGCCGCTGACTGATTGCGATCCTCCCGCTCCGGGCCCAAAACTCCCCGGGTGTTTCGGGAGGGATGGAAGCGGTTCGCCCCGCGCCCGAACCCCCGCGCCGCCCCCGCCGTGCCGCGGGGCCGTGCCGAGCCGGCGGGGCGGGGCGGGGCGGTGACGCGCGGGGCCGTCATTTCCCGGCTCCGCGGGGTTTCTAGGGACTTTCCGGAGCGGCGTGCCTTCCTGCCGCCGCCGGCCCCGCTCAGCGCCCGCTCTTCCCGCAGGCCGGCGGCCGGCCCCGCGGCGA
This sequence comes from Gallus gallus, assembly GCF_016699485.2. Classification (NCBI taxonomy): domain Eukaryota; kingdom Metazoa; phylum Chordata; class Aves; order Galliformes; family Phasianidae; genus Gallus; species Gallus gallus. Next base: position 17,702,530 of record NC_052537.1, read on the forward strand.
CATGGACGAGCACTTCCAGCCCGTGAGTGCGGCCGGGGGGGTCCCGCGGGGTGCCGTCTGTCCGCTTGTGTGCACGCGTGCCGTCCGGCCGCCCGTCTGTCCGCCCGTCTGTCCCTCTGCTCGGGCTGGGGTCGGCGGCGGACCCCGGGTGGGGAGCGGGTGGGCTTTCTGTGCCTGCTGCCGCTCATCCCCGGGAGGCGGGGAGGCACGCGGGGTCTGCTGCCGGCCGGGGGAGCCCAGCCCTGCAGCTCACGCTGCCCTCCCCTCCCAGTGCCTGGATGGGATTGACTACGATGACTTCAGCTTCGGCTCGCACATGGTGGAGCAGAAGGAGCCCCTGATGGAGACAGGTAAGGGCTGCGTCCCCTTGGGTGGCTCCCAGCAGTGGCCCCGTGTTCCCCCGTCCCCGGTGTGGGCTGGCTGGGAGCCCAGCCCTGCGCTCCAGAGCGGGGCTGTGCCGCCTGGCTCCGCTGCGCCCCGTCTGCTGGGGCTCACCGGTGCCTCTTCTCTTTGCCCTCCAGCAGTCGGGCCCTACCTGGTCATCATCGAGCAGCCGAAGCAGGTGAGGGTGGCGCTCAGGCGAGAGCAGGCGGAGCTGTCACCGCCGCGGGGCGCCTTCCCGGTGCTGCCCTCAGGCTGAGCTCCGCTTTGCTTTCCGCAGCGGGGCTTCCGATTTCGGTATGGCTGCGAGGGCCCTTCTCACGGGGGGCTGCCAGGTGCCTCCAGCGAGAAGGGGCACAAGACCTATCCCACCGTCAAGGTGAGCACCGCGCTGCCGCGGCCCTGGGAGTGCACGCCGGGGCCGGGACGACGCTCGGAGGAGGGATGTGTGCCAGGCGCTAAGGAGCCCCAGGTCCGGCTTTGTGCCTCAGCTCCCTCCTCCCCGCAGATCTGCAACTACGAGGGGATGGCGCGCATCGAGGTGGATCTGGTGACGCACAGCGACCCTCCGCGTGTGCACGCGCACAGCCTGGTGGGCAAGCAGTGCAACGAGGCCGGCAACTGCGTCGCCATCGTGGGGCCCAAAGACATGACGGCACAGTGCGTGTGGGGAGTTTTCTGAGGTCTGCGGGAGTGGGGCGGGAGCTGCGTGCGCTCTGTTGCAGCGCACAGAGTTCCCTGTGGGTCCCGTAAATGCAGCCCCTGTGCTGGCCCAGCTGGCTTCCGTTTGCTGCATCCCCTCCGGCCCTGCAGGTCCCCACCATGGCTGTTGGAGTCCTCTCTTCTGGGCTCCTCTCTCCCTGTGGCCCTGCACCGCCGCCCCCCATGCCGTGCCACTGCCTGCTGCTTGGCTCTGTGCTGACTGTGGGCTCTCCCGGGCAGGTTCAGCAACCTGGGTGTGCTCCACGTCACCAAGAAGAACATGATGGAGATCATGAAGGAGAAGCTGAAGAAGCAGAAGACGCGCAACACAAATGGGCTGCTGACAGGTGAGGGCTGCGTGGGGTGGGGCGGTGGGGTCATGCAGCATGGGGCAGCTGCCGGGCTGGGCACAGTGTGTACGACAGCACCCCCCCTGCAGAAGCTGAGCTGCGTGAGATCGAGCTGGAGGCCAAGGAGCTGAAGAAGGTGATGGACCTGAGCATCGTGCGGCTGCGCTTCACCGCTTACCTCCGTGACAGCAGTGGGAACTTCACTCTGGCACTACAGCCCGTCATCTCTGACCCCATCCATGACAGCAGTGAGCACGGGGCTGCTGTGACGGGGACGTGGGGGGCCTCTCTGCATGGGGCGGTGGTGCTCTGAGTGTGCTGCTGCAAGCTGGGTGTTTACCGAGTGTGTGAGTGGGTGGGTGGCTCCATTTCGACCCCCCTAGGCTCTTAGTGCTCCGTGGGGCTCCCAACACCTCTGTGCCCCACAGAGTCCCCCGGCGCTTCCAACCTGAAGATCTCGCGGATGGACAAGACTGCGGGCTCAGTGCGGGGTGGGGACGAGGTGTACCTGCTGTGCGACAAGGTGCAGAAAGGTAAAGGGCTGCGGCTCTCGAGACGGGCTGCAGCCAAGCAGACGTGAGCCCCGTGGCCGTGGGTGGCTGTGTCCCTGCGGCCAGGCAGCAGGGCAGGCGGTGCCCTGAGTCCCTTTCCTCCCCAGATGACATTGAGGTGCGGTTCTATGAGGATGACGAGAACGGCTGGCAGGCCTTCGGGGACTTCTCCCCCACGGACGTACACAAGCAGGTGCAGGGGGACGGCGCGAGTGGGTGCCTGTGGGGTGGGCAGACCCATCTCAGGTTGCAGGCCAGAGCAGGGCCCAGCACTGTCCTCCTGTCCGCAGTACGCCATCGTCTTCCGCACGCCCCCCTACCACAAGCCCAAAATTGACCGTCCTGTCACCGTGTTCCTGCAACTGAAGCGGAAGCGCGGTGGGGACGTCAGCGACTCCAAGCAGTTCACCTATTACCCTGTGGTGGAGGGTGAGTGCTGTAGGATGGGGCTCCCGGCCCTACGGCTGGGCTGCTCCCCTGCCCCTCACCCCCTTCCCCGTCCCTCCCTGCAGATAAGGAGGAGGTGGAGCGGAAGCGCAAGAAGGTGCTGCCTCAGTTTCCCCAGCACTTCGGCGGGGGCTCACACATGGGGGGTGCCGGCGGTGCTGGGGGCTTTGGGGCAGGAGGAGGTGAGTGGGAACGCCCCGCACCCTGTGCTGCCAGCCCGGCCTGACCCGGCCCTGACCCGGCCTTTGCTCCACAGGCGGTAACCTCAGCTTTCCTTACTCATCTGGACTGGGCTACAACAACCTCTACTCCTCCAGCCCGCACCCTGTGGGGGGTGGGTACCAGGGCGGCGTGCAGATGAAGGCTGCCAGCGAGAGCGGGGATGGAGATGACAGACAGGCGCCCACAGAAAGTACCTATTGCAGGGAGCTGCAGCGGCACGGTATGAGGGCTCGGGCTGGAGGCTGTACCTGGGGGGCCCGTGGGAGTGTGGAACCCAGAGCCCTCTGGGGTTGATGTCCTGCCTTGCCCTGCAGCCCACTTGTGCCACCTGTGGCTGCTGGCACGCCGCAACGCCCATGCCCTGCTGGACTACTCGGTGACTGCTGACCCCCGCATGCTGCTGGCCGTGCAGAGGCACCTGGCTGCCTCGCAGGATGAGAATGGGGACACGTGAGTGCTTGGGGCTGGGGGGGGGGGACCTGGGGCCATGGAGCTGGTGTGAGGGCTGTCTTCTTTTGCAGGCCCTTGCACCTCGCCATCATCCATGAGCAGACGGCTGTGATCAAGCAGCTAATTGAGGTGGTGGTCAGCATCCCTAGCCAGCAGATCATTAACATCACCAACAACTTGCAGCAGGTACTGGGTTCCTGGGCAGCACTGTCACATTGTCACAGAGAAGGGGTGGGGGGGGGTGCCTTTCTGAGCCTTGCTCCTGTGTCCGGACCTGGAGCTGCAGCTGCCCCATGGTGATGCCATGCATGAGGGGTTGGGGCTGTGCTGGGACGGGCCCGTTGCTGTGATGGTGCTTCTGTCCCACAGACGCCACTGCACCTGGCGGTCATCACCAAGCAGCCCCAGGTGGTGCAGCTCCTGCTGCAGGCCCACGCCAACCCCACCCTGCTGGACCGCTACGGCAACTCCCTGCTGCACCTGGCACTGCAGGCGGCTGATGAGGAGATGCTGCGGATGCTGCTGGCCCACCTGGGCTCGGCCACTCCCTACCTGCTGCACCTGCCCAACTTCCAGGGTGAGCAGGGTGGGGAGGGAAGGGGCCACGTTGGAGAAAGGCCCCGGTGCCACAGGAGGGTGCTGAGCCGGTGCCGCTGCCACAGGTCTCCTGCCCGTACACCTGGCTGTGAAGGCGAAGAGCCCGGCCTGCTTGGACCTGCTGGTCAGGAAGGGTGCGGATGTGAACGGCGTGGAGAGGCAGGGTGGCAGGACCCCGCTGCACCTGGCCGTGGAGATGGAGAACCTCAACATGGCCACGCACCTGGTGAAGAAGGTAGGTAGGGGCTGGTTCCTCACCGTGGGGTGGGGGCAGAGGTGAAGGCACGGCCCCCTCCTTGTGGCCTCACGCTTTTTTTCCTGTAGCTGGGAGCAAATGTCAACAGCCGGACCTTTGCCGGGAACACCCCCCTGCACCTGGCTGCCGGCCTGGGCTCCCCAACCCTCACCAAACTGCTGCTTAAAGCAGGTAAGGTGCAGCCCTGCCCCGCTGCTGGCTGCCGCGAGCAGCCCCTGCCCTCGGGGCTCAACCCGGACCTTCTGACAGGGGCAGATGTGCAGCGTGAGAACGACGAGCCCGTCAGCCCCTCCTCGTCAGAGGCCAGCAGCGACACGGATGGCGACCCCGAGGAGCAGGAGCAGGAGCAGGCCATGGAGCTGGGAGAGCCGGCTCTGAGCCCCCATCCCACCCCCGAGGAGGAGCAGGAGGAGGCGGGGCCCCGGCAGCGCCGCTGCCACACAGCCCTGGACCTGACCCGGAGCCAGAAGGTGTGCGGGGGTGCAGCCCGGGTGGGGGCCGTGGGGTTGGATCTCCAGGAGGCGTGGGGGGCAGGGCCAAGCCAGGAGATCCGCCACGGTTGGCACCAGCCTGGCACCTCTCCACGTTGCAGGCCCTGTGGGGCTCTGAGGAGCGTTGGCTGGCGCTCGGGGTGATGCTCACATCCCTTCGTGTGCCCTGCAGGTGCGGGACATCCTGCTGCAGGCCTCCCAGCCGCGCCCCGATACTGAGCTGCCCACCGCCCCCCGGCCAGGTGAGCAGCCCTGCTGCAGGCACGGTGGGGCCAGGATTCCCTCCCCGCCCCCTGCGGCAACAGGGACAGATGGTGTGTGATAGGGGTACGTGTCCCCACAGGGAACGTGCTGTCTCTGGACAGCGATGCGCTGCAGGGGCTGGAGCAGCTGCTGAATCAGGACGGCAGCGGGTCGGACTGGATGGAGCTGGCCAAGAGGCTGGGGCTCTGCAGCCTTGTGGAGACCTACAAGGACACCCCTTCGCCCAGCGTCAGCCTGCTGCGCAGCTATGAGGTCAGGGCCGGCCCCTATCCCTGTGCTGTTCCCTCTGTGTGTCCCCTGCTCACCGTGTTCTCCCTGCAGCTGGCCGGGGGCAGCCTTGGGGGGCTGCTGGAGGCTCTGGACTCCATGGGGCTGCGCGGAGCTGTCAGAATGCTGCGCAAACCCGAGCCGCTGGAGAAGCTGCAGAGCACAGGTGCGGGACTGCGGGACGGGGCGGGGGGGGGGCGCTGCTTTCAGCCCTCGCGGCTGACGGCCCTGGGCTTGCCTTGCAGAGGTCAAGGAAGACAGTGCCTATGGGAGCGAGTCGGTGGAGGAGGAGCAGGCGGCCGCCCTGAAGCCGAGGCCGGTGCCAGAGGGCGAGCTGCCCCACAGCCAGCAGCAGCAGCAGGTGCACTGAGGGGCCGGGGGGGCCGCGCCGCCCCCCGCCCCGCCCCTCCCACACAAGTGCCTTCTGGACTGGGGGCTGCGCTGCAGCCCGGCTGCCCTGCTGCTGAGGGCCGGGACACGGCGCGCCCGGCCCCGCTCTGCTCTTATTTAACGGTCCCGCGCCTGGTGAATAAAAGGGGACACGGCTTCCCTTAGCCTCAGCCCTCCGCGTTTGCCGCAGCCCAGAGAGACGCAGGGAGAGCCGGCAGCCCGTGTGCCCCCTCGGCATCGCCCCAAGTGCCCGCGCTGTCCCCGGTACCGCTTCTGGGCTACCTGGGGGAGAAACCACAGCGCACCAAGAACTGAAGAGCAAGTTTTACTTCAGTAACCGACAGAAGCAGCTGTACAAAGGTTTTTCTCCCCCTGAGCCACCTGGGGCAAGGGTGGAATTTTTTTTTTCCTTTTTTTCTTTTTTTTTTTTTTTTTTTTTTGCAATAGACTCAAAAGAGCAGAATAAAAAGTTTGACACATTCGCAAAGTGCTGAAACTGGCGAGGTCTGACGCACCAGGAACAGCGGCAGCCTCCAGCCCCACTGCCAGCCCCGTCTCCGTCTGTCCCCAGCGCTCCTGCGGCCGTGCGAGCACCAGCCTTTGCTCCAAGTGTCCTCTGGCTACGCTCAGCCTGTGGGCACGCCTGGGAACCGAGAGAGCCTGCAGCCACAGAGCAGGCTCCAGCCTCTGCTCCTCCTCCTATTGTTGACCGGCACTCAGCTTTGCATCCTCCAAGGCCCTCGCGATGCTTTGGACAAGTGGCACTGGAAGGAAAGCCCCCGTCTCTCCATCCCCCGCCCTATACCCACCTCTGCCCACTGCACGCCCAGGGCCGCGTCCAGACTGTGGGGCTGTGCCCACGTTTGCAAAGAGCCAGCATGCAGGCACTGCTGCTCGGCCGCAGGGCTCTGCGGGAGGGCTGCTGGTGCAGGGCGGGGGCTCACAGCACAGCGGTGATGCTCAGCTCACTGCCTGGGGGGGTTCTGTGTCCTCCCTTGAGTCCGTGTAAAAACATTTCCCCCCGGAAGTGCACAGTCTACAGGACGTGGCTGAGTTTGGTGCACTGTTCTTCTGTTTGTTGGTTTTTGTTTTTTTAAATAGTTCCCAAAAAGCATCAAAATTAGCCCCCCAAAAAACTCCCCGGTGGTCAGCTCGATCTGGTACTAAAAAGTGCAAAACTGTATCACAAAAACCATCCAAAAGTTGTAAGAAAGCAAGAGGCGTGGGGGCAGGGGAGAGGGAGCCCTGGGTCCCCCCAGCCCTTGGGGTTGGGGCCGGGGATGGCTCCGTCCCACATGGCATAATGGAGCTGGAGGAAAGCAGCCGCCGGCCGTGCTGCAGTTTTACACCGAGGAAAGTAGCCCAGTCGGGGTGTCGGTCCCTGCCCCTCCCCGGGGTGGGGAGCTGGAGGGGAGCCTGCAGCCAAGCGCAGAACGAGGGGAGCAGGAACGAGTCCATGGGGCAGCTCCGGCCTGCGGCCCCTTGGTCCTGCCCTGCGTCTGTCTCCGGCCCAGGGGCCGCCGGAATGCTGCTGCTGGTGGCTGAGTACGGCTGTCCCCACCGCGGCGCGTGCCCCTGGAGGACGGACTCATGCAGGGTCCCAGCAGGAACGTGGCACCCACCCGGCGCCCTCGGGCAGGGTCGGAGCTGCAGCGCAGGCGGCTGATGCCCCCGGCTTATGATTTCTGGGGGTGTCCGGGGGGCTGGCGGCCGGCACGCTCTGAGACGTTGCGCTTCACCTTGGTGCCCGTGCCGGAGGGCTCGGCGTTCAGCGACGGGCTGGAGCGGGATTTTTTCAGGCCGTCATCCTCACCGCCCGCTGCGTCAAAGAGCGTGGACTCAAACGCCGCCAGGTCCTCGGAGCCAGCCTTCAGCTTGGCCCGCAGCAGCATGGCGTAGGTGCCGTAGCGGGATTTCTGGGGGCAGAGCGCAGCAAAGAGAGCGGTGGGGTAGCGGGGCACTGCCTTTTCCGCCAGCAGCCTGCGGGGTGCTTCTGGGCCCTCCACCGCAGCCTGAAGGTGCAGTGCCTGCTTCCTACCAGAGGCACAGCGAGCTGAGGCACAGCCCGTCCAGCCCCACCCCTGGGAGCCCCTTACCCACACTGGGGAGCTGCGCTCCCAGCAAAGCATCGCAGCAGTGCCAGAGGGACCCAACGCAATCCGGCCGAAGGGGCAGAAGAGATCCCTGTGACCTGGTGGTGGCCCAGAGCCGGCACAGGGGCCAAAGGTCTGCCCTGCTCACCTCGAACTCCAGGTACTCCTCCTTCTGCTTCAGCTCCTCGTACTCCTTGCCCTTCACCTTCTTATCTGGCAGTGAGGAGCGGTGCTCCAGCAGCTCCGCTGACATCGTCTTGAATTTGGTCTCATGGCTCTTCACTTGCTCGTCCTGGGGACAGGTGACAATGTCAGCACGCCACTGCCCTCACTCCAGGGCTGGCGTGGTTCTCCCCTCCTGGATACAGCCAGGAGCTCAGCTGCCGCTCACAGTCTTCTAAACACTGCAGGCCAAAGCGCAGGCCCTTTGGGGAGGTCTCCTGCTCTTGGTGGGCTGGCTGCAGCCTTAGAGAGAAATTAATCCCCTCTAAAACTAGGCTGTTTTTTTTTTTTGTTTTTTTTTTTTAATCCTTTCTGCTCTATGAATAACTGCAGTGGCACGAGCGAGAGCCAGCTAATCCCCTGCCCGGGCTCCTGTCAAGGTCCTGCCGTGACGCAGGTCCTCCCCCATCGGTGCAGGTAGGTGGCCACGTGTGCCTCCACGCCCTGGCACCGCCTTTCACCCCGTACCTCTCCCAGCACAGCCCCCGCTCCCGGCCCACCTGGGACAGCCGGGTGCAGGAGCTGGGGAGCAGCGGGCGGCTGAACTTCTTCTGGGAGCCAATGGCGGCGGGGAAGGGGGGTGCGGAGAACATGGCTGCCACCACGTTGATGCGTGTGATCCACGAGTGCATCTGCTCGGAGTTCCTGGGGAGAAAGGCCAAGCGTGGCACCGCGTGCTCTCCCCGCCAGTCTCGGCACACCAAGGCCCTGTTCTGCAGAGCCGCCCAGTGCTCCCAGCTGGCCCCAGCTCTGCCCCAGCAGTGCACGGCCTCAAGCCCACCGGAGCAGAGGAGACAAGCTGGGCAATGCCCAGGAACAGCATCAGCTCCTCTCCCTTCTAGAAAGGGCCAGGATGTGAAATTTAGTTCATTCCACTTGCTACCACCAGCAATGAGCATAGCTCGCCCCGCCAAGCCCCACTGTGGGCCCTGGGGACTCACTGTGCTTGGAAGAGAAAGACCCTCCAGTCGGCTGTCCTGAGGTAGAAGACGTTGGGCCTCTTGATGTAGTCTAATGCCTGCACGGCAAGCGAGTGGTGGATGCTAATGGCGTTCTTCAGCTCCTCTTCTGCCAGCGCCTTCCCCGGCTTGTACTCCTCCTGCAGGGCACCGGGCGCTTCAGAGCCGGCCAAGGGCTGCTCCCGCCACAACCCAGCACCACTAGAGGCTGGCCTCCAGCTGAGCCCCGGGGGCAGGGCCCCAGCCCGTAGCCCCACGCAACCACAGCGCTCCTCACCTTCTGCAGGTAGAGAATCATCCCCTTCAGGATGGCGTGGAAGGGCTTCCAGCCGCGCTTCCCTCGGGGCGCTGTGGGAGAGGAGAGCAGCCCATGGATCACCCCCCCATGAGCCGTGCCACGCTACACGTCACCCCGCCCTGGGGACGTGCAGCACGCCTGCACCGTCCCCGTGCACCTGAGCCCATGCTGGGCACGTGGTCGGCAGATGGGGCTGCAGGGGGGGCTACGTGCCTGGGGATGGGGACAGAACGCTGCCACACGCCAGGTAACGCCGGCAGCGCCTGATCGGATCAAGGTGGCATTAGGCAGCTGGGGCTTAAGGAGGATTTTGCAGTGGGAATGGGGAACATGCCTGGCAGCGCAGAACCTGCGGCACGCTTGCAGCACTGCGGGACGCCTCAGCACGCACCCCCGGCTCTCCCAGCACCGCAGGAAGGGAGAGCCCTTCAGCCCCCAGCCTGGGAGTGAATCGCCCACCGCAGCCTGATGCACGTGGAGGAGGGCTGATGCTGCAGGCAGGCTTGGTGCTATGTGCAGACCGCACAGGGTGACCCCTGCCCTTCTCCCCCTGTCAGGGGTCCTGCAGCTCTCCAGTGCCCCCCTCCCCAGACACCTACTTTTCTTGCAGTCGGGATCGGCGTGAATCTTGCGCACTAACAGTCCGTGCTTGTAGGTGGCGATGCTGGAGTCCTGGGAGAAGTCCAGGAAGGGGTTACTGCAGCTGCTGATGCGTTTGATGGACTTAGGTTTGGGGTCAGCCAGCTCTGAAAGGGACTTCCTCAGCTCCTCCTCATCTCTGCCAGGTATAGATTTGGTTAGGCGAGTGTCTGTGACCTTGCTGGGGACAGCAAACGTCAAACCTCCCACTCGCAGGCCAGGCTGAGCAGTTTGCTGTCACCACTGAAGAGCATCCTGCAACCCAGCCCAGCCTTCGTGCCCCTGCCCTGTGAGGCCGGCAGCTGCGCTGCTACGGAACGAGCCTTAAGGGGCTCTGCCGCTGCTCCTGGCTGAGGGGACCTGTCCTCGGGAGCGAGCAGCCTTTGTGCTGCCGGCCTGGCTGCTGAGCAGTGCTTCACACCTCTCAGCCCACCCTGCAGGGCAGCACACCTCGCTCGCACCCTCCCTGCCAACAATGTCCCCTCGCCCTCCGGGCCGCATTGCTTCCCTCCCCCGCCCCAGCACGGAGCTGTGGGAGCCCGGAGCTGCGGCCTCCCCCCTCCCTCGTAACCGTTCGCTGCTAATTAAACCCCTCAGCATCTGCCGGCGTCTCCATGGCAGCAGCCCGAGCGCATTGGCTCAGCGCTGGCGGAACCGCCGGGCTGATTAATCCCCGCAGCGCGGGCGCTGCCGCTCCTGCTGCTGGAGATGGCAGCTGTAGGCGAAGGTGCGGGCGCCCGGGCACAGCCACGGGGCTGCCTGCTCCGACCCCGGGCACGGCTGCCTGGGCGCACAGCAAGGCACGGCGCAGCCACGGCTGCGGGAGCTGCCCCCGGGGCCCCATCGCGGTGCTGTGCTGGGGCAGAGGGCTGGCACCCACCGCAGCTCCCTGGGCACCTCCATCCCTACCCCGCACCCCCTCTCCCCGCCACAGCCTCTGGGTAGTGGGACGCTCTGGGTCCGGGGTGAGGAGGCCACCACGCCATCGGGGTGACCCCAGCACCTGCCGGGCCTGTACAGCCAGTCTCCCCATGGGATGCTCACATGGCCCACTGCAGCTTCTCGTTCTTGATGGAGCCATACAGCGCCTGTGGAGAGAGGAGCGGGGGTTGGGTCAGGGGAGCTGCTGTGGGGACTAGAGGTTAAGGCAACCCCAGGGCAGCCCATCCTGCACACAGCCCTTCCTTTCTGGCACTGGAGCTGACAGCCAGGCCCCCGTTCTGCACATACTAGGGCTTACAGATAATTTCTGGGCACTGCAGGACCCCCAGCCAGGGCATGCATGGGGCACTGTGCTGAGGCGCGGCCCAGGCTGTCACCCCTGTGCTTCCCTCCTCCTGCATCCGCCCAGGGCAGTGGCAAAGAGTGAGCAGCATGAGTTTTGGCAAACACATCCAGGCCATCAAAGAGCTGCTTCTCCCTGCTCCAGGGTGAACTGGGCTGGCCAAACAGACAGCTTTCAGGCCCAGGACAGAGAGCCTTTGGTTTGGGGCAGCTCTGCAGAACATCAGACTTTGCTAGGGCCTCCAGCACTCCTGCATCCCTACAGCAGGCAGCAGCCGCCCAACACAATTTGTCCTCTTGCACTTGTGGGCACCCCCAGGCCCCGGGAGCACAGTTACACTTCGGTGGGGACTTCAGCGACGTCTGGTATCTGCTCCGTGTGGGATTTGCAGCCCCCAGCACACCTATTCAGGAGCGCTGCAGAGATCTGGTGGCTATCTGAGAAAAGATGACCAGCACCTACCCCAGGGTGCTGCAGACTGCCCACCCTCTCTTCCCAGGGCCTCCACACTCTCTGACCCTTGCCGAGTTCAGCAAGGCAGGGCCCCGTGCCTGTGATTCAGCTGGGAAAAAAAGCGTAGTCCATCTGCAGATGGATCTGAGGCTGCGTTCCCAAGCGCCTGTCCAGCCCCAGCTGGGTGCAAGCCACAGGCACTCAGCCCAGCCCTATAGCACAAGAGGCTCTGGTGTGGGTTCCCAGCAGCGTTCGCTCAGCACTCCAGAACAAGGAGCAAGACAGGTCTGGAAGGCATCATCCTCAGAGGAAGATAATCGAGTTGTGCACAGACTGTTCAGGCAGCTGTCAACATCCATCTCTTGGCCAGAGACTGCTGGGGAGAGAGCTCGCTGGTGGCTGATAAAGTACAACTGCGGGCTCACAGGGACCCTGCCAACAAACCCAGCAGCATCTGGGGAAGGCAAATCCATCATCCCCGAGATGTGCAGTGGCCAGAGCGGAAGAGGGACTGGGATTATCACGTGTGTTCTGCTCGGGGAAGCACTGGCCCAGCACCAGCTTGTTTTGCAGATGAGAGGACCTCCCTGTCTGCAGGCAAAAAGCAGGGTTGGCTGCTCCGGGGAAGGCAGCAGCCCGCAGGAGAGGCACAGCCACAGTGCCCCGGGGCAGCTTGTACCCAGTTTTGTTCGTGCTGCCCAGGGAGGAGCAGGGGACAGGCAGGAGATGGAAGCAGGCTTCTGAGGAGCAATATGGGCAATACGGAATTGCCACGGGGAGCAGGAGGGATGGGATCTCACAGATGGAAAGCAGCTGAGAGGGACTAAGAACAACAGAAACAAAAATAATAGAAAAACAGCACAGAGAAGTGGAGTGCTGAGCTGGTGGGAACACACTTGGGGAGCAGTTCTGAAAGAGCAATGACTGCACAGTGCTGGAGAGCAGCACAGCGGGGCAGCACTACAAAAACACGGGCTCTGGGACTACATAGGAACACTTCAAAGGACGACCTGACTGGTGGCTTCAGAAGGCTCCCACAGCCCCACTACAAGCACCGGGAGCATCCCACGAGCCTGCTGTGGGCAGGAGCTGCTGAGCAGCCTCAGACACCGGGCCGTGGGCTTGAAGCGCTCCTGCACCGGGGGAGCACACAACTGTGAGGTGAGGAGGAGAGGACAGCACAAAACCTGCACTGGGATCTTGTACCGGGGCTCTGCTGGGGCTCTGCCTGCTGACCGCCACTCCCATCAGGCAGCGGCGTCATGCCTGGAGGAGACAAACGTGGTGAGCTCAGCCCAGCTCTGAGCTCTGCACCACGCTGCCCGTTGCTGCTCTCTGCTCCCGCTGCCTGCCCATCACTGAGTCCCAGGCTCTGTGATGCAGGACCCCTTCGATGGGGCAGAGTGGGCTCTGCAGCCCAGCTCCCCACGGCTGTCAGCACAGACCACGGCACTGCAGCTCGTCACTGCAGGTCCCTCTCTCCTGGCCGTCTTTGCTCCATGGATTCATTTCCAAGGAGGCAAATGATGGCACTTTTTGGCATGGCTGAATTTGTGAGTGCTGCCCAGGAGAAAGCGGGGTGCTGGCGGGGAACTGGCCCTGTGCCACCGAGGCTGACCTGAAGCAGAGGTTTTTGCTGTCTGTTTTGTTGCCATCGCAGGGTTATGAGCTCATTGCTGCAGCACGCAGGGTAAGGCAGCAAGCCCTGCCTTAGACATGCGCAACACCAGAGAGACCCAGGGATGTACTGCTCCAGTGGGACTGCCGATGGAACCAGCACATCTTCCTTCAGTGACCACCAAAAAGGGGCTGGCAGGATGTGCCCAGGTACTGCTCCAGCACGCATCTGCAGTGGGGTGTGCAGGCTGCACCGGCAAGGAGCAGCATCCTCACACAGGGATAGCTTGGCTGCACAAACAGCCCTCTCCTCATCCGTCTGTCTCAGAGCAGTGCAGAGCGGGGGAGATTCAGTGCTGGCATGGGAGCAGGGCAGCAGGTGATCCTGGATGCAGTGTTGGGACAGATGGGACTGCAGTGAGGGTTGCAGCCCAGCGTATCCCTAACAGAGAAGTGGTGTGACGTTCTGCACAGCAGTGTGATGTTCTGCACAAGAGACCTCACAGCCATAGAGCGCCCTCCTGCAGGCACTCTGCCTCTCTTGGGCATATCACTACGAGAGCTCAATCACGGCTTTCCCCAACTTTTCCACAGCAAAGTTCCTTTCCCCACACCGAGCTCCAAGGCTGTGCTGAGCGCTCCGGGCACGCAGATGCCTCGGCTGTGCCAATACGCACGGCACGGTCACATGGGGATGTATGGCTGTACTGCTCCAGGCCATCACCCTGCGGACACCCCGCCGTCCGCCCCGCGGGCACAGACCGCGCTCAGCAACGCGGCCACCTGCGGCACCCCGTGCCCCCGCCCCCCTCGGTCCCTCGCACCGAGGAGCAGCTCCCCTCCGACCGCCGTTTCCATCCGAGTGCGTCACAACCTCGTGCTGCCCCCAGACCGCCGCGATGGCCGGCTCCGCTCCTGCCCGGCACGGCGGTGCGTGCCCAGCGCCAGCCCCGCCACCTCTGCCCACCGAGCACGGCGGCAAACCGGCCTAACTCCCCGAAGCCGACGCCAACTGACGGCGAGCGCGCTCCCGGCGGCCAGCAGCCCATTTTTCCCGACCGGAGCCCCTCCTTCTCCCCTGCTCTCGGCTCGGAACGGGACCGCGGCGCCGCAGCCCGCAACGCGCACCGTGCGCGGCTCGGCCGGGCGGTAGGGCAGCCCCCAGCGGCACCGCTCTGCCCCCGATCCTCCCCGCGCGACGTCTCCGACCCCGCCGCCGCGCAATGTCCCGCCGCAATGTCACGCAGCCCGGGGGCCGCGGGCACCGGGCACGGCCCCGCCGCAGCGCGGCGCCTGGAGATCCGCGCCGCGCCCGTCCGCGCTCGTGCTGCCGCGGAACCCCGGCGCCGCGCGGCCCGCCCGGCGCTTACCGGCTTCTTCTTGCGGCGGCTCTGGAGCCGGCTGACCACCAGGTCGGTGTACAGCACCGGTTTCAGGGTGCGGGAGCGCTGGGGCCAGCCGTAGCAGAAGGTCTCCACGCCGCGGTAGTTGCGCCCGTAGCGCACGGAGCACATGGAGCGGGACCGCATGCGGCCCGCGCTGCTGTTGATGCTGTTGACGCCGATCATGGTGCCGGTGCCGGCGGCGGCGGGGGCGGCCCTGCCCCGTCCTGCCCTGCCCCGCCCGGCCCCCCGCACCCGCGGCCCGCTCCCCGCCGCCGCCGCCGCCGCCTGTTGAAGCCGGGCCGGGCCGGGCAGGGCTCGGCGGCTGCAGCCCGCGGGAGGCGGCTCCCCGCCCCGCCCCGCCCGCCGCAGCCAATGGCGGCCCCGCGGCGGGGAACGGGGAGAGGAGAGCGGGGCCCGACCGAGCCCAGCCGGGCGCGGGGCTGTGCCGGGGGGCGGGCCCGAGCCGCGCGGCTCAAAATGGAGGCGGCCGGCCCGGTGGGGCAGCGGCGGGGGCAGGGATGCCACGAGCGGTCTCGCTGCGGGACGCCCCGCCGGGTGGCGGGATGCTGGCCACGCCGCTCTCGGAGCGCGGTGGTGCGGAGCCGTGCGTCCGGACACCCGCACAGGTACCGCGGAGCTTAGTGGGGTGTGAGGCGGGCGGGGAGCGGCTGCCCGCGGATCAGGCAGCTGGGATGCGCTTGTCGGGGCGCACCGAGCCTGCCCCTGGTGACGCTGAGCCGGGGGCCTCGCGCCCCCTCCCTTCCGTCCTCAGGTGCCCGTCCTACACTTAACCTCTCTGCCCGGTCCTCCGAGCGCGGCCGGAGCTGCCCCGCGGGCGGGGCGCTGCCGCTCCGTGAGGGGCCGAAGGGCCGATCATCCTCGGAGCCGGGACGAGGATCGATGCGCCGCCCGCTTAGGCGTGACTGAGGAGGAGATGCGGCCAGGGGAGAAGGGGAAATTTTCCACTGTCGTCACTGCTCGGCACGGTGACTGCCGTGCCAGACCTGCAGGGCAGAGCAGGCTGCTCTGGGATGGGAGCGGGGCCGTGAATCCTGAGGTCAGTGGGCTGTAGAGTGCTACCAGGGGGAATCGGGGTGAGAAAATCCAGCTGTGCCCCCAGTTCTGAGGTGGGAGCCAGCCCCGCTTCCCACATCTGCTCCCTCATTCACCGAGCGTGCAAAGCATCTGATTGCTGTGCCCCCGAGCTGGGATTGGGGCCCCTCCTGCACCCTCCCCATGGGGCTGCCTGCATGCTGGGGTTTAATTCATTAACAGCTGTGAGCTGCTCTGGGCTCCAAAGCTGGAAAGTAGCACAGATAGGGCTGACTGCTAAGCAGCACTGGGGAGGAGAGGGCCTGAACTGGTTTTGTGAAGGCTCTGCGGAGCACAAGATTAAGCTATGGAACAAAGATACAGAGGATCTAAGGCTCCCCGAACCGATCAGTTGGGTAGAAGTCAAATCCACACCTGAGGTGCACAGCCGACAGCAGTGAATGAAGACTTGGGGGCTGGGCTGAAATCACACCTGCAAGAGGACGGCCGGGTCCCAGGGTTAAGCTAACCACCACGCCACCTGTGTAGGACACCAGTATGCCTCCCTCCGTGCTGGCTGGGCAGCTGTGCTCCTTTGGCTGCAGCAGTCCAAGCCCGGTATGCAGGCATAGGCATCCCCAGGCACGGCACTGTGAGCTCCCGCATCCCCAGGTGGTGAGAACACCCAGGCAGGCTGGGCACTGCCTGCAGAGCGTGGCTGCAGGGGTTGTCAGGGAGATGGCTTCCAGCAGCTGTGTTTGCCCAGCAGGGCAGCGTCACTGCCTTAGCTCAGCGGCAGGGGCACAGCGAGGCATGCTGGTGAGGGGGATGTGGTGCTCAGCTGTGAAAGCACAAGCTTTAAGTGTTTTAGTTTCTTCTGCAGGAAACTCTTGAGTGTTTACACGCATTATCTTGTAGCAGATAAAGTTTGTGTCTGACTCAAGCTGCCACCTGCTCTCAGGCATCGTGCTGCCTTTGTCTCGGGACTTCTGCAGCCAAAAAGGGAGAAAATGTGGTCCCCGTGGATGTTCCTTCCTGATGCTACCCACAGAGTCACGAGGCCTTGTGCCCCTGAAGCCACTCAGTGCTGCCCTGCTGTCCCCAGCCTTCTTCCAGCTGTGGGTGGGAGTCACCCCTCCTCCCTGGTGGGTTAGCACCTGCCCTGGGCAGGCTTGGGAAGGGCCACAAGACCTTCCTTCTGCACTGCTGGAGCTCCCTGTGAGCTGCACCGAGGCTCTGGGAAGCCCCTCTGAAGCCTGCCAGCCCTTTCCCTCCCCTGCTGTGCTTAGGAAACATGTGCACTCCTGCAGCACTAAAATTAGATAGCCAGCTGTGCATGCAGAGGAGCTTCAGTTCCCAGGTGGGGGACCCAGGTTTGTAGAAGAGGCAACATCCTATATAGGTTAATGGGACTAGTGCTGGCTGCTGCAGGGAGATAATACGCTTTCCTCATTTCTCTGCTGCCCAAGCCTGCAACGGGACCACGGAACCAAAGCCTACAGTGGGCAGAGAGCGTATTTTCCCACTGAGCCTGGCAAAAGCTGCACAGGAGTGGCCTGGCCGCTCTACCTTTTATGTGCTAGCTTCCTGCCCAGCACTTTGCACATTCCAGCTGCCCCGAGGCCCTGTGCACGGACAGGGCTCCAGAGGGAGCGATGGAGAAGCTGCAGCCTGCCCCTGGTGCACCACCTAGGAGGTGCCTTTTGCTCCCACTCCCCAGCACGGCACTGATACAGAGGCGTCTGAAAAACGGCTGTGGGAAGCTCTGCAGCTGCAGAGGGAACAGTCCATTTTTAGCAGCTCAGCCTCCCTGCTGCGGGCTGCAGGCAGCGATGTGCAGGGAGGTGCTCCCACATCATCAGGTGCAGTGCTGCAGCCCCTGGCCCGCACTGGGTGAGGAGCTTGACCCTACCCACAGCAGACTGCTGCAGCACGTGCTTACTGCCCTATCTCACACAGGCTGAGATCTGATGAGATAATGGATAACGTGATCGTGCCTGCTTGGGCACCTTTTGGGGTGGAAGCTGAGCCCTTGCACTGCGGGTACCCGGCTGTAGGGTGCTGGGGGCTTCAGAAAGAGCCTACAGAGGGACCTGTGGGGTTGAGATGCTCCTGGACAATGCAGCACTGGGGGAGGGCAGAGGTTCAGGGTCTTCATTTTGGATGTTTCTCTTCCATTCTGGGTGCTGAATGCCTTTTCTGGAGTTGGGTTTAAAATTAGGGAAGAATTTTTTCTAGCTCCTTTCACAGGAAAAGCGTGGGCCAGGAGGGAGGACAGCCCTATTGAGCGCTGCTGGTAACCCCTTAATGATGGGGCGAGCAGCACAGCCAGGAATAGACCCACAAAGGCTGAAAATGGAGCTCAGCTCTTTACCCCACGTTGCCTCTTTTCGTAAGGCACCTCCCACAGGAGTGGCGCTGGCACCCCGTGGGAACCCATTTCCCACAGCCCCACTGCTTCTCCAGCCGACGATTTCTGCCCTCATCCCATGGGGATGAGCCCTATTCCCAGACCACCTCAGCCGCAGCCCGCACCTGGTCCCCAGCGCACCCAGATGCCGTAGCCCGTGTCAACACCACTTCTCCTGCTCGTGCATCAGCTCAAGGTCAGGCTGTCCCCTCCGTGCTGCAGGACCGCAAGGCAGCCAGCAGCCAGCTCCTCCCTGCAAGCAGCAGCGGGGCTGCTCTGCTCCTGCATTAGTCAGGGAGGTCGAGAAACAGCCACAAGAGAGAGGGGCGCCAGGGATGGAAAGCCACCCCCCATGAGCAGAGCAGCTGCCTGGAGGCTGAGGCTCCCAGGAATCCTGTGAGGAAGAGGCTGGCCTCCCTCCTCCTCCAGGAAGGGGCCAGCTCAGGCTGCTGGCACCAGCTCCCAGAGGTGGCCAAGCACAGTCACTCTTAGACGTGCTGCCCTTTCCCCTGATCTCAGCACCGCAGAGAGAATGCTGTGGGCCAAGGGAACACCACTGACCCTGCCTTTTCCAGCAGCTTGACGCAAGCATGAGGATGAACACCTTCACTGCATCCCATGGAGCCATCCATGTGATCCCACCCAGAGCTCTTACCCTTCTTCCTGTGGCCTGGCTGGCTAGGGAGAGAACCAAATTTACCTTGAGCAGCTCCTTGGGGAAGTCGGTGCCTCCATTGAGCCCCTCCAAGTTGCCGATGAAGTCAGAGCAGGACATTCTTTTCCCGATGTTCTGAGGAAGTCAGGGAAGAGAAACGTGGGGTTTATCTTGGGGCCAGGGGACAGCAGCTGGCCGGAGCAGCCTGGGGCTTGGGGAGGCTGCATGAGGGCATGGGAAGCTGCCTGCCGTGCTCAGACTGGGGGCCTTAAGAAGCTTCCTTTCTCTAAGTTGGGTGTGACTGCTCCCAGCACCAGCGAGGCTTGGGGTCTTGCTCCCACCCCCTCTCCCTGTTCACTTTCCTCTTCCTTCCCCACCTCCCTCCGCTCACCCCTACAGGTCTCACATCTCCAGCACACACGGCTCTGTCCGGGGCACCTGCAGGTGGGGCAGAAAGGGCAGGGGACAGATGGGGCTGGAGGCAGGGTGAACTTACGTGTCCATGCAGATCTGTGTTCAGCAACATCAGGGCACAGGTCAGGGTGTGGGCTCCGTCTGCAGCACAAGCACAGGGCAGGAATTAGAGCCCCTGGGCACGGATGGAGGTTCTGCCGAGCCCGAAGCGGTCCTGAGCCCGCTCCTCCTGGCTGAGCAGGTGGCACACAGCATCAGCACGGTGCTGACAGCACGCAGGTGAGGAGAGAGGAGACCACTGGGTTAAAGCTGGTTCCCAAACTGAGCGCGCAGCCCTGCAGCCCCTCAGCCAGGCAGTGATGCTGCAGCTAACATCGCCCAGCCCCTAGCACGGGCACGGTGGAGCGGCATAGCCCTCTTCCAGCCAGCCAGCCAAAACCTCACCTGCCCAGAGCCAAACCAGAGCAGACTCAGCACATGAACACACACGGGGGGAGCGCAAAGACGTATAACACTGAAGTGAAACAGTGCAGGCTGGGTGCTCCTCTGTGCCGCCCTGGGTGCTGGGCAGCGGCACTTTCTCACCTGGCTCTTCCCTGAGCCGTGGGTCTGAGCTGGGCTCTGTGTGCTCAGGAGGGCCTTCTCTCGCCTCGTGTGCTAATCTGCTCAAGGTCAGAATTAAGGATGTGTTGAGCCCTACTTATGCATCTTCCAACTGGAACAGGTTTTGTTTTTTTTTTTTTAATTTAAAAAAAAAAGAAGTCTGAAGTGCCTGTCATTTGAGGGAAATGTGTAACAGGGCTGACTCCTAAGGCGTCAGTTCACACTCTCAGACTGAATTCTACTTTCATTTTGAGCACTCCCATTGAGCTGACGAGAACATGTGCTCTGTTGAACGAACACACGCACACCCACATGCACACGCACACAGAGCTTCTTACCCTCAGAGGAGATGGCATTGGGATTGCACTCATAATAGCGCTGGGAAAAATGAGCCAGCACTCGCTCTCTCTCCTGTGTCTCTCCCATCAGGGCCAGCTCCTTTAGGAAGGACCTGAAGAAGCAGCAGCAGCAGCGTTGGTCGCACACGAAGCCCAGCAACGATCCCTCTGACCCCCCTGCACATCAGTGGAGCTGTGGCTGTCCCCTCCCGCAGCCCCCACAGGAAGCCCTGCATCCAACCCACAGCGTCCAGCCCTGACGGCACATCGGGTTCTGGAAACTACATCGGGGAGGAGGTTAGGTCAGCACGAGTTGGATCTGGGCTCAGGGCCCGGAAACCCAGCCCGAGGTGAGCCTGACTGGGGAGCTAAGACCAAGGATGATCCTTTGTGCTTATGCGGTTGAGAGACCGCTTTGGGAATCGACCCAAGGCTGTGGGGTCTGCCTGCTCCTGCAGATCTCTGTGGGGGTGAGGAGCTGCAAAGGGCACGATCTGCTGGGACCCGTTCAGGCGGCCGTGATGCATGCACATGGCTGCACTCAGACTGTCTGACCTGAGGGCCTGGTCCAGGCTCATCCCCGTGAAGACGAAGAACTTCAGATATTCCCCTGCCACCATCTTGCTGAACTCGTTGCTGAAAGAAAAAGTGGGGAGCGAGAGTGGGATCGACCAGGCTGGGGGGACATCAAAATGCAGACAGGGATGGGATGGATTCTGGTGGGCTGGATACCTCCCAGGAGACATGATGGCAGGGCTGTGGGAAGCATGCTGGAGACAGAGGCACCCCAGCATCCCATGAAACTCAGAGGCGTCACCCACAGATCCAGTGGGAATACTCAGTATGTCAGCTAGCGGGTTCCCTGTTCTCTGACACCTTGCTGAAGGTGCCTGAGATGCAGAGCAAGTAGGAAGGTACCAAAACCTGGATGTTGCCTTTAGAGGAACACCTGGTATAGACAAGCTGTCACAGGGACAGGTCTCTGGGGTCCTGCCAGTGGTTCCCTGACAGCCCAGTGCCCAGAAGGGAAGCAGCTGTGGGTACGCTGGGGTTGCTGCAGGGAGGAATGATGCAGGATGGGCCATTCCTTGTGAATACCCACACGTACTTCTTCCCCAAGTGGCGGGCTACATCTGCTTTTTTAAAGCCATCCAGGTTGTAGAGCCGCTTGGCCAGGCGTTTGGCAGCCTCCAGATCAGCCTTGTGCCCATTGGAGAGCGTGTCGGTGCTGCCCAGGGCCAGTTGCTCCATGCTGTCCATCTCCGAGTCCGAGTCAGAAACCAGCTGGCTCAGGGGGTGCTCGCTGCAACTGGAAGGGACACACCGCGTTAGTTTGCCCACAGGTCCCCTGCTTGCTCAGCCTCTCAGGGGATGCAGGTCCTCACCCTGCTTCGGGGGCCAGCAGCTCTGCTGGGCCATACTGGTTAGAGGTGCTCAGGGGTCAGGGCTAAGTGCTAAGGGAAGGCTTGGAGATGTGGCTGGAAGAGAGGTAGGTGACGGGACCGAGGCTCTCAAAGCCACGTCCGAACCGGCCCTGCTCAGACAGGACAGCTGTTGGGAAGTCCCCCACCCTGAGCCTGCGAGACTTCGTGTGCGGGCTCGGGCTCTGCCAAGGCCGGCTGCAGCAGGACGTGGAGCGGAAACGTGCACACGCTGTACTCTGTATCGGTACGCCTGTTTTAACCCAGGCAAGCTCCTCGTGCTGCTCTCGAGTGCAGTGTCTACCCAAAACAAGAAGACCGTCATTCCCGCACTTGGCTTTTCCCATCCATAAACTTCAAAGCACTTCACAGAGGGAAGAAGCAAGGCACGGAGTGCGAAGATGAAGGAGAACCCCCCCGGCCTCCAGCACAGCATGGCGTGCTGGGGCTGCCCGTCAGCTCTCAGCCCCGCTGCCTTACATGGCCATGCTGGGAGCGCGCTCTTGGCTGCTTCTAGCACTCTGACTCAGCCGCACACAAATTATCCCAACAAAAAGTAAGTTGAATCTAATCAACAACGAACGTTAAGCAATTCTGACCTCGCCCAAATTTTCTGGCAGAGCTCGCACTGTTCCAATCTGATTTATTTTTAAGTCTCTAATTGACTTTTAAGAAGGCCTCCTCTCCTGAGCCAATTACCCAGGCCGATCTCCAGAGGCTCCACTCCTCACACTAAGGACAAAGCTGCTCCTCACTGCCTTTGGGCTGCAGGTCGTGCTGTCCCAGAGGAGCCCCGTGCAGCAGAGACAGGCTGCCCCGCGCCTCAGGGAGCTCCTGGCATCCCAGCAGGATGGGGAAGTGTCTGGCTGGATGTGTCTGTGGCGGACACGGTGCTGGCACCATGTGAGTCCCAGGGGAGATGCACGGGGCTTGGGCCACTGCAGGGCCCAGCAGCTCTGGGCAGTGGCTGCTGGAACAGAGCCACTGTGCCCTCAGCCAGGACAGCACTACCTCTTTTCAGGAGCAGGAGGTTAATCCAGTCACACCTGCAGATCATGGCTGGGAAAACTCAGTGTGCAATCATGGGAGCACAGCACTCTCCCAGCACAGCCCAGCAGGTCCAAGGTTGCCTTTCTGGCCACGGACTGAGCTACAAAACCCAAAGTCCATCGCTCCCTGCAAAGCAAGCAGCTGCCCAGCCATCCTCTGAAGACCTTTTCATTCTTCTCAACCAACATCGCTGAAATCTCCCCATACCCTTCTGGGCCTTCATGCACTCACTGAAAGGCTGTCCTCCCTGCCACAGCTGCTGCATGGCACCTCCTGCAGTGAACCCAGAATTCAGAGTCTCCTCTACGACCTCTTCCCAATCTGCATACAGCTTTCCCATCTAGTGCCAAGCTCCAGCTGTGGGGTCACCTACAAAACCTCCTTGACCTTCCATACCTCTATCTCACAGAAGGTTCCCAACCTGTGGCTGTGGCTCTTTCCTGGCTTCTTGAAACTAGCATGCAGGGACTGCCGTCTGTTTCCTAAAGTCACTCTACCTGCAGGATCTGCCATCCCGTCCCTTACCGAGCCCCACTTCTGACTTTGGTCTTTATATCAGCAGAACACGTCCTTACAGTCAGGACAAGGCAGCTGTATGAGCAATGCCAGGCTTGCAGCCACGCCACGAGGTGGGCTTTCGCCCTGTGCTCAAGCCACTGTCATGATGCTACACGAGGACCACCAGTGTGGGCAGTTTGGCTGTGCCCCACTGATGGCAGCCTTCTACCCCAGTTGGTTGGAGAACGCCCATCCTGCAGGGAGAAAAGCAGGAACCCAACCCTCAAGCAAACAGCAAGCAGAGCAAAGAGCATACATCCACGTCTGAGGCAACCGAGGTGACGCTGATTTTCTTGCCAATGACCTAATGTCTCAGGGGATTTTTTAGTGTACTTCCTAAGTGACATTTCAGTTTGGCTTGAAGAAACACGGAGATAATAATTTTACTTTAGATGTATTTCCAACTCGAGAACCAGTCTGCACTTAAGGAATAATGATCAAATTTGGTATTGTATGAGCATCTCCAGCGTGCCTGGCATGAGTCACCATGGAGCGGGCCCAGGGCAAGAGCAGCCCTGCCAGCACAGCACAGCCACCAGCACCCACAGCGCCTGCAGCACAGCCCTGATCCTGATGGGCGCCCGCTTGGTGGGAGGCAAGGGCCCCACAGCTGCTGCCAGGGCCTCAAGGCAGGGTCCGGCAGAAATAAAGTGCTTCAAGAGCAGTTCTGCAATGAAAGAACTGAAGATAGTCCACATGTGGGGTTTACATGCCTCACTCCTTGGTCCCAAATACTCCTTAACAAAACCATTTCTCTTCTGACCCCCAAATATTCCAGCTCCGGGCCCTTATTACTCTTTTACCAGTCACAAATACATCTCTGGGCCCAAATTCTCCTCCACGTGTGCATGAGCCATGCTTCTCTGTGCCCACACCCTCCTGCCCAGGGCCCTACTCCTTCCCTGCCTCTAGCTTTTCCCTCTCTGAGCCCCATACTTCCTTCTCAAAGCCAAACACACTTCTCCTGGATCTGAACACTCACTGTTTCACCTCGATATCCCTTCTCTGGCTGAGAGCTCAGAGCACTGCAGGAAGAACTGGAGCACCTTCCTGCACTGCAATGCAGCGTGTTGCTGCAGGAGCTCCAACCTCCACCTTGCCACAAGGAGCTTGCCTAGCACCGTGGGGCAACAACAAGCTGTCAGCCCAGCAGAGCCTGCCCTAAGGGTGCCCACCAGCCCTCACTGCCAGCGGGGATGTATGTGCGCGGGGGAACCCTGCTCCTTGAGACTACTCAGCCAGGTGCCCATTGGACCCAGCCAGGGGCATTCTGTTGAGCCCCCATGTTACCCAGATCCCATTGCCACGTGAGACACCTGCTGCAAGCAATTCAGAAATGCCTACCACAAACCACTTGTTCCCTAAAAAGGGCCATGGCAGACCTGGATTAATTCCTGCAGCATGGATGGGGCAGGGAGCCCGGACCGAGGCAGCGAGGTGCACGGGGCAGCCCAGCACTGCCTCGTGGTTCTGGTGCCCCACACGTGAGGCTCTGTGCCCGGTGCCTCCGCCCAGCACACCCAGCCTGCCTAATATTGCTGCTAAGAATGTACCAGTCCGGATCTTCGGCTGAGCTAAATAAATGCGGCTCCCTCCACTGGTCTCAGTGGAGTGACTTTGATTTACGACAGCTGAGATCTGGGCTGGTTCATTCCTTGCAAAATTGAAGTTGGGCTGGGAGGACACTTGAAGGTCAGCCAGGCCGGCCTCCAAGCGTGGGCAGAACTGGTGCTGCTGTCCTCGTCCAGCAGCTGCGCCCAGCCGGCTCCCAGATCGTCCGGCAGCCCCGCCGACATCGCTGCGCCCACAGACAGGTAAGACCCAACCTGGGGCACCGTGCCCCTCCTCGGCGCTGTCTCCGTGCAGAGCGAACACACAGCTGTTCTGCCACCCCGCAGCACGGCTCTCCTCCCTGCTGCCGCCGGTCCTCGCCCAGCCCCGTGCCACCGCCGCTCGCGGGGACCGGGATGGTCTCTGCGGGGGCCGTCCTCCCTCGGACCGATTTCAGGAGGCGGCAGCTCGCAGGGCCGTAGATCCGGTTACTCACCAGGCGGGCGGAGGGGCGGCTTCTCCTTCAGACACACGGATGTCATGGTGCTACCCGGGGAAGCCCGCTCCTCCGGGACCTCTGGGCGAAGTCCGGACAACGGGGCGTGAGCGAACGCGCCCCGCGGGGCCGCATCGGAGGCGGTCACACCCCGACACGGGGGGGCGCGTCCCGAGGGGATCCCCCCCCGCCCCCCGCCGCCCCCTCCCCGCTGCTGTCGGGCCCCTTCCCCGCGGGCGCGGCCGCCCGTGCCCCGCCGCAGTCCCGTCGCGCTGCCCCCGCCCGCACCGCCCCTCCCGCAGCGCCGCCCCCGGGGCCGCGGGGACCCCGCGCGCCGCCGCTCCCGGCTGCGCTCCGCTCCGCTCCATCCCGGCCGCGGCCCCTTCCATCGCCGGCCACGCCGTGCCGTGCCGTGCCGCACCGCCGCCCCGCCCGCCCCATCGCCGCCCGCCTCACCGCCGCCGCCAGTGGCCGCGCCGTCCCCGCGGTCCCCGCGCACGCCCCCGCCCCCGCCGGGCCTCGCAGAGCCGCGCAGGTGGCACCTGGCCCCGCTGCCGCCGCGGGATTCTGAGCCGCACCGCCGCTCTCGTGCACGTGTGCGGCATGTGCGGGCCGGGCAGCTCGCCTCGCGTCCCCGGGCCCCCGGCACCGCCGTCCACGCTGGGCCCCGCGCCGCTCCGCGGCCGCCCGGACACAGCAGAGCGTGGCACTGGGGAGCGGTACAGGTAAGAAACCCCGCACACCTTAATGCTCCCATTGTACTGTACTGTACTGCAACGCTGCAGGGTGTTCCTGGGGAGAATTACCCCTCCGTTCGTGCCCAGCCTCCCATGCCGCACCCCCCCCCCCTTGCTTTCCCCTCTTCCCATCCTCAGCCCTCTCCCCACGCCTTCCCACATCACACACACAGCAGCCCCATGACCCCGTGGCTCTCAGGGCACACACTGCCCAGTTTGCCCAGAGCCAGACGGGTTCCCCATGCTCAGCCCACTGGTGAACAGCCACCAGCCCTGGGCCAGCAATGAGGAGCAATTACCAGCCCCTCCCTCAATAATAAATGTCCCTGGGGGTGCACACAGCCATGGCTGGCTCTGGAGTCCCATTTGGGACCTGGGGAGCCAAGGGAGGCTGAGCGCATGGATTCTAGGGCACTCGCACCCCGAGGGGACACCATTTGCCTGTGTCTCTCCGGCGCTGATGCCCTACAATCTGCAGTGCCTGCCCCAGGGCTGCCCTGGGATTTGGATCTGTAATTGCAAAATGACAACCCAAGAGCAGCCCAGTTCCCACCTCACTCTTGCGCCAATGCCACCAGCCCCAGAGGGACCGCACGTCCCCAGTGCGGCACAACATCCTGCCTCCTGCTCCTGGCCCCGCTTTGGGCCACTGTCACCTCTGTGGAGACAGCAGCCTCCCATGCAGTGACAGTGGCAACCCTGCAGCATGGCCCAGAGTGAGGGCCTGGCCCTCCAGGAGCCCTGCTTCATGCCGGAGGTGCCTCTGCAGGTGTCCCGCTGTGGGGCAGCCCAGCAGACCATCTCCCATTGCTAATGCAATCTACCAGGGCAGGGGGCTCCTAGTGTTACAGCATGGGAAGTGTACCAGGGACATGCAGTGCTCCCAGGGGCTGTCTCCCAGCTCAGGGCTGCAGCTTGTGCTGCTGCTGCTTCCTTTCACACAGGGTCACTGGGACAGGCTGAGGGGACCCGGTGGGGAGGGCTCACCGCGTTGGCAGCTGGGCGTGCTTCCTGCCTGCAAGGTCAAGATTGAAGTGTGGTCCCAGAACGTTGCGTGCTGAGGGATGCCAGAGCCTTGGTCTGGGCCGTGAGGGTGCAGGAGCTGAGGCTGCCTGGCCTCGCAAGGAGCTGCGCACCACCACTGCCACCACAGGAGCTGGGAGTCACAGCTTGCAGAGCCCTTCCCCAGCACAGACCCCAGCCTGGCACCAAGTACCCCCACAGCCCCTTCCGTGCCCCTGTGGTGCTGCTGCTGCAGCAGGAGGCATCCTGTGAGCAGTGAGGTAAGCACTGTCCCTTCGGTGTCTCTGGAGCCATCTTGGTCCTATGCCTTGACAGAGGAATAGGAAGCTGAGTCTGCCTTCAGCAAACAACCATCCATGGCTAGATCCTGCTACCCTCAGCTGCTTGGTACCACTTGGACACAACCAGTTTTATGCAGAAACCTTGCGTGGCCTCTGTACCACTGTGCTCCTGCCCTCAGTGTCCCAAAAAAAGAGAAGCCCAGCCCAGAGCTCAGCTCTTTTCCCCCAGAATGCCTCCAGGATGATCCTGGAGTGATGACCCACCACACAGCAGATGCAGTGTCCCACCCTTCTCTCTTGACTACAGGCACCAGAGGTGACAGAAAGCAAAGATCCCCACATGCCCATCCCAAGCTAAGCCTATCAGGATAACACAGGCTGCAGCCAGAAGTAATACAGGTTTGGTTGGACACTCAAGAGAAAGCCAAGCTGCTTTTCCCTTCCCATGGCCCACTGGAGAAGCCTGGAAGCGTTCAGGACCCTCTGGCATTGCACAAGACGTCATTGGGCAAGAGGAGATCTTGTGGGGAGGCAACCTAAGCAGGAAGCTCAGCACTGGTGTGACCGACACGCCAAATTCCCTGAGAGCCATCAGCTCCCGACTTGGGCCACTGGGATGGATGTGGCATCTGGACTGGACTTGATCATGCTCCAGGTGAGCACACCCCAGAAAAAGGAAAATCTGCCCGCCAACTGGCTGAACCCTAAGTGCCTCATCCCAAGACCTTGCTGGGAGAGGGAAGAGTACAAGAAAGGCAGTGTATCAGCCTAGACGTGGTCTCACATATAGCCAGGACGGAAGAGGTGGGGCTGAGCATCCTGGCCCGCTTTCCTGCTCCCCAGCAGCACTGGTTAGGCTGTGGCTACAAAACATGCAGCACAGGATTAGACTTGATGCTGAGCTGTGGTGGCCCAGGTGGGCAGTAAGCAATTTTGGTCACTCACCTCATGTTGGAGGCCAAGGGAGTACCAAAGCTGTCCTCTGAGCAGCAAGGGCTGTGCCGAGCACCCTTCCTTCGCCTCCCCCTCTCCTCCTCCCTCTCAGTCCAGGGGGCATCTGTGGCTGAACTGGTCCCAGAGTCCGGCTCCAAGTGAGCCAGAGGAGCAAAGTTCTCCTCGATCAGCTTCGCACTGTCTCGGATCTGTCCCTGAACTTCTGGGGTGAGGGCTGGGAGATCAAAAGTGAAAAAGGTCCCATGAGTGCGGGCTGGGGAGGAGAGGATGTCAATGGAGTCCAGGCTGGTGTAAGATGTGCCTTTGGCTCGATGGGACTCCATGATGCTCTCAAAATGCTTGCTGAAAGAGTCCATGCCATCCTTGGAGAGGCTGTGCCCTAGCAGGAAGGGCACTGGAGACTTGAGCATGCCCTGTGTGTCTCGATCCATGATCCTAGAGGGAAAGAAAGCAAGAGGAACTGGTCACTGAGGAGCAAGAGGTCGAAGCCCCAAACAAAAGCCCATGCATTGCTCCAGAAGGAAAGTGGGGAGGGCAGAAGTCTCCTCTGAACATCTGAGTACACCAGGCCTCCAAAGGAAATGCCTTGCCTACCCAAGACAGCATGGGAAGAGGGCTGTGCTGGCCTCCCTCCAGCCATATGCCTCTCTTTTAATGCGCCATGGACTTTTGTTCCCTTAGTGGCTCATCCTCCTAAGAAGCTTACGAGATGGCTACTGCTCCCAGCCACTCGGCTTGAGCTTAGATCCAATAAACAGCTCAGGCACCAAAAACAGGATGTAGTTCAGCTCCACTTCCAAACAAATCCACAAGTGCCTGAATTTTCCATGAGCCTTCAGAGCTCCCGGCACCCACAGCACTCCTGGAGCCACCGAGGACAGCGTGACACTCCTCTGCATATGTGACACCACAGCCACTGAGCCAAGCCCGCCCTCAAGGTCAGCATAAGCAGCAGCTCCCCACGTTTGTTTTGAAGGAGGAGGAAAGAGCAGGATGGTCTGATGGTAGTGAGAGCACCTCAAAGGGACCGGGCTGCCTTCAGACTGGCTGACCTCCTCCCTGCCGAAGCACTGTGCTCTCTGAGCCCTGCCAAACCTCTGGGCACGGATCACCCTGCAGGAGGCTCAGCTTGTCTGCAGCATGGCTCTGCGTCCAGCCCAGCGCAGGAGTTCCTACATCTCGAACCCCTGAGCATTTCATCCTAGGGATGAGCCTGCCCATCAGTCTGAGCGTGTGACACAGGGATATTTCCAACACACTGTCAGCCCTTCAGTCCTATAAGCCCAAACACAACCCTAAAAGCCTCTTTCACTCACAAGCTGCTATCACTTTATTAGAGCACCAAAAAAGCACTTGTTATGCCATTCTCTTTCCTGATTAAATGCGAAGAACTGATCCAGCTTGTCATAACATTTGTTATGAACAAACAGCTTCTTACAGAAGGCTCAGAAAATGCAGCGCTGTTACAAGCACTGAGTGATTTATCATTTATTAGCCTTCATATCCTGCTCCAAAGTCTCACAGATTATTGCAGCGGGCTCTGAGCTGACAGCCTCACTGCACCAGAATGTGGAGGGCTTCAGGGGGCACCCAGCGAGGTGGGTAAGTAGGGGACACACATCC
Source organism: Gallus gallus (assembly GCF_016699485.2). Lineage (NCBI taxonomy): Eukaryota > Metazoa > Chordata > Aves > Galliformes > Phasianidae > Gallus > Gallus gallus. The sequence goes on from NC_052537.1 coordinate 17,731,995, forward strand.
CAGAGACCGATAACCGTGCTGCATTACATGCTGACAACTCAGCCAGCACTTCTGGGTACCGCGTGGGGCTGAGCAACCCGACCTCAGCAGCCACATCAGCAGAGGGGAAGGGGCTCCCGTGTCCCCCAGCACATCGGCATCCACGTGCCGGTGTCCCATCTGGGAAGGCTGCCCTAGCGGCAGACCCGAGGGCTGTGCCGGGCGATGCTGTGCTCCCAGGGGGGACAGGGGCTCCTACCCGCAGCCAGCCCTCGCACACCGGGCAGCGGGGCACGGTGCTGCAGAGCCGGCTCTGGCTCACTCAGCAGCGCTGCCTCCGGCTTAGTGCCCCCCCGAGGACACTCGAGAAGGGGGAGAGGAGCCCGCTCTCGCTGACAGGTCTCTGCGCTCTGGGACTAATGGGAATAAAGACAGCAAAGGCTTAGACTGGTCATTAGTCGTAGAGCCGGCTCTAAATATATTCAGGGAGTGGATTCTGGAAGAAGACACTGTTTCTTATGTCACTTTCCACGTCTTGTTTGATTTTGTATCGGATTTTTCATCCCGATGTCCTGTTGCACGGTCTCTTATTTTAGGAGAGCAGATGACAACGAAGGTACCCTTTGGCAAGAATATAAAGGGCAACAAAGTAGTGCTGAGCCAGCCTTCCCTGCGCAGAGGGTGCTAAATCCCTAAGGCTAGATTTTCAAAGGGATTTACATGTCTAAATGCTGCAAATCAGCATCCGATGGTGTCTCAACGATTTTGCAGGGCTGCTCCTTCCCATCTACCAGCAAAGCGCTCTGCAGAGAAGGACTGGCTGGGATGGAAGCCTCTGGTTTGCAACAGCTCCTGCAGTGCAAAGCAGTGCCGGCTCTTGGAAGATGGGGTGGCTTTTAATGACCCCAGCATCACCGCATCGCCCCTCCTGTGAGCAGACAAAGCAGAAAGCTTGAAGCAGAAAACATCAATACTGGTGACTGGTAAACAGGAGGGAGGGCTGCAGCTGCAGAGCTCTCTCCGAAGCGGTGCGTAAGCAAAGCCCAGGCTGTGATGCGGGCACTGAACCAACTCGCTATTTCAGAGTGGTGATTTTTGGCACTGCTGTCAGCAGGGTCTGTGCCTCGCTGGGAATAGCCAGCGCTCTGTCTGCACATCAAAAAAACCTGAAAGCCACCAGCCTACAAGGAAGCTGCATGAAATGAGCAGGACAGTGCCGGATGCACCGCGGTAGTTATGCCAGGAGCGCCGTGTTGAGGGCAGCGATGCGCTGAGGCACACACCCGAGCTTTCTGGCCATGCCTGGGGAACTCCAGCACGGTGTCCCAGAGGGCAAAAGGCTTACAGCCCATGGATGCGTAATGGGCCCACAGGTGTTTGGAAATTAATTATCACCTGGTAAAAGAATTGTTACAGTAACTTGAATAACTTGCTTGGAGTGATAATATGACTTACAAAGCTTGTTCACATTCTCTATCACAATTCATTTGGGAAAAAAATGCATTTCCCTCCTGGGAAACCCGCAGGATCCCAGCTGCCTGTGCAACGTGCACCTTCCCATCCACAGCAGCCCACCTCACATGCTTCTCCCTCCACTGCAGGGTACCACTGCAGGTTACTTCATCAACTGTTCCCACTCCCAACACCAACCCCCCTTCTCCTTTTCTGAGCATACTGCCAGGCAGCTCTCTGTCCCAGCACAGAGGAATCACTCAGCTCCGCTCCCCAGCATCACTTTCCCTTCACTGCAGAGCATTTGCAGATGAAGCAGAGGCTCTTGTCCCGTCCGATGCCCATCACTACCCTAGTACAGAGTATTTTGCCACACAAGCAAGAAACAACACAAAACACAAATCCTTTCAACCCGGTGACCCATGGCACTGTACCCAGGTGCTGGGCTCATAAGGTGACCTGATCATAGGACTCATTCCCAGCAGAGTGGGTCCTGTGGTGCAGTGCTCTGCGCTGGACACCAGCACCACCCTGCTCCTTCCATGGGGCAGCGAGGGACCCCCTCAGCCCTGTGGGACAATGAATAACCACTTCAACCACCTCCTGTGGCTCAGGCACAGCTACTGAGGGTTCTGGCTTGGGCTCTTGTTTGTCAGAGCCCCTTTGTCACGGATGTGGGATACCGAGGAGGGTGAGGGGAGTTCTCTGCCCTCCCACGCTGAACCTCACCTTTCCCTGCTCTCCTTCCTCGTGGCCTCAAACACCTCATCGTCCTCATCCGCATCTCCATCACGTAGTCCATCCTTTGTGTGCTGGATGCTGTGCTCAGGGTTCCCCTCAGGCATGCTGTCTCTCCTGCCTGGGGTCCCTGCAAAGCTGGGGTTGCTCTCGCTGTCCTTCTGGCTTTCGATAGCAGAATCCACCTCATCCCTCTCAGCCAGGATGTCATCAATGTTGGTTTCGCGGTAGCAGCGCAGCGGCACGGTGTCCAGATCTGTTTCGGAGTACTTCACAGCCCTCCTGATGATGCCCGTCTCACAGGAGCCCTGCTGCCTGCCACCTGCTGGGGACACCTCGATCTCCACCTCCACGTGGCTCAGGCCATGCTCGGGAAGTGAGCTGGGTGGCTCCACAGGCAGCGGGTGACTGGGCTGCAGTGGAGGCTCAGTGACGGGGGCTGAGGAGCCTGGAAGAAAGCCCAGAGCCCCTGTTCAATCCCAAATCCCAGCGGGTTGGGGCTCTGCATACCCACAGTATCCCTGCCTGATGCCTTACCTGTTTTCGGGGCACCCAGTGAGCCATAGAAAAACTCCCACTTGGCACGGGCGATGCGCTGGGCATGGGCTGAGCTCTGCCGGGGGCACGGCCAGGCACTGCCCTGCAAGGACACAGTGGTCAGTGGGGCCGGGCTGGATGTAGTCCAGTGTGGGGCCACGGGCACCTACCTGGAGCCAGGGGCTGGTGGGGACGTCCCGTGGCGGGGCCTGCAGCCCGTTGGTGAGGGAACTGGAGAGGCAGCTGGTGGTGAGGGAATGGGCATCCCTTCTGCCTTCGTGGGGACGTGTCTCCCCCGGGGACCTGCAGCTGGCCAGGAGCGGGTCAGATGCGGAGGCCTCCAGCTTCAGACTGCGGAGCAGCTGATCCTGGGGCCGGGGCTGCCCAGGGGGCACACGCCAACCTCCGCCGGGCTCTGCGGGGCCATTCTCCTGGGGCCCGCTGAGGGGCCGCACGCTGGCCTTCTCGATGAAGCGGAAGGTGACGACGGAGCTGCGTCCCTCCGGGGCCACCAGTGGGCTGCGGCTGCCGGGCGAGGTGAGACCTGGGGCGGGATGGCCCCTCCGTGGGGTGCAGGGGGCCGTCAGCCGCCCCCCACCCAGGCAGCCCCCGTTGCCAAAAGGCCCCATCTCTGTTGGCTTGCGAGCCAAGGAGCCGGTGCTGTTGTAGAGGCCAGGTGGGCAGCGGCGGGTCTCAGGGGCCAGGCCCTTGCGCATGAGGTGTAGGCGACCAGCGTTGAGGTTGGGGGTGAGGCAGCGTGGGGGGCTGTGCCGGCCTGGCTCAGGGCTGGAGGAGATGGGTGGCCAGGGCCTGCGGTCCCCATGGTGGGAGAAAGGCGGGGGCGAGGCGGTGCAGCCCTCGGCTGGGGGCAGGCGGACAAGGCCCCCCGCCTGCGCCATGCTGACAGGGTGAGCACAGGTGTCAGGGCTGGAGCTGGACAGAGCGAGGCATCCTCAGGCAGCCCTGGAGGGCAAGGAGAGGCGATTAGAGAAGGGGAGCAAAGATGGGGGAATGCAGACATCGTGATGTTGCTTGAAAGTGGCTGTAGGTTGGAGACCGGCCTGAGCATCTGGGGACAGGTGGCCTGAGAAGTGCTGCTGTCCCTGGCTCCCCTTGCTCCTCCAGCACTGTTCTACAGACCAGCAGCATACAGATGCAGGGGGAACACATGCTGCGTGCATTGAAATTGGTTTCATTTAGCCTGACTTAGGCTGAATAGTTTACTACCTGTAGCCACCTAATATCCCTCCATAAGGGGAAAAAAAAGATATATGGGATCGCTGAGATATCCCCAGACTGAAGGAATTTGATACCAGCAGCCCAAGGAAGAAGCCCATCTCTTTTGGAGGTCAGTTTGTGTTTTAAAGTGTGTCACCCGTCACATGCCGCAGCCGCAATCTGTGGCACAGACAGAGCTGTCAGCACCGGCGGATCCAAACAGAGGCAGCTGAGACAGCCCTGCCTGGGGGCCGAGCGCGCCTGAGCCAGCAGCACGGCTCGGGACGTTTCCCGTCGGGACACCCATCACCCCAGGGCGGTGAGACAGCACGGGATGGGAGGACACGGCGCCTGGCGGCCCTGCGGGCAGCACTGCCAGCTCTGCTCTCTCAGCACAGCTCACACTCGGACTCTTCCCCCAAGTCCTCTGAGCTGCCGGTGTGCAGGAAGGGCTTTTGATTCCCCGTGAGTGCAGAGGTACCGATTCCTGCACTTGCATCTCAGCACTTGAAAGCAAAAACCCAAATGTCAGCGGAGGAAAGCGTGTTTTCTTCTCCCAGCTTCTGAGAGCAAACCAAACAGGGTTAAACTGAAGGCCGCAGGACTGGATTTTCAGCGGTGTTTAGGCTGAGGAGATGCGGAGACATAACTCTTAATAAAATAGCCAAAATCACCCACATGGGGCAGACGTCTCTATCTGCACTACTACACTTGCAGAACACGTGGCTCCTACGGAGCAGCAATCCATAACCCACCGCCTGAACAAAACACTCTCCCGTTTAAGATGTCGGTTACTGTTTTTATACTCTTTTCTCCTGTTATGGTTGTATTCCCGTTCAAGGTTGCTTAACTGATAAATAACACCAATGCTGGCTTATATATTTCAAGTGAAACCCCACTTTTATCTTAACGCAGACTGACACGCATGCCAAGGAGAAAAGTTATCACTAGAAAATAGTTGGCATGCACTGTAACATAAGGAATCTATAAAAAACAGCCCATCGCAATGCAGGCGAGTTACTGCTAAAATAAATGGGATGAGCACAGCACGTCCTCCTGCTTATCGAAGGGGACTTATCAAATGCAGAGCAGAGGCCGTGCCCTCCCGCGAGCCACTGGAGCTGGGCTGCCCCCCCATCCAGCAGAGTGAGCCTTTCTGCAGTGATGAAAGGTAAAAAGCATAAATGCAACAGAGACGAAGAATCAGTGGCGTAGCTGAGGCTCACCGATTTGAATTATGAATCAAAGCGATGCTCTTTAAATCACTGTGATGAATGGTTGAGCCGATGGTACCTGAGGGAGGCTGCCGGGAGGCAGGAGCTCCCATGCCCGGGGAAGCCACGGGCAGCACGGGACGCGTGGCACAGGGGACAACTCAGGAGCAGCAGCGTGGCGGCCAGGGGCTGCACGTCTATCGGGAATATCAGTTGTTCGACACCACGTCTCGCCCCTGCAAGGCACTCGCTACTGCTGCCTGTCCCCTCTGAGCACCAAAGCGGTGCCCGGGGGTTCCTCCCGGCCTCGGGGCTGTTCCGGAGGGACCCGAGAGCTGCTCGCCGTGCCGGCGCTTGCCCGGCTCAGCGGGGCGACGCGGGTGAAGCGGCAGACGCCCGGCGCTGCTTACGCTGCAGGGGAAGCGCACACCCACGCGAGGTGTGTGTAGGGCCAACGCGCACACGCTGCGGGAGGATGCCGGGGAAGAGGCAAGAAATGGAACGCAGAGGGAAGGTGCTGAATTCGCAGGACGGGTTGCGCCGCCGTGCCGGGCGCGGGTCCGCCGCCACCAGCGGCAGCTGGGCACGGGGACGGCGGGGCTGGGGGGGCTGCGGTCCGGCGGGGACGGCCTCGAGGAGCCTCCGCACTCGAAGGACGCAGAGTAATGTGGGCACAGCTGTCGCCCAGAAGGGGAGCCCGCAGGCTCTGTGGCCGGGGCACGAACAGGTGGCGGCCGCGAGGGCCCCCTTACCGAGGGATCGTCGAGGCGAGGACTTGCCCCCCCGGGCTGGGGAAGGACCCGCGTCCCCTCCCTCGTCCCCAGCCCGGCCCGTCTCGCCCCGCGCCTCCGTCTGCTCGGGATCAGCCTTGAGTGGATGTGACAGCCAGTCGGATGAGCGGCAGCCCGCCCGGCTCTCCGCCCGGACACGTACCGCTGCCCCCGCAGCCCCGCACCGCCGCTCAATGCGGGCGCCCGGCTCCCGCCCGCTCCGGCCCCGCAGCAACTGCCGCAACTTTCCCCGCGCCCCCGCCGCGGTGCTCCGGCCTCCGGCCCCGCCGCGCTCCGCTCCCCGCGCCTTACTGCCACTGCCGCCGCCGCATCCTGCTTCACACCGCTGCTGCTGCTGCTGCTGCTTGCACGGCACGGCACGGCACGGCACGGCACGGCACGGCACGGCACGGCACGGCACGGCACGGCACGGCACGGCACGGTCCGCCCCGTCGGGTGCGGTGCGGTGCGGTGCCACCGGCCCCAGCCCGCCGCTCCCCGCCGCGCTAATCCCGGCGCGGGGCCGTCACTCCGCCCCGCTGACAGCCCCGGCAGCCAATGGGAGTTCCCGCAGGGCGCCGCGCCCCGCCCCGCCCGGTGGCACCGGGACACGCGGCGGCGGGGGCGGCCGGACCGCACCGCACCGCACCGCATCGGGCCCGGTGTGCGTGTCCCGGGATGACACCACGCTCGTGTCCGTGTGCTCGCTCCGGTAACACCGTGCTCATCCCCATGCTCAGCGTAACACCGCGCTGAGGGCCGTGAGCGTGTCCCTGGGTAACACAGTGCTCACCCTGCGTCCCGTTGCGCGTGTCCCCACGTGCCACCGTGAACCTGCTCGTACGCACCGGTGTGTGTGAGCACCGGCGCGGGAGGTGTGTCCCTGAGCAGCAGTGGGCACATTCCCGTGGGGACGTGTCCTGATCATTGCCGTGCTGCCATGCACTGCACACCATCATGTATGTAGCAGCAGCTGGCAGCAGCGCTCATCTCTTGCCTGGGCTGCTGGATCAATGCACTGTTAAACAGTGCTTTATTACCTCGCCTGGCAATCGTTACCATGGGCGTGTGGGAGGAGAGGCCCAGGAGAGCGGGTGTCCCCCGTGCACGCTGTGCTGCAGGAGGAACATAGGCAGAGCACCCTTCTAGGTGCGATCCCCGCCGGCAGTGAGTCCGGCTCCACGCCTGCCTGCCCTTGCTGTTACCCAGAAAGCGTGTCCTTTTGTCCCCGCCTGGGTGCAAGGACATGGGGAGGGAGCAGCCCGCTCTGCTCATCTTTAATGCATAGAAGCACTGCCATTTTCTCCCCTCCTCCTGCAGACTGCTGCCTGCACAGCCCCTCTCCCCCACGCCGGGGACGGCAGGTCCCCAAGCTGCCTCGCACTGACAGCTTCCTCGGCAGACTGGAGCGGAGCTGGGCTAATTAGGGGCCTCACTGCTACGGGATCAACGACCTGATTCCTTCAGCAGCTTCTTGATGGCAGCAGGGTGGGGGGAAGGCTTTTCTCTAAGCCAGTGCCGGAGTGTCAGATTTAACCAAGTGGAAGGGCTCCGAACTCCCCAGTATGCCCGTACCAGGGCCCTCCTGGTGCTGCTGTTCCCCACCTCCACCTGCTGCTTTGCTGTGCCCCCTCGCCTTCCCACAGCCTTCCACCCCCTCTGCTCGCTGTCATTTGGCACTTTGACCCCTCCAGTCCATGCACACAGGCACTGTGTCACCCTGCACGGTGCCACTTAGCCACACATCACCCCATCCCACCTCCCGGTCCCTGCCAGGTCCTCAGACCCAGCCCTGGGCAGCATCCAACAGCACTCAGTGTAACTGCTGCTGCCTTTGTCCTTGCTCACCTCCACAGATCGGTCCTGCACCTGTCCCTCTTGTACCCAGTTGTCACCAGGACAGCTCAACCATGAACACAGTGCTTGCAAGGCACCAGCAGGGACATTGGGCTGTTCCAGCCACCACTCAGAGCCTGGTGGCAGGAGGGATCCACACGCTGTGGCCCCCAGCACATCCTGGAGCACTGAGGCTGCTGACCAAGCCAGCAGGGCAGCGCTTTGGCCCCTGGATGAAGCACAGCCCTGCAGATGTGGGTGTCCTGCTGGCAGGTGCTCCCTTCTGGTGGGCAGAATCACGGTAATGTAAGCCCAGCCTCACAGGAGGCCACTTCTGGTGAGGAGCTGAGCTCCCCTTATCTCCACACTGAGGGCTCAAGGCAACTGCTGAGGTCGCTGCGTTCCCCCAGGGCCCAGACTTAACTACATGGCTCTAATTAATCCCTTCTGTGCCAACACCCAACCGCATCCTCATTAGATATTAAAAACCCACTGCAGTACAAGCCAAGCCTTTAATGGGCTGCTGCTCTTATCTGCTGTCCCACCAGGCTGCTGGTTACAGATAAATGGCACAGACACCCTGCCCTGACACTCGCCACACCATCCAGGCCCACGCAGCACAGGGCACATGTGCTATCCCCTGGTACCTCCTGCTCCCCAGCTTGGGGGCACTCACCTGCTGGGGGTGGGTGAGGACACAGCCCTGGCTGTCTGCCCACACCAGCATCACTCCATCAGGACAAAGGCAAAAATGCCATCACGGTAGAACCTGTCCTGGGAATGTGGGAGGTGGGGCCTTAGCACAGTTTGAGCCATAAATAATCTCCCTACACAGCAGTTAAGGGAACAATTGTGTGGGAGTATCTCTTGGTAAAAAGATGCTCAGGGAGAAGACGGTCTCAAAGGAAAGCAGTTGGCAGGGTCTGGCTGCAGGGTGTGTGCTGTGGTGAGCCCGCAGACTCAGACCCACAGAGAGGAGAGGTTAGCCTGGAACAAGGCAGCCCTGCAGGTCACTGGTGTGGGCTCCCAGCAGGCAGCTCGCTGCAGCACAGGTCCTTGGAGCTGCTCTCCAACTGCAGCAGTATGGAGTGCTACCCTCTCTCCTCCTTTGGATTCATATGGAGAAAGGCAAAAAGGTGCACGGAGGATCAGGCAGTGGATGCAGGGAGTGTTTGCTGCAGAAGAGGGACGGTGAGCCCCAGGCACGATGCCTAACAGCAGGGAGGGAGCGTGGGCACATACGTAACTGTGAAAAGTGTGGAAACTGAAATATCAGATGAGGAGGAGTAATTACAGGTGTAGTGATGAAGCTGAGCACCCAGACCAGACGCCAGGCAGTCTCCCAGTTGCCCACCTGGGCTTTGCTTTACTTTGGTCTGCTTGTAGGTTTGTTTTGATCTCACCGTATATATTTTAACCCCAACTGTAGACTCAGAGTGTCTCTGGTAGAAAACTGCAAACACTCCAAAGCCTTTGCAAGGCTGCAGGCACTTGATCAGTGAGGTGCCCAGCCGCTACACCAGGGGATCATCGCAGAACCTGTAACAGCCTCCTATCAACCCAGCACCTCACCCTGGGCCCCAGCAGGCCTGGGAAGCTCTGCCATCCTCAGAGCATGCCATTGACATGGAAATAGCTGCATTATCAGTGCAGGGGCAAGCCAGGGGTCACAGGGGGAAGGACTGGCCCAAGCTCTGTCACACATCAAGGAACCAAAGCCTGGGCTCCTGGCCTGAGGGCAGCCTTCCTATCCACAGGACTCCTTCCCAAGCATGAAATCAAGGGCAGGCCACTGTGCTGGGCACCTCACACACAGTCACCAGCAGAGCTTTGTGTGCTTCAGCAGGAAGTCCATGAGGATGACACTGGCAGGATCAGCCCAAGGCCTGGCTCCCAGCAGCCAGCCCCATGTGCTCACGAGGGAGGCACAGGAAAGCTGCAGTGGCCATTGTCAGCTAATCTGCTCCCTCCCCCTGGCTCAGCCCACTCCTCGTCACCAGGATCAGCTCAAGGCCTGACGCAGAAAGCTGTTCCCTTGCAGGGCAGCAGCAGCACTAGGTGACAGCAAGCTCACTGGTGTCACCCACTAAAGGTCTGTTCTCAGCTGTGCCACACACAGCCCAGCAGTCCCACAAGCACTGTGGCACTCAGCCCAGAACTGCTGCTGAACAGGAAGCTTCAAACTGTCCAAAATGGTATCTTACAGAGGGGACAGAAGTGAAAGGAAGGGGCCTGGTGAACCATAGGGTGCAATCCTCCCAAGAAAAGGAAGCACCCCCAGCTCACCTCACCCACCTCCAGCCCAGTTGCTGAAGCTCTGCATGACACCAGGCACACACCGTGCCAAGGGGATACCAGGACACACACCCACTGTGTACTGTTAGAAAGTTATCAGTTCTTTCATTCTTCAGGAGCAGTCAATACAGTCTTTCCCACACACTCTTTCAACCCCAGGGAGCCAGCAGTGACCCAGGGAGAGTTTTAGCCCAGGCCCAAGCTGTACCACAGCCACTTCACATACAGCACACCCTCACAGACACTGGGTTAGGACCTACCATTGCTGCAGGCCTAGGCTG